>NW_005435075.1:215499-220478 GCF_000147415.1 Chlorella variabilis | reverse complement strand
GATGCGTCGGGCAGATCAATAATGGTCTAAAGCTAGACGTTAAAACCGGGAAGTTAAGCCTGTGGAGGCTCTTCCCCACCTTCGGCTGACTGAGTAATGGCACAGCCGACCGACGCGGCAGGCCACTTTGCACTCCTGCCTGCAATGCATGCACCCTTACATGTGCAGCCTTCTGGTATTTTCATGTGCCTGGGAGATGTGCGGGCATGGGGGCCCATGTGCCCCATGCCATTTGAGTGCCCGGCGGCGGCGCTGCCTGCCGCCGGGAGCCCGCACCAGCATCGGCACCCGTCGGCCTGGCAGGCCTAAGCTGCTAAGGATCCCCACGTCCCCCACCACGTTGTGGGGGTTGCGTGTCCGGCAGGACGGGGAGCGGGGCCAGGGTGGGGTGACCCTGGGACGCTCAGCTGGGGGGAGGGTGGTCGGAGCCATGGAGAGGGTGCTCCATGGTCCACCCCCTCTCTTGATGCCCCTTGATCACGTGTGCCCCCTGCCCAAGGTCTGCTCACGCGGCCTATCATAGCGGGGTGACTGTAACACAGGGCACAGCCCTTTCTCTGCTTTCGCGCGGTTCCCGTCCCGTTTCGGCGGGGAGTCTATGTTGCAAGCTAGTTCTTGCTTTACCAGACTTTAAGCCCACACAAGCAAGCAAGCAAGCCCTGGCCCGGGCCCTCCGGCCCCTCCGGCCCCTCTTGCCCCAGAGCCCCATTCAGCCCACCAGCGTGGTCCCAGTGCAGCAGCCCGACTCAGGAGGCAGCTAGAATAGACGCCACTGTTCGGCGCCGCAGGCATGTTGGTTGAGCAGCTGGCTGGCGCCCTGGAAGCGCTGAGTGCGGCAGCAGAGCCGTGGGTCGGCACCGGCTGGCGGGAAGTCCCCTCGTACACTCTCTTCTTTGGCGCTGTCTTCCTCCTGTCCCTCCCGTTTTACGTGCGTTGCTGCCCTGCTGTGCCATGGCTGCTTTGTTGTGTGTGGTGCTGTGGCTGGGTAATTGTGGGTGCGCTGCTGCTTAATTGTGCGCTGGGCTGGCGGGCAGAGGCAGGGTATCATACCCTGCCCATAAGCAGTCCGGCAGTCAGGCAGGGCGGCAGGCGGCACAGCAGCTGCCACACCACTGCTTGCGCCGCTGCCTTTCTCGCCTTGACCGTGCACAGCCGCACTTTCTTGCCCTGCTCACACAGGCACATTCACGCATGCAACAGCAGACAGCCGCGTCCCAGACCACCCTGCACACCCTTCCCCGCTCCTGATGTAATCCCCTCCTTTCTCCCTCCGGCTGTTGTCCTCTGCAGTACTATGTGGTGGGCGTGGATGGCCGCAAGGCTGCCGTCCTGGCCTCATGTTCCATGTACAGCGTGCACGGCGCGCTGTCGGCGCTGGGTGCGCTTGCTGGCCGCCGCCCGGCTGTTTTGTTTGATTGGTGGATGTGTGTTTCTGGGTTTGTTGCTGCCCCGCCGCTGCTTGTTTCATTCTGGCTATGCTGTTGCTGTGTTGTTGTGAAGCTGCTCCCTCCTCTGGTTCAACGAGCGTGCCTCCCTTGCCCTCCCCTCCTCCCTGATCCCCTTGCAGGTGGCTACCAGCAGCTGCTGGCCTGGCCCTCCTTCCAAGTCGACCTGCCCAACACGCCGCAGCAGGTGGGACCATGGGCTGTGTGTGTTGTGCTTATGTGTCTAAACCCTCCGAGAGGGCACAGGTTCGATTCCTCCCATGTCGAAACTTTGTGAGGACAAACGCGGCATAGCTGACCGGCTCAGCGCCAATCCAAGCCAATTCCTTCGGGAACGCCTAATAGAATCGCCAAGGCTTCGGCACAGGCCTCCCCGGGACCCATTCACTACTAGTGGGGGGTACTGCACTTGGCGCGTCGGGCAGATCAAATAATGGTCTAAAGCTAGACGTTAAAACCGGGAAGTTAAGCCTGTGGAGGCTCTTCCCCACCTTCGGCTGACTGAGTAATGGCACAGCCGACCGACGCGGCAGGCCACTTTGCACTCCTGCCTGCAATGCATGCACCCTTACATGTGCAGCCTTCTGGTATTTTCATGTGTCTGGGAGATGTGCGGGCATGGGGGCCCATGTGCCCCATGCCATTTGAGTGCCCGGCGGCGGCGCTGCCTGCCGCCGGGAGCCCGCACCAGCATCGGCACCCGTCGGCTTGGCAGGCCTAAGCTGCTAAGGATCCCCACGTCCCCCACCACGTTGTGGGGGTTGCGTGTCCGGCAGGACGGGGAGCGGGGCCAGGGTGGGGTGACCCTGGGACGCTCAGCTGGGGGGAGGGTGGTCGGAGCCATGGAGAGGGTGCTCCATGGTCCACCCCCTCTCTTGATGCCCCTTGATCACGTGTGCCCCCTGCCCAAGGTCTGCTCACGCGGCCTATCATAGCGGGGTGACTGTAACACAGGGTATGTGTATGTGTGTGGTACAACTGTATGACTCAGCACACACACGCACACCAGTGTGCCCCCCGTCTGCAGAAGCTGCTCAACGAGTTCTCTCTGGGCTACATGGCAGCAGACATGCTCTTCTTCCTCCTACCCTTCACGCCAGACGGTGGGTGGCGGGCCTGGATGTGGCGCCCACCCATTGCCTCATGTACATATTACTACATCAACACAGTGTAGGTTGGGGCTCACCACCTACCACACCCCATGCAGACCATGAACACATACTCCACCACACAATCTCCTCCATCTACCTCGTGGGGTGAGGCAGGATCTGCCGTGTCAGCAGGCTGGGGCAGGCCTGGCGGTGCATGTGTATGCACTTCTCCCTGCTTGCACGGCTCCGGCCCCAACGCCGATCCCTCATTCACTTTTGGCCACTGCATCCCCTGTATCGAATCGCTCTCCTCCGTTCCCCGCCACGCAGCTGCCTGCTGCACCACCACGGCGCCATCGGCTGCATCATGATGTTCTTCCTGGCGACGGTTACCTCCCCTGTCTTCAGCGTCTTCACCATTGCAAAGGAGTTGCGCCACCACAGCAAGGCAGCCCTCCAGGTCTTCACGTTCACCTCCCCGCTCTTTACAGGTGGGTGCCTTTGTCCAATCTGCCTGCCCTTGCCCCGTCCCGCCCACCTTTCCCTCTCTTCTCCAAGCGCCATTACCACTGTCACTGACCCACCACCCTCTTATTCTGTTTCACCACCCCTGCAGTCGCCTTCATCAGCGTACGCTCCGTGATGGCACCCCCAGTGGTTGCCTGGTTTGTCTTTACACTCTGGTTCAGGTGCGCACATCAGGATGGCACGCACAGGGGCGCGCGCCTCCTGCTTGCATTGCTTGTGTGGGCTTAAAGTCTGGTAAAGCAAGAACTAGCTTGCAACATAGACTCCCCGCCGAAACGGGACGGGAACCGGGCGAAAGCAGAGAAAGCAATAAAACAGGGGTGGAGCAAGGCGACATGCAACGCAAGCAGCTGACAGGGCACGCATCGAAACGTGTGTATGACTGGCAAAGTGGCATGGCGCATTGGGGAGAAACGCAACGGTACGGGAGCATGGGCTGGCCAAACGGCAGTGCGGAACGCTAGGTCACTAGAAAAGCAGGGAAAGGCGCACTATGTATGCAATGAGGGCAGCCCCGGCTCGGGGCCGTTGAGAAAGCAGTGGGCGGGAGGGGGGAGGCCCCGGTGTGGGCGGGCCCCATCGAGGGGGGATGGGGCGCGCAAGCGGCCAGATGGGGCGGGGCGCGGGCGGCAGTGGAGTCCTGCGGCTGGGTGGGATATAGGGCAATGAGCGTTGAGCAGTGTGCGATGAGCAATGAGCAATGAGCAGTGAGCAGCCCCTCCCTAAACAAAGTGAAGCGCAGGACGGGGTCCGGTGGATGGGAGGCAAGGAAACGCGGGGGGTTGCCACGTGCGCTACCGCCGCCGCCGCAAGCAGCACCCCTGCGGCGGCGGCAGCGGCAGCAAGCCGTGGACCCAAACGCCGTGCCGCCGCCGCCGCAGGCAGCACCCCTGCGACGGCGGCGGCAGCAAGCCGTGGACCGAAACGCCGTGCCGCCGAGTCCCGTGGCTGTGGCCGTGGGCTTCTGGCAGGAAGCTACGGCCGCAGCTCGGCGGCACGGGGGCGTCGCAGCGTGCCGCCGCCGCCGCCGCGCTGCCCCCCAGGCACGGCGGCGGCGGCAGCAAGCTTGGGCCCAAACGCCGTGCCGCCGAGTCCCGTGGCTGCGACCGTAGACCGTGGGCCGGAAACTGCGGCCGCAGCTCGGCGGCACGTGGTTCTGTTCAAATCGCCAAGCGTGCAGCAGCGCCGAACCACGCTTCCCGGCCTCGGCGCATGCCTTCAGGGGCCCCCTATCGCTGGGCACACCCCTCCAACACCGAACATGCGCCCGGGGGGGAGGGCGGCCCGGGCTGCCCAGGCCAAAGTGGGCCGCCCTCGAGCAAGAGGCGGCCGGTCTGTGTGCTGAATGAATGAATGGATGCGTACTACTGCATTTTTGTTGTGGGGATTGGCAGGCTTGTCATCACACTCTGGCCCAGTGCCTGCCCTGCCTCGCAACACACACATTCACTCGCTCTCACACATCTTATCACCAAACACACACACCATTCACGATTAACCATGCCACGCAGTGGCTTACACACGCACACCAACATACCGTCTCTGCCTGCCTGCCTGTCTGCCTGCCTTCAGGAGCTCGCTCATCCCCGGCCCCTGGCGCTTCGTCATGGGAAGCTGTGTGTTGCTGGGCATGGTGGTATCTCAGGTGGGTTGTGCACAAGTCCCAGCACACATCCTGGTCTGCATCAATCGGGCCCGGCTGTGCCATCACTACACACACACACATATACACATACATCGCTGCCACCGCCTGCTGCAGATTTGGTCTCACCGCCTGCAGCGCAGCTACGCCAAGCGGCGGCGCCACGCTTCACGGCTGGCTGGCGGCGGCGTTGCGGCCGGGGAGGTGAAGAAGGCGGACTGTGTGTAGACCGTCTGTCTGGCCGTGACCTTTTGTTACAATGAGTTTTGTCAA
>NW_005435075.1:214568-215449 GCF_000147415.1 Chlorella variabilis | reverse complement strand
CCTGCTTGCACGGGTACACAGTGGCACGCCCTCCACACGAGCCCTGCTTGCCTCGCAGGGATGCGGTGAACAAGCAGACGGGGAAGCAGCTCTCTGATCTGGACATCTGCGCTCAGGTGAGCAGCCAGCCGGCAGGCAGCCTGTCAAGGCGTAGCAGAAGCTCAAGTGCCCCGACCAGCCCTTGTCCTGCTAGATTTCCTTCTAGTCAACTGCGCCGCTGCCAGGTGGTCCTCATGCTAAACGAGTTCTTGTTTGCTTGGGCTTCCTGGTCATTACAGCTCTTCACCTTCCTGCTGGCTGGCTACGAAACCACCAGCCTGGCGCTGTCGTACGCGCTGTACCTGCTGGCGCAGCACCCCGAGCACCAGCGGCGCATCCAGGAGGCAAGCGGCGGACGGGGCCCTGCTGTCCCCTATCTTCATGGGCCCTATTGCCTAGCTTACACAGCAGGAGGAGGAGGAGACAGTGTGCTGCCTGGACTGCCTGGACTAGAGTCGTACCGCAGCCCTGCCACGCCCTGTGCAGGAGGTGGATGCCTTGGGGCAGCGTGAGCTGGTTTATGAGGACCTGGCAAAGCTGCCGTACACAGGTCTGCCGTGCCGCCAGCGCCCGCCACTCCCGCCGTATGTTTTGCCACAGCAGCCCTCCGCACCAGGGCATGTTCCTTGCTGCTGCGACACCTACACTCCTGCAATTTTGGTTGCAAATCCTGGTGCTCCTTTTGCTGCAGAGGCAGCGTTCCAGGAGTCTATGCGCCTCTACCCGCCAGTCTCTTCCCTGATTGTCCTGGTGAGCTGGCGCGTGGGCAGGGACTTCAGCCCTGCACGTTGCTGATGCTGGGCTGGCTGGCACGGCAGCCTGCATGAGTGGCACCTCCTCAC
>NW_005435075.1:209686-212985 GCF_000147415.1 Chlorella variabilis | reverse complement strand
ATGGCGGCTAGCCGCCTTCGGCAGCTGCGCTCAAAGCGGGCGCCAGCAGCGCCGAGGCCTCCAAGCTGCTGATGATCCGTTCAATGCCACCAAGCCCGGCCTGTGGTGCTAGCTGGTGGTGGCACCCTTGGTCTCCCGACATTATGCAACACTGNCACCCCCTAAACACCAACAAAATCGTACCCTGACACTGGCAGCACCGCTGCCCTGCATCCTGTGAGAGCTCCATTTGTGGAGCGGGGCGTTACATGGGCCAAAACTGAGAGCTGGCTTGATTGGCCAACGGGAGGTGAACACTCAACAACAGGAGGCAAGGAGTGTGGGCGAGCTGCTGCAAGCCGGCGGAATGGCTTCTGGGCACCGCCGGTGCAGCAGGCTCAGCAAGGTGGCTGGCAACAGGCCATGGCAGGTGGCTGCCATAGCTTCGAGGTATCAATTTGGGGTACCGGATGAAAGTGGGGGAGGAAAACAGATGCATCTGGAACGAGAGGTGGTCAAGGGGATTAAGCGGACTAGGGCTACACTAGACGTTGCATAGCTCAGCAGGATAGCAGCACACATGGTGCGGTGCGGCAGAGGCAAGGGTGGGAGGCGGAAAACAATGAAATGGGCCGATTGGATGGGAGCGTGATGGCGAGAGGCCGACTGGAATGATGATGAGCTTCCAGCATTCGTCGTTTGTGTGTGAGCAGAAGGCAGAGGGCCCGGATCTAAGCAGCTCTACATGCCATTGGCCCCAAGCGGGGAGCGTGGGGCGTGCGGGCTGCAGTCGGCGGCAGCCGCCGCCATGGAGAAGGGCCAGGCCTCAATCGGGTGATCGGCGGCAAAGGGGTTGGCCGCAGGCACGCACACACCACAGCCCCAGCAATTGCTCATCCTCCACCATCTCCCGGCACCACAACGCGCTCAGCAGCGTGCAACGCTGGCTGCCGATGGGCACCACAAGCACCTCCTGCAGCCGGCCCACATACAGCTTGCTGGCAGCTGCCTGTTGGCGGCGGGCAACGTGAAGGTGGCCGCAACGTAGCTGTTGGTGTTGGCGTTGCGCAGGTCCACGCGCTGCACTTGCAACATCAGGTTTCGGACCTGCACGAGCGGGCAGGGAGGCCATACAGCAGGGATGTTGGCATGGCACACATCTGCTGAGGTGCCTGACAGCTGGCAGCAGCTTGGGATGGGAATGAAGAAGGGAGTGGGCATAATACCCCAGCAGCCCGCACCTGGATGTGCCTTCAGCCGAAACTGAGCTAGCCGTGCAACCCAGTGGCAACCCGGCATACGACTAACCCGCCGGCGCTGCTCATCGCCGCAACAAATACACAAGCGGCAGTCTGCAATGTTCAACCTCACGACAATGGCATGCATTCCTTTGCTTCACGCTGCACATGCCAACCCATGGCTAAGCGTTGCCAAGCACTGACCTGCACCCGCGCTGCCGCCGCCGCCGTCGGCGATGCCCGCCGCTGCCATGTGAGGCCGTCCAACTTGCGCCCGCTGCATCGCGCCCTACCAGCATTTCATGCCCCGCTGCAGCATTTGCAAGCCCCACCGCAGCAGGAGGAGAAGCCTCTCAGTGTGGCCTTCATCCCATCTCGCCGCAGCATCGCCAGCGGCCTCCCATATTGTCCAAAACACTTCAGGAAGCAGGTGCGATTGGCCCGAGTGGGTGCGGGACGCGCCCTTGGGGATGTGCTGCCCGGAGTACGGCAGGAAGAAGAGATAACGCGCGGTCTTCAGCGGCACGGGCCTGCTGCTTTGCCATGCATACAGCTACAATCGGCCCTGCAAGCCGAGGCGGGCGGGCCCTGATCGGCCGAAGTGATCGGCGGCAAGGAGCCCGCGATGCTGGCCCCCGCGGCTCAGGCGGTGACCGCCGACCTTTAAATATGATCTACGGGCAGCTGGGCGCGGGCTGCAGCTCGGGCTGATGGCAGCTGGGCGCATCGTTGACCTCGCGCAGCGGCTTCACCAGCGCAGCCTGCGGCAGCACCAGAGCGAAGTCCAGAAGGTTGGCAGCAGGTGCGCCATGCTGCCGTTGCCGGTCAGCAGCCGCCGCCGCCGCCGCCCGCGCCGCCGCCGCCCGCGCCGCCGCCCGCCTTGCGAGTGCTGCACCCTCGACGCCCTGCGGGTGCTGCATCCTCGACGCCCTGCGGGTGCTGCAACCTCCACCAGCCTGGCCCTGCCAACCTGCTACCTCTCACCAGCACCCATGTTCAGTGCCGCGCGTGCTGCTCTGTCGCCATGTGCTGCTGTGCAACCGCGTGTGATTTTCTAGCAGGGCTGGCAGCAATGCGGCAGGCAACCCCTCCGCTGCTGAGCAGCCTGCCACTCCCATACCCTCTCACCCTGGTGCCTCCCGATCCCACCCGATGCAGCTCATGGATCCCACCTCGCCAGTGCAGCACCACTTGACGACCCCTCCCATCTCCGGCATCCTTTTCACTGTTGGCACAGGTGTGCAGCGGGCTCGGGGAGGGCTGCCCGCCGCGCGCGCCCACTCCTGCGGCTGTCGAGCTGCGGCCTTCAGTTTGTGCATAGCACATTGGCCGGCGCTCCTTTTCTGGCCCTGCAGTCCAGCGCACCCTCCCTCTACCCCGCCGCAGGCTTTAGGAGCAGCAGCACGACGGCTCGTCAGCTGCCGCAAGGTCAAGCCAGCCATGAATGGCGGCCCCGCGCCGACAGCCTGCCTGGCAGCAAACTTTCTGCTACAGAATGACGATGCGGAGGAAGAGGATGGGTGGTTCAGGTATGCCCAAGGCCCGCTGCCGCTGGCAGGCATCAGCTGCGCACGCGCATGCATGCATCATTGCCGAACCTGCCGAAGCTGGGACTCATCTCATTTTGGTTCTGCACCACACTGGCCTGCCCTTCAGCACTGCCTTCCTGTGCCGCGCTGCAGGCGAGCCCTGAAGGTACCTGCCATCAGCATAGCTCCATGCCTCCAGGAGCTTCCTCCGCAGCGAAGGTGGGTGCCAATGCCGCCGTCAGAACCCGCACCGGGGCCAGGTTTTGAGCCGCTACAAGGGTACTGCAACACCCGGCCGCCCACCCCTGCCTTTGCTGCTACATGCACTCTCCACCCTGTGTTGCCCTCTCATCCCTCGTTCCACCGCTGGATGCCTGCTCCCCTGCCGTCCCCCTCTCGCCCGCCCGCTCGCAGCGCTCTCCCCGCCGCCGCGGCAGCCTCCCCGCCCGCCGACATCGCACGGCGCAGCGGGCGCGTCTGCCGCCATGCGCTCCCGCGGCCAGGACTGGCTGGTCGACCAACTCAAGCGAGACGGGGTGGTGGCCCACTCAGA
>NW_005435075.1:208798-209517 GCF_000147415.1 Chlorella variabilis | reverse complement strand
CACCGGCTTCTCCCGCCCTCCCCCCCCCCCCAACTGTATGACCCCCTGGCCCACCTGCCGCCAGTGGAGCGGGCGCTGCGCCAGACTGACCGGGCTCATTACGTGGACAGCGGTATCCCGCTGGCCTACATCTACCAGGCAGGAGGCCTGCTGTGCTGCGCTGTACTGTACGGTGCTTTGCATTGCTTTGCTGCTGCTGCTGCTGCTGCTGCCGCTGCCGCCCCGTGCTGCTCCTGCTGCTGCTGTGAAGTGCCTCCCGCCCGCACACAATCCCCAACCCCGCTGGCCAGACTCCCAGCAGTTTGGCGTGCTCTTGCCATGCATGCCGACCACAACACATTGTTTCGCTGCTGCGTGCTGCAGGCGGAGGCACAGGCTACCACGGTCAGGCGCAGCCCCGGCCCAGTGTGGCGCGCCGTGGCGGCCGCCCCACCCTCGTCGCCAGGCGGGCACCCTCGTCGCCAGGGCGGTTCAGGAGAAGTAAGCCGGCGAGCAGCCCAGCATGCGCAGCAGCTGCTGCAGCAGGGCCAGGCACAGCCGTCCTCGCTCACCCAGCCCCGCCGCCAAGCGCTGCCTGTGATCGGTGGCGGCGGACACATCAGCCTGCCGCCGCCGCCCATCCCCATGTTTCCTGCCTAGGCTGGTGGCAGCGTGGCACAAGTGCCAAGCCCTTCGCGGCGAGAAGCTGGAGCAGCTGGCCAAGACGGACCCACAAGCCT
>NW_005435075.1:207416-208748 GCF_000147415.1 Chlorella variabilis | reverse complement strand
CTTTCCCCCTTTGTCAGCGGTCGCCAGTCAGCCACCACCGACGGCCACCACCGCCGGACACATCACCGACGGCACCACCAGCTGCCACCCCTGCGGCAAGCACCTGCAACACCCAACGGCGGGCCACACCTGCGGCAGCCACCAACGGCACACCAGCTGCCAACCCAGGCATACGCTGCCGCAAACAGCCGTCACCTATCAGCCTCCAGCAACGAGCGGCTGACACAATGACTACAGACGGCACCTCCGGCATCTCAGTCGAGCGCCTTGACTGGAACAACTACCCAGCATGGGCAGCCAACATGAAGTTCTTCCTCACCACCAAGAAATGCTGGCACATGGTCATCCACACCGAGCCTGCAGCCAACGCTGAAGACCGCAAGGCAGACGAGCTCGCCCTCTCCTACATCGGCCTGTGCGTCAAGCCGGTACACCAGCCCACCATCCTGCGCTGCACTACGTCCAACCAAGCCTGGACCACTCTGCAAGAAACCTTCGCCGCCAAGACCTTCGCGCGCAAGCTGCAGCTGCGCCGAGACCTCAACTCGCTCAAGATGGCCACCAACGAGACAGTCACCGCCTTCACCAGCCGTGCCAAGGCACTGCAAGATCAGCTCACCGCTGCCGGCCACCGAGTCGACAAAAATCGCATGCCAAGTCCTGGCTGGCCTGCCATCCTCCTTCGACACCGTGGTCACCGTCATCGAAACCACCACAGCCTCCACCGGCACTTTCACCGTGGACGAGATCCTGCCACACCTGCTGCAAGCTGAGCAGCGTCGTTCCAAGACCGACTTCAACCGCAGCCCCGACTCAGCACTGATGGCCACCTTCCAGCCACGCCGCGATGACCGGCAGTTCAACCACAACAGCGGCCCCCGCAACTTCAGCCGCAGCAACGGCCCCCGCGGCGTCAGCAACCGCACCCGCGTGTCGGCCGCACGGCCACCCAACATCAGCAGCCCACGGCCCATCTTCGGCAACCACAGCAGCTACGACCGCTCAGCCCGTGATGCGCGTGCATACGCCGAGGACACCTGCCTCTACTGCTACAAGCCTGGGCACTATGCTGCCGAGTGCAAGAAGAAGCGCCGAGACATGGAGTCCCGCCGCGCCGGCCACGGCATGCAGCGCCCGCCATCGCACAACCGCAACCCCAGCCAGCAGTACAGCGCCATCGCCTTCACCGCCACCTCCACCTCCAACACCGTCAACGACGACTGGATCTTGGACACTGGCGCCACCCGGCACATCACACCACACAAGCAGCTGCTCACCGACCTGCGCCCTGCGCCACACACCGTCATCGTCACCTTTGGCAACGGCAGCATC
>NW_005435075.1:202586-204744 GCF_000147415.1 Chlorella variabilis | reverse complement strand
CACAGGGCATGTTCCTTGCTGCTGCGACACCTACACTCCTGCAATTTTGGTTGCAAATCCTGGTGCTCCTTTTGCTGCAGAGGCAGCGTTCCAGGAGTCTATGCGCCTCTACCCGCCAGTCTCTTCCCTGATTGTCCTGGTGAGCTGGCGCGTGGGCAGGGACTTCAGCCCTGCACGTTGCTGATGCTGGGCTGGCTGGCACGGCAGCCTGCATGAGTGGCACCTCCTCACCTGCTTCCTGTCACGCTGTGGCTTGTCCCAGTTGCGAGAGGCGGGGCATGGAGGCGTAGACCTGGACCTCACTGGCGGCAGCCGCAGGAGCCTGGCCACGCCAGCAGCGGGGCCCACCAGCGTGTTCATTCCAGGCGAGCTGCTGCCGCTGGGGTGCATTGGGTCACGGTGCGGCGCCGCCTGCGTGCAGTTGATGTGTGAGTGAGTGCTGCCGCTCCGGCGGGCGGGGGGCGCTATCCTCAGCAGCTGGTTGGGTGCTTTCCACCCTGCCCCCTGCAGACAACTGCCGTGTCATGTTCAACATCTGGACGCTGCACAGGGATCCTCGTTATTGGGAAGCTCCGGAGGAATTCAGGTATGTGTGCGCAGGCACCGGCAGCCTGCGGCTGGTCCAGGTGCTGGATACGCCGCCCGACCTTAACCGACTCCTACCACCTGCCTCACGCTGCCTCCAGGCCCGCACGCTTCCTGCCAGACGAGGCGGCCAGCCACCACCCTGGAGCGTACTTCCCCTTTGGCCTGGGGCCCCGCAGATGCGTGGGCTGGCGGTGGGTTGCAGCATCCGCTCATGCAGTCTTCCCTGCTCTGCTGCCCGCTGCCACGCGGTGCCCGCCCGGCTTCCTGCCTCTCTGTGGTGACACTGCACCGCCGCTCTGCACCCTACCATCTCGGTGACAGCTCCCTGCCCCTGCTCTTCTGCGCCTCGCTCGCCGCGCAGGTTTGCGCTGGAGGAGGGCGTGCTGTGCCTGGCCCGCATCTTCCAGCGCTTTGAGCTGCGCCTCGACGCCGAGCGCCACACCGGGCCGCTCGACCTGCGCAGCAGTGAGTGTGAAAGCTGCCCGGGCTTCCGATCGGCCACAGGAGGACGAGGAGCCGTTGCTCGCCTGCACTGCTAGCCATGACGCACCGCCCGAGACTGAAGTTGGCTGCTGTGGCTTGGGTGCAGGCGTGACGCTGGCGCCGCCCAAAGGCATCTGGCTGAAGGTACACGGCCGGGAAGTGTAGCATGTGATCCATCACCAGCCAGGCACAGCGGCCAAGCATCCTCCAGCAAGCCATAGAGTCGCGCACGACCCCTGTTCAGCGTCCCCTCGCTTTGTGTACCTTCACCCGCCGTGTCCCTGCACCGCTGTGGCGCCGCATGGCGCGCCGCTGCATGGCGCGCCGCCGCCGCCAGGGCCCCGGCACGATCAGGCCAGCAGGGAAACGACATGTGGCCTGATCTCAGCCATGTCTGCATCGTTTTTCGCGTTGTAAGCTTCCTCTCCCACCTTATAGCATACGGAGAGTTGTTTGAGAGCAACAGCAGGCCCTGCGCCGGCCGGCTCGCGCCACCTCTTTCGCGGCATGGCGGCAGCCGCGGCCTTTTGGCAATGCAAGCGTGCCCACATGTTCATTAGCAGTGTAGACGACTCTGGCAGGGCGGCGCCGCGCTGCAACGGCTGCTGGCACAGGTTAGCAGCCTGCCATGTGCCGCTGCAGGGGCGGGGCGTCACTCATGGCAGCGGTGCAATGGCTACGGGTGGGTGGCACGGAGACTTGTGGAAGGGCATCAGCAGCGCTTCAATGTGTTTATGAAGCGTAATAGAAGGCAAGAGGAGGTCCAGTGTGCATTCCATTCGGGGAAATGTGTGTGGAATGACGCGGCACTTTGGGGGGCGACGGCGCAGCGGCGCTCATGGCAGGCAGCCTCTACCAGGGCAGGTTGAGCGCCCTCTCTTGCTTCCAGGAGGTACCAAAGTTACTAATAATGGCAGTGAGGGGTCTGTGGGGAGGTAATTGTTGAGCTGTGACAATGCCACGTGTCCAGTCTACACATCCGCTGCATTGATACCCTCATTCCCGCCTTTCCCGCCCCAGACACCGCACAATTGTGTTTCCCCACCCCATTCCCAGTTGATCGACACTTGTGCCACTCCCTTTCGTG
>NW_005435075.1:201009-202536 GCF_000147415.1 Chlorella variabilis | reverse complement strand
CGCGAGTGCCCACACACGCCTCCCCGCCCGTGGGCGGCAATGAGCACCCCAAGACGCAACATTTGACCGCCATCAACCACCCCACTGCTTCCCTGACATCCTGTCAGCACCAATGGAACACTTGGGCCAACAAAAAAGGGGATTGTGGGGGTGCAGCTGGGTGAAGGCCAGGGTGGGGCGGCACGAGGGCGGCGGCGCCGGCTGGCCGTTGACAGCGCCCCCCCAGCCAAGCATCCTGCTACCGCCTGCGCCCCTCCTGCCGCCTTAGACGGCATCACTGATGTTCCCTGGGTCCGTATGAGGAAGCACCAGGCCTGTGGCAGCACTTGCACAGCAACTTGCCAGCAAGGAATGGCCATCACGGCCCCCACCACGCCACCATATGGACCGTGTGGAGGCCTGGCAGTGGCTAAACAGGTCCAATTGCAAGCCAGGAGGTGACTTGGGCGCAGCACGCGAGCCAGGCAGGGCGCGGGAGGGCTCCTGTCACCCAGCGTGACACCGTGACACCCCAGGCCCGTGGCTACCGGCCCAGGGATGTTCACTCAAAGCGTATGAATGCCCTGGCCGCCGCTTTGCTGGGGTGCCAGACATCATAACGAAGGGGTGGGGACTTGTTTGAGCGAGAACGCTTCAGAATTGAGGCATATAGACCCCATGTCACGCTCATATGTCGCTGTTTTGCAGGGCTAGTGCTGGCCTGATCGTGCCGGGGCCGCCACGTTGCCACGTTGCCGCTGTCGGCCATCGCCTCGCGCTACCTGAGTGTATGAATGCAACCGTCGTTGACAGTAGCATCGGTCAAGTGATTTGTTGTACCTTTCTGTGCTGTGTGAACCGTCCAAGAAAGTGTTCAATGGAGGACAGCGATGTTTACAGCAGGTAGGCCTCCCGATCACCGGTCCCCTCCTGGCGGGGGTCATGCATCCCCCACCCATCATGCATTTCAGGCTTCATCTCCCTCAAACCTCCACCATTTTCCCTCTCGTTTGTCGTGATCGACTCCGGGTAGCCCAAATGCCATTCTAGCGGGGCCTATGGGCCGCGACGAAGCGACCAACTCTGGTGGCAAAGGCAGCAGTCTCGGCGTGTCTGCCAAACGCCTGAAAGGCGGCACCAGCAAGTCCCAACACAAGCATGTTACAGCTCTACTGCAAAACTGGGACAGAGTCACCAAGGCGCATCCTGACCTGCGGGGCGTTCTGCTGTTACAGTCTGCATACTCCAACAGCAATGGATGGGCTAGAACGCACAATCTTGCCGGCATGGGCCCACTGCTGAAGGCTCTCTTGGTGGAGATAGTGGCATCCGCCGGCGGGCGGCGGGTGACGCCACGCATGGTTGCCGACATTGCGGAGGGGGCGACGGCGGAGAACTTGCAGTTCCTTTTGCGAGTTCTGGAGTTTTGTACAGCTGCCGAAGTCGTGGGGGGAAAGCATGTTGAGATGATGATGAATGCTGTCACGGGCTGCAAGCTCGACGCCCCGCCAGGTGCGCCTGGTGGCCGCGCTCAGCCAGCCAGTCTCT
>NW_005435075.1:199429-200299 GCF_000147415.1 Chlorella variabilis | reverse complement strand
GCCAGAGCAGCCTTGTGGTGCGCGTGCCCATCTCCAACCCACCGCCCGCCTCGGTGCCGCCGCCACTTCCGCCTGCAGGCAATGTGATGCAGATGGGCCCACAAGGCAAGATACACGAGGCGCTGCAGAAGTGGGCGGCCAAGTACGGCCCCGTGTTCAAGTACTTCCTGGGCAGGAGGCCCTGCATCGTGATCACTGGTGAGGCGCCCCGGGCCGCCCGCTGCGGGCTGCTCCCGAGGCCAGGCGCCAGCGCAGCTAGCTACACAGGGGCTGTGCTCCCCCGGCGCACCACCCCTGCTGGCGCCGGACCCGCCGCTCGCTCTGCAGACCCGGACCTGGTGCGGCAGATCTGCGTCAAGCGCTTCATTGACTACCACGACCGCAGCGTGGTGAGCCCGCCGCGGAGCACCGGCGGGATCCAGACGGCCTGGCTGGCGCCGCATGCAGCGGGCCGACGTGCAGACCGCTCTGTGGGGCGACAAAGTCGCGACCCGTGCAGCGGGCCGGCAAGCGGGCTGCACAGGTAAATAAACAATTGCGCTCAGAGTCAACTCGTCTGCCGTGTGCCTTCACCCCGCAGCCTACGCTGGAGAATGGCGCCGCCTGCGACAACCACTTCCAAAACAGCGGCATCCTGTTTTCCAGGTGGGCGCAGCGGTGGCTGCTGCTGCCCGCTCCCGGGCTCCTGCTGCAGCGCAGCTTCCATGCCTGCATGTGCCCACGGTACCCGCCCTTGCTGCGACTCCTGGCCCGCAGGGGAAAGTATTGGCTGGGCATCCGCACCGCATGCGAGCCTCTGTTCCACAGCGCAGCGCTCGCAAGCTACGCGCCGATGATGAACCAGGCGATTGACGAGCTGGTGGGCAAGAT
>NW_005435075.1:194482-195961 GCF_000147415.1 Chlorella variabilis | reverse complement strand
GTGGGGGCCGCTGGTGTTGCCCAAGCTGCGCGTCTGGTCTCGCTGCAAGCGGCGACAATGGGAAAAGGCGGGCCCAGCACAGCCTTGGCGAGCCCCGCATGCTGGCCCTGGGCTGCACATGCAGGCACCGCGGCAGGGTGGGGCAAGCATGACTGGCTGGCCATCGTGTGGCTCAAGCCTGCGGTGGTGCTGCATGTGCTGCGGCAGGGATATGTCGTGATGCTGGCAGGTGCGTTTCACGCCAGCAGCACCAGCAGGGCTGAGGCTAGCTGCCAAGGCCGTGTGCCTGCCAGCCAGCGGCTGCCGCCGCCCTGAGCCCGTGCGTGATGCCAGCTGAGCCCGTGCGTGCCTGCCCGCGCTTTGTCTCTCTTCCAGACGTGGACATAGCCTACACCGTCAAGCCGGTGTGGGACACTTACCTGGCTTTCATGGATCAGGCAGGGGCGGATGGCGCTTTCCAGCACGAGGACCCCCGGTGGGGCTGCCTGGCCGGCTGCCTGGCTGGCTGCATCACAGCCGTGTGCAGCCATGTGCCATCATGCCAGCCTGCGTGCCCAGCGCCAGGAAGCATGCCATGACCACGCTGCCCCATGCCCACTCGCCTCCCGCTGCCTGCCTCGCCCCCCTCGCCTCCTGCAGTCAACACCGGCCAGTTTGTGATGCTCCCCACCCCCGCCTCGCTGGCCTTTGCCGAGCGCTGGAACTCCCTGGCAGCTTCCATGATCCCTCAGGGGCCGGCCACGCAGCCGGCCCTGCGCCAGATGCACCACCACCACTTCGAGGCGTGCACCTCGCTGTGCCAGTGCTTCTGGGCCCACCGCAACGTAGGGCGCCAGCCTGCCTGCCTGTCTGTCCGCCTGCCTGCCTCCTCGCCAGTGCCTCCTTGCCTGCACGGCTGCACGCCTGCATGCCATGCTGTACTTAAAGCCCAGCTGACACATGGTCCCTTGTGTCTCCGCCCCAAGCAGCTGACCTCCCTGGGGCTGAGGAACGACACACCCATCTTCCGCACTTACTACCCAGGCTACTTTGCCTACACCCAGGTCGGTACTCATGCCGCTGCTCAGCAGCCTGCCGCCTGGCTGCTTGCTGTCCCACCCGCTGCCCACCCGCTGCCCGCCTGCCTGCCTTTTTTTTTGCAATTTCACGCACTCTATTCCACAGCAAACACCATATATATTTGCTCGGGCATATATGCCCGAGCACCACCTTGAGCAGACACACAGCTGGACAGGATGCCCAATCCACGCCCCTCGCGCCGCCCTCCTCTTCGTGCAGTCGACGTGCGCCATAGGCAACCCGGCCTGGGTGGCGGCGCTGGACCCCTGCGACTGGCAGCTCCTCTTCCTGCACCCCATCTGCGCCACAGACACAGCGCAGAAGGAGGCCGTGCTGCGCACGGCGGGCTTCTGGTTCGTGGACAGCGAGCAGGGTGAGCAGGCAGGTACCCCCCTGCCGTGTACAGCCTCCAGCGCAGCC
>NW_005435075.1:169284-194432 GCF_000147415.1 Chlorella variabilis | reverse complement strand
CCGCCACCTCCCCTGCACCACCGCTCCCCGCGCACGCGAGCGCCACCACACACCCCTCCCCAGCCCCACCCGCCACCTCCTCCACCACCGCCGCAAGCACAGCCTGGCAGCCCGCCTGGGCAGCCCCATCGCACCGGCAGAAGTGGCAGCCTTCGCCAGCCAGGCCAAGCCGCGCAAGGCGGTTGCCGGTGAGCTGCCGCCTGGTTCCTCAAGGCCGCAGCGGAGCAGCTGGCCCCCGTGCTGGCCGCCGTCTACACAGCATGGCGGCGGGTGGGGCAGCTGGCCACCCCCGACGCGCTCAGCATCATCGCACCCATCCTCAAGCCCGCCGGCGACCCCACCAGCTGCAGCAGCCTGCGCGGCATTGCCATCGGCACCATGGCTGCCAAGCTGTACGCCGCCATCCTGGAGCATCGCATCTCAGACTGGGCAGAGGCCAGCAACTTCAGGGCGGCAGGGCAGTTTGGCTTCAGGCGCCAGCGCGGCACAGCGCAGGCAGCACTCGTGCTGCGCGCACTCTAGGACCAACACCGCCTCAGAGGCCAGCAGCTGTGGGGCTGCTTCATTGACTTCAAGCAGGCATACGACCGCGTGCCCAGGGACCAGCTCTGGCAGAAGCTGGCGGCACGCGGTGTGGACACAGCCTGGCTGGCGGCAGCGCAGGCGCTGTACACCAACGTCCCCATGTCGGTGCGCACCTCGGCCGGGCTGTCGCCCTGCTTCCAGGCCGTGACAGGCCATCCAGGCCCCCACCCATGAACGCACCTGCCTCTTGTGTGCTTCTCCCGCCATTGAAGACGAGACCCATATGGTTTTCCACTGCCCCATTTACGACCATCTGCGCTTTGAGTACGCAGATCTCTTCCCCCCTGATTTGCCCACGTCCATCCCATGCTTTTTGTCCCAAGACCAGAATAGAGTTGCTTCATTTATCAATGACTGCCATGTTTTACGCCGCCGCAATGCGTGTATGAGCCTCGCTGGCTCCGAATCTGTAAGTCAAGTCAAGTTAAGTCAAGACAGCCTGAAGCAGGGCTGCCCCCTCAGCCCCACCTCTTTGGCCTCTACATCGACGACCTGGAGGAGGAGCTGATGGCGGCGGCGCGGCGTGGCGAGCAGCTCGACCTCCCCAGCTTCCTCGGCAGCGGCGGCGCCGCGGTGCGACGACATGGTCCTGCTGGCCACCTCAGCGGCCGGGCTGCAGCGGCAGCTCAACCTGCTCCAGCAGTACTGCCGGCAGTGGGGCCTCACTGTTTACATCGACAAGACCAAGCTCATGCTGCTC
Organism: Chlorella variabilis; assembly: GCF_000147415.1. Classification (NCBI taxonomy): domain Eukaryota; kingdom Viridiplantae; phylum Chlorophyta; class Trebouxiophyceae; order Chlorellales; family Chlorellaceae; genus Chlorella; species Chlorella variabilis. The sequence continues at coordinate 193,147 of NW_005435075.1, read as the reverse complement.
AGCGGGCGGCGGACCCAGCACGCGGCGCAGCAGACAGCAGAGGCAGCAGGCCTCACCTTCGCCGGCCAGCAGCTGGCAGCAGCTGGCAGCAGTCAAGTATCTCGGCATCGCCTTTCACTCCAGCACCTGCCTGGCAGGGGCAGCAGCGCCAGCCCGGGCACAGCTGGCGCGCCTGGCTATGCACAACTGCCGGACCCGCTGCGCAGAGGTGGGCATCGAGGCGGTGCCCGTCCAGCTGCGGCTTTTCGGCACCATGGTGGTCTCGGTGCTGTCCCATGGTGCTGAGGTGTGGGGTGTGCAGCTGGCGGCCAAAGCGGGCGTGCTGCCAACGTGGCAGTGCCGGCAGCGCGGCCGAGAAGCTGCAGCTCAGCTACCTACGCCACCTGCTGGGGGTACGGCAGAGCACCCCCAATGCGGTCCTCCTTGCGGAGACTGGCGAGCGCCCGCTGTGGCAGCGCTGGCTGCGGCGGGCAGCCGAACTCTGGAACAAGACGCTGGAAGAGCGGCCCGGCAGCCTGTTGCAGCAAGCGCTGTTGTCCAGCGTGCAGCTCGCAGATGGCGCCCACCCCCTGGCGCAGCAGTCCTGGGCTGCCCAGCTGGCGGCCGGTCTCGCAGCGGTCGGCATGCAGCTGGACCTGCAGCAGCCAGCGCCTGTTGACCTCGGCGAGCTGGGGGAAGCTGCGCAGCGCCGCCAGCTGGCGCAGCTCTAGGAGGCGCTGGCGAAGGGCGGCGCCAGCCGGCTGGAGCACTATGTGCATTGAAGATGCCCCTCACATGCTGCTCACCTGCCCCCTTTACGCCCCGCTGCGCCTCAGCTTTCCTGACCTGTTTGCTGAGCCCCATCCTTCCCACCGCTTCCTCCGCCAGAAACCGTGCCGCCTCGCCGCCTTTGCTGCCGCCTGTCACCAGCGCTGGCAGACCGCCACCGCTGCGCTGCCTGTCCCACCCTGAACCCCCACTCTCATGTCCACCCCCTTTGCTCTTACCGCACCATACCTGCTCCACGACATGCAGTACTGTCTGCCCGCTCACACACTGAACGCTCGGTGACCTGTCAGTTGGCCTGTCCTGCCTGTTGTTCTACTGCTTCATCCCTCCTTGCTCTACCAACAAAGCCTGTGCTGCAAGCTTGTTCTTGCTGAAACCAGACTGTGAGCCCACACAAGCAAGCAACACACGGGGTGCTCGCCCGGTCAACAGCGGCGGTCGCAGGCGGCGGCAGCGGGCAGCCATGTGGACCCCTCCGCGGTGCTGCTGCCGCTGCTGCCGCCGCCTGCAACAGCCAGCAGCAGCAGCACTGGCAGTAGCGGGCCCGGGCGCCGGAGGACTCCAGCGCAATTCGGAGGAACTGGCGTAGGCTGTGATCGCCGGACTGTCAGAACTGCCTACAGTCGTTTTATGGAGGGTTGTGGGACGCTGAGAGTGCGCAGGGAGCGCGGGAGCGAAGCTCTTTGAAAGACCGGCCCCGGCACACGTGTGGGCAGCAGAGCGTGCGGCGCGGCGCTCTTCTTCCTCCTACCCTTCACGCCAGACGGTGGGTGGCGGGCCTGGATGTGGCGCCCACCCATTGCCTCATGTACATATTACTACATCAACACAGTGTAGGTTGGGGCTCACCACCTACCACACCCCATGCAGACCATGAACACATACTCCACCACACAATCTCCTCCATCTACCTCGTGGGGTGAGGCAGGATCTGCCGTGTCAGCAGGCTGGGGCAGGCCTGGCGGTGCATGTGTATGCACTTCTCCCTGCTTGCACGGCTCCGGCCCCAACGCCGATCCCTCATTCACTTTTGGCCACTGCATCCCCTGTATCGAATCGCTCTCCTCCGTTCCCCGCCACGCAGCTGCCTGCTGCACCACCACGGCGCCATCGGCTGCATCATGATGTTCTTCCTGGCGACGGTTACCTCCCCTGTCTTCAGCGTCTTCACCATTGCAAAGGAGTTGCGCCACCACAGCAAGGCAGCCCTCCAGGTCTTCACGTTCACCTCCCCGCTCTTTACAGGTGGGTGCCTTTGTCCAATCTGCCTGCCCTTGCCCCGTCCCGCCCACCTTTCCCTCTCTTCTCCAAGCGCCATTACCACTGTCACTGACCCACCACCCTCTTATTCTGTTTCACCACCCCTGCAGTCGCCTTCATCAGCGTACGCTCCGTGATGGCACCCCCAGTGGTTGCCTGGTTTGTCTTTACACTCTGGTTCAGGTGCGCACATCAGGATGGCACGCACAGGGGCGCGCGCCTCCTGCTTGCATTTTTGTTGTGGGGATTGGCAGGCTTGTCATCACACTCTGGCCCAGTGCCTGCCCGGCCTCGCAACACACACATTCACTCGCTCTCACACATCTTATCACCAAACACACACACCATTCACGATTAACCATGCCACGCAGTGGCTTACACACGCACACCAACATACCGTCTCTGCTTGCCTGCCTGTCTGCCTGCCTTCAGGAGCTCGCTCATCCCCGGCCCCTGGCGCTTCGTCATGGGAAGCTGTGTGTTGCTGGGCATGGTGGTATCTCAGGTGGGTTGTGCACAAGTCCCAGCACACATCCTGGTCTGCATCAATCGGGCCCGGCTGTGCCATCACTACACACACACACATATACACATACATCGCTGCCACCGCCTGCTGCAGATTTGGTCTCACCGCCTGCAGCGCAGCTACGCCAAGCGGCGGCGCCACGCTTCACGGCTGGCTGGCGGCGGCGTTGCGGCCGGGGAGGTGAAGAAGGCGGACTGTGTGTAGACCGTCTGTCTGGCCGTGACCTTTTGTTACAATGAGTTTTGTCAATAGTGAGTGCGTTTGTTTATTGCCTTGATTCAACAGCGGCTTTGCAGCAGGAGCGGTAGGGGGGGGGGGGGGGGGGGGGGGGCTGGCAGGAAGGCCAGGAAGGCATGTGCATGGGAATGAATGTAAACAGGGCCAATTGAGCACTGAGAAGCGTCCTGAAGAATGAAAGGAAAACACGGAGGTAGGGCGTCGGAGCAATCATAGATGGGTGTGTCGCACGGCGCCGGTTCATGCTTTGCCGGTTCACGCCCGCTACAGAAGGTCCCGGGCAGCGTGGGCCCCGTTGACAACGTACCACGCGAAGCAGCTCTGCATGTAGAGGCCCCAGAGCCAGGTGCACGACGCCTCTGGCGGGTGGGGGCAAAAGGTAAAGGTGGGGAAGAGCCTCCACAGGCTTAACTTCCCGGTTTTAACGTCTAGCTTTAGACCATTATTTGATCTGCCCGACGCGCCAAGTGCAGTACCCCCCACTAGTAGTGAATGGGTCCCGGGGAGGCCTGTGCCGAAGCCTTGGCGATTCTATTAGGCGTTCCCGAAGGAATTGGCTTGGATTGGCGCTGAGCCGGTCAGCTATGCCGCGTTTGTCCTCACAAAGTTTCGACATGGGAGGAATCGAACCTGTGCCCTCTCTGAGGGTTTAGACACTAGCTCCAGCGCCTTCAAAGAAGGCCTTTCTTAGCCGCGGCCCAGGCACTGGGTCAGCGGGTCGTCGCTGGGCTGCGCCACCATCAGCGTAGCAGGCGGCATCAGCAGGCTGCTGCAGGCAGCAACGGGGGCAGGGCGGCAGGCGGGGGGTTGAGGCGTGCAGGCCGCGGATGGGCCGATGGTAGCGTATGGGTGCAGGCAGCGGCGGGCCAGCCCCGTGCCAGCAGCAGGCGGCACATATGCTCACTGGGCGGTGCCAACAAGCGCATGCAGCGTGTTGAGCGGCTCCCGCGACCCCGGGGCCGCCATCACCCGGTGGCACACGCTCTCGCCCACCAGCAGCTGCAGAGGAGGGGGCAGGGCGGGTGGAGCGCGGCATGGCGGCGGGCTTGTTGCGGGCGTGCCTGGCTGCTCTGGCCGGCATGGCTGCCAGCAGCCCCAGAGCAGGCTGCTGCGTTGGGCCTTGCGGGGTGCTGCTGCGCTCACCGGCACGAAGGCTGTGAGGGGCAGGGCCAGGAGGCTCCAGCGCCGAGGCCAGCCATGGTACAGGCAGCAGAAGGTGCACCACATGCCGTGGCCGCACACCACCATCAGCGCGGCCAGCACCAGCGGGCTGCCGTGGTGGTGCAGGAAGAAGTTCACGCCGCCCTTGGCCGCTGCAGCGCGGGCGTGGGCCGGTGGCGAGGCGTGGAGGGCACGGCATAAAGTGTAGCGGTGAGGCCGAGGATGGTAAGGAATGGTAAGGATGGCCCGCTGGCAGCATTCCAGCCTGTGCGGCAAGCTTGTCCTGCCGCAGCCATTCTGTGAGCCTCTGGATGCAGCAATGCTGAGATGCAGGTGTGTCGGCAGTGGAGGCCTAGGCGCACCCATGTTTCGGATGGTCAGGCTGGTGCAGAGCAGGGCCAGGGTGGAGATGAGCTCCCGGTGTGCGCTGTACACCTGCCGCCGCCACCGGATCAGCGCTGCCAGCCCTGCCATGAGCAGCACCTGGGGCACGCTCTGCAGCGCCACGCCTGCGGCCAGAGCAACGCGGGGGCACGCGGGCCGTGGGATGTTGACAGCAGCTGGTGTTGCATTAGTCAGGTGCGTTGGACGGGCGGCAGCGCGGCAGCCGGCGCAGGCGTGGCGGCCGGCTTACCCCCGAGGCCCTCCAGCAGCCACATCTTCAGCATTACAGCTGGCATCAGCACGTTGGAGGCCAACAGAAAGAATCAGCATGTGCGCCATGCTCGTTGTGGTGCCTGCATGGCGGCGGCGGCGGCGGCGGCGGCGGCGGCGGCGGTCACAAGTATCTTCGCCACGAACAGCCAGCGAGACCGGCGGCTCCCTCCCTGGGGCCTCCCTGCCTGCGTAGACAGCGACCAGTGCACGCACGTGGGTGGCGAGGACAAGCCCTTCGGCCGGACGGGCACGCTGGCGCACCTGCGGAGCGGATCCGCCGACCACGCCTCCCACGCCATGCGCTTGTAGAGGAGGGAGGTTAGGCTGAGGCCGACTACCGGAGCGGAATTAGGGCAAGAGGTGCGGCTCGGCTCCTTGAGCCCATTTGATCATTTGAGCGGCAGCTAGGCTCTGCAGCACGCTTTCAGGCATTCAGAGTGGTTGCTTGTGACGCGAGGATGACATGAGTGGCCACATGGGCGCCGGCGCCCTGACTCACACCGCCGTTGCCGATACCTTCGGCGAGCAGGCCGGTGAACGTGCTCGGCCTGATGCGCCTGAAGCATCAAACAACTAATTAGGAGGTGCAAGCGCCATCCAGGCAGCGACGGCCGGCAGCCGCTGGGAAGTCGCGCTGGCGGTGGTTCAGGAACCCTCTCCCCTAGCAGCTCTGAGCTCCTCCTGTTTCTCTCCCAGAATGCCGCCTGCGAGCCTGAGCGACGCCCTGCTCCCCGGCCAGCACCAGGGCAGCGAGCCGCGGGACGGCGGCCCCCGCGGTCGCGGCCGCGGGCTGGCCGGGGCCGCCGGCCAGCAGGCCGGGCAGTCGGCCCGGGTGCTGGCCAACCTGGTCAACTCGGGCATCGGCGCCAGCACTGTGGCTATGCCGCTGGCGGTGCTGAAGCTGGGTGTGGGGGTGGCTCTGGCGGCGATGGCCGTCCAGGCCCTGCTCGGAATCCTGGCCAACCACATTCTGTCCAGGTGGGCAGGCGAGCGGGCAGCCGGCGGGCAGCCGGCCAGCGCGGCCATGCTGCCCTGCCAGCGGCGCAAAGCGCCTGCCCTGCCGCGCACGCTCTCCCCTCCCTCGCTTGCCGCTGCCTCACAGCTGCGGTGCACAGCCTCTCCCCTCCCCCTCCTGCTGCTCTGCAGAGGGAGAGCGACCGGTGCGGCGCCGACTCCTACCACGACCTCATGCACAGCCGCTTTGGGAAGTGGGGCGGGCGCGCGGTGGCGGCGGCCCAGGCGAGTTGCATTGCAGGATGGTGCCGCCGCCTGGGACGACCGGACTACATTCATTGATGATAGCCAACCACGTACCCGGCACTCGCTGCTCCCTTTCCCTCTGCCCCTGGGGCGCGCCGCTGCCGCGGGGTCCCTTCCCCCCTGCCCCACCGCCTCTCGCTGCCGCTCTCCCTTCCCTTCCTCCAGGCCCTCAACTCCCTGGGCAAGACTGTGGTGTGGCTCATCATCCTGGCAGACCTGGTGGTGGGATGCTCGGGGGACGGCACCGGCCTGCTGCCCGAGCTGCTCCGCGCCGCGGGATACCCCGGCATGGCTGACAGCGGCGCCTGGTACCTGCGCCGCTGGCCCTGGATCCTGCTGCTGGCCGTGCTGGCGCCCCCGCCTCCGCAGGCAAGCCGTGGCGGCGCTGGGGCAGCAAAACCTTGGAGGCCGGCTTGCCACGTGCACCCTGCCTGCCAGGCTGTCTGGCAGCCAAGCATGTGCCCCTGGCGTGCTCGGACGGATGGGCTGTGCTTGTGCTCTGTCCAAGCTGAGCCCCACGCACCAACCTGATGTGGATGCTGATGCTGATGCTGACCCCTCTGCTGAGCTGCTGCTGGCTGCCGCTGCTGCGCCCCTCCCACTCCCTCGTGCAGTGCGCAGCCTGGACAAGCTCTCTGGCATGAGCCTGGTGGGAAACGCGGCCGTGGGGCTGATGACTGCGTCCGCCGTGGCGCTGGCAGGTGGGTCGCCTGGTGGCTGCCGTTTGGAAGCAGCCTGCCGTCTCCTCTTGACAGCGCGGGGGCAGTCCCGCTGCGCAGCAGCGGAGCCACAGCAGTGACGGGCTGGAGGCTGAGCTTGCCATGTGTGCAAGCAGGCGATAACTACCGCCGACATCCCGTTGACATCCCATCTGCCCCCACTTGCAGTGGTGGCTGCACGCCAGGGCAAGGCGCACCCCATCCACTGGCTACCCTCCCCGGGTGAGGCCTGCCTGCGCAGCGCAGCTGACAGCGCCTGCCCCCGCGCCCGGCCGGCTGCCCAGCCTCCATCCCAGCCTCGCATCTGCTGCAGCAGCTGCTGCTGCTGCTGCTGCTGCTGACTATGCTGCTGCTGCGCCTCCCGATGGTCACGAGTGTGCACCGCTGCGTGGGCCAGCATCTGCCTAGTCGCTGCTGCCCTGCCGCACGCAACGCTGCCAGCCGCCTGCGCCACAGCCCGCTGGGCCTGGGCCTGCCCACCCGCCGCTGTGCCTGCCGCCGCCCGCCACCCGCCCGCAGAGGACGCTGGCGCGGAGTCCAAGGCGGGGCTGGCCCTCGAGGTGGCCAGCGTGTTTCCGGTGCTCATGGGCGCCGCCTTCACGCAGAACAACATCAACTCTGTGGTGAGCCTGGGCAGCACATGCGGGAGGGCAGGCCCTAGGGCGGCATGCGGCGAGCCGGCGCGGTCCTGCAGAACAGCTGCGGGCCGCCACCAACGGAGCGCCGCACTCGCTGGTGTGCCCAGCCTGCCTGCCCCTCCTGTGCCGCCGTGGCGCGCCCGCCGGCCTTTCCCAGGGCTGCCCCGCGCCTGCCGCCCAACGCCGCTGGCGCCTCCCTGTACCGCCCTGTACCGCAGATGAGCGAGCTGAGGCCGTACCGGCAGGGGCTGCTGGATGCCGCCCAAATCGCCGCCCGCCTGCTCACCATCTCGGTTTTCCTGGCAATCGGCATCAGCAACTACCTCGCTTTTGGGAGCCAGCTGCAGGTGGTGTCCCCTTGAGACAAGGCCAAAGCCAGCCTGGGCCAGTCCGCTGCAAAACGGCCGGCGGCTGGGGATGCAAAAACGGCGCCGCCAGCGCAGGGAGACGGGCAGGCGCCTCCACCTCCCGGCGCGGTTCCGACGATGCGCCGGCCCGCCTCCTCGCGCTCCCCACCACGACGTGCACGCCCCCCTCTTCTCTCCAATGTATCCCCTACTCCCGCTGCCTCCCCCTGCGCCTTGCAGCCCGATGTGCTGCTCAATTATGGCACCGAGGGGCTGGGCCGGCTGCTGGCCCGCCGCGCCGCGCTGGCGCTGTCGGCCGCCGTCAAGCTGGCCTTCCTAGTCAACGGCCTCCTCAGCCTCCCCATGTGCCTCTATCCCTACCAGGTGGGATTCGATGGTTTGATGGGTGAAGTGCTTGTGTGTGCGTGTGGGGTGGTGGTGGTGGTGGTGGTGGTGGTGTGTGTATAGGGGGGGGCTGGCTGATGTGGGTGGCTGATGTGGCTGTGTGTCAGGGCAGGCAGGTGAGGGCCGCGACACTCCGCGGGCCGATATGTGTTGGGCGCAAGGCAGCAGGCAGCAACAGCAGGCCTGCCCCTGCCGCCCCTCTCCTGTCTTGCAGCGCAACCTCAGCGAGCTCCATGGCGATGGCCCTGGTCGCCCCTCTCACTTGTCAGCGCTCCCGCCCATATGAAACACTCGCATTGACCAATATCGCTTTTGGGGAAGGCCAGCGCCGCGCGGCGGAAGCCTCTGGGCGGGCAGGAGCGGCAACCGCCGGCGCCCAGCCGGGAAGCCTCTCTTGCCCGCCCTTGTGCGAATGTTAGACTGTGGGACGCTTTGGTACGCTACCAACAGTTAATTTAAGGCCTGCAGCCGCTAAGAATGGGTTGCCCGACGCTTTCACGGTTATGCGCCACGGGCGCCGCTCAGACGCGAGTTCGGCGCGCCGCGGCGGCAGCATTGGAGCCCTTTCTCAGAGCAGGAGGCAGCCTGCACTGCCTCGGAACACAACGGCCGGTGTGGGTGACCGTATGGTCAGGTTTGCAGTGGTCAATATTGGGTGGGGTGGCACCGTGCTTGCGCGCGCGCCCCCGCGCTGCTACCCATTGCTCCTGGCGCACGCCATGGAGCAACGGGGAGCGGCTGGCCTCAAAGCCCACTGCGCTGGCAGCAGGCATCGTCTGCAGGAAAGCAGGCGCAGCTGCGGCCGCCAGACACAGCCCCAGCACCCAATTTTTGGAAAGCCGCCGCTGGCGCAGGCGCACCGCTCGCGGCACCCAGCTGGGACCCCTGTCCAAGCTTGTCAGCTTGTGTCTGCCGGGCCAGAGGTCCCTGTCAACTTTATGAACGTGCGGGGAAAACAAATTGCACCACACTGCTTGCTCATAAGCACATTCCATCCTCCCTGCGCACGCTTGCTGGCAGGCGGCGGCAGCGCCTCCCGCCCCATGCCGCCAGCAGCAACTGCAGCGCTCGATGCTGCGCGCGCCAAAACAGCCACTATGCGACATGTAGAAGCCGCTGAGTGGGCAGCAGCACAGCGAATTGGTGGACAGCTGATATTGGTGGACAGCTCGGCAAAAAGCAACCACCATTTTGAGCCCTCCCGGCGACCCGGTGCGGACGCCCCGGACGTGATTGTTTGGTCGCGACCAAACAACCGGTCACGTCATCATCATCATCTTACACTGCTGCGCCGCGGGCGGACGCCTTTGTTTACAGTAGCAGCAACAGAGTTTGTCCGCGTGACAGAGCTCTCCCAAGCAAATGCAGCTCCTGTGGCATTTCGGTGCCGTTGTGGCGGCTGCAGTGGTGGTCGTATGGCTCTATGGCCTGAACATAGGGCACAGATGGCGCACCCGCCACCTTCCTGGCCCCCGCCCCGCGTGGCTCGTAGGTGCGTCTGTGCCGCCACCCGGCTCTGCCGCCATGTTGGTTTGCAGGCAGCAGCCAGCCAAGGCAGATCCTGGTGCCCCCTTTTTGTTTGGTTCGTTTCAAACCAAAAATGGTGTTTGGGCACAGAGCAGCCTTGTGGTGCGCGTGCCCATCTCCAACCCACCGCCCGCCTCGGTGCCGCCGCCACTTCCGCCTGCAGGCAATGTGATGCAGATGGGCCCACAAGGCAAGATACACGAGGCGCTGCAGAAGTGGGCGGCCAAGTACGGCCCCGTGTTCAAGTACTTCCTGGGCAGGAGGCCCTGCATCGTGATCACTGGTGAGGCGCCCCGGGCCGCCCGCTGCAGGCTGCTCCCGAGGCCAGGCGCCAGCGCAGCTAGCTACACAGGGGCTGTGCTCCCCCGGCGCACCACCCCTGCTGGCGCCGGACCCGCCGCTCGCTCTGCAGACCCGGACCTGGTGCGGCAGATCTGCGTCAAGCGCTTCATTGACTACCACGACCGCAGCGTGGTGAGCCCGCCGCGGAGCACCGGCGGGATCCCGACGGCCTGGCTGGCGTCGCATGCAGCGGGCCGACGTGCAGACCGCTCTGTGGGGCGACAAAGTCGCGACCCGTGCAGCGGGCCGGCAAGCGGGCTGCACAGGTAAATAAACAATTGCGCTCAGAGTCAACTCGTCTGCCGTGTGCCTTCACCCCGCAGCCTACGCTGGAGAATGGCGCCGCCTGCGACAACCACTTCCAAAACAGCGGCATCCTGTTTTCCAGGTGGGCGCAGCGGTGGCTGCTGCTGCCCGCTCCCGGGCTCCTGCTGCAGCGCAGCTTCCATGCCTGCATGTGCCCACGGTACCCGCCCTTGCTGCGACTCCTGGCCCGCAGGGGAAAGTATTGGCTGGGCATCCGCACCGCATGCGAGCCTCTGTTCCACAGCGCAGCGCTCGCCAGCTACGCGCCGATGATGAACCAGGCGATTGACGAGCTGGTGGGCAAGATGCAGGCGGCAGCGGTCAGCGGAGAAGGTGGGCGAGGCGTAGCCTGCTGTTGGTGGGGCCGCGCCGCCAGCTGTTCAGGGCTGGCATGTTCCCCTGCAGCTTCCACCACGCCTCCTCTGCCTCCCACATGCCAAGCAGGCATCTGCGTCAGCGAGCTCCTAAAAGCCATGAGCATGGATGTGATCGGCACCACAGCTTTTGGGTGAGCTCTGCTCCCTGCTGCCGGCTGCACTCGTCGCCAGGCTGCACACTCTTGTCAGCCTAAGTGTCGGGATGGCACTGTCGAGCCTGGATCCTGCCCCGCGCCATCCTGCATGCAGGGTCGAGTTTGGGGCGCAGAAGGAGGGCAGCGGCAGCACGCTGGTCAAGGCGGCAGAGGCGATGTTCACTCCCATGGCGGGCCTGCCGTTTTGGGCCGCCATCCTGTCGTTTGCAGTGCCAGACCTGAGGTGCGTTGCCCATCTGTACTGCCTGCCCGCCTGCATGCTGAGCGTACTGCACGTTGCCACTACGGTACAGGTAAAACTTGTACCGTATCGGACCAAAGGCTGTGTGCCCCCATACTGCCTGCAGGCGTGTGTGGTACCGCCTGGCCCTGCTGCTGAACCCAAAAACGATTAACCAGATAGTTGCAGGTGGGGAGCAGGGCTGCCTGCCACCATGTTTGCGCTGGCCTTAGGGGTTGTTTGGCTGCCAAATGGACACAGACATGCCTCCCTGCTCCTCTGCTCTTGTGCTCCACCTGCAGACCGCCGTTACCTGTGGGGGGCATCACAAGCCTTGCTGGACAGCGCCCGCGAGCAGGCAACCGCAGCAGGGGCGCCGGCAGGAGGGCAGGGCCCGGGTGTGGCCGATGGGCTGCGGAGCAGCGGGGAGGAGGGAGCCAAGGTGGCGGTGGAGTCTGCCGCTTTCCAGCAGGCCTACAAGACATATGTGGCCCAGGTGCCGCCTGAGACCAGCGTCGTCAGCAGACTCAAGTGAGGCTGAGGCAGCCAAGGCAGTCCTGGCGGGCCATCCTGCTTGCCGTGCCTTGCCTGCTTGCACGGGTACACAGTGGCACGCCCTCCACACGAGCCCTGCTTGCCTCGCAGGGATGCGGTGAACAAGCAGACGGGGAAGCAGCTCTCTGATCTGGACATCTGCGCTCAGGTGAGCAGCCAGCCGGCAGGCAGCCTGTCAAGGCGTAGCAGAAGCTCAAGTGCCCCGACCAGCCCTTGTCCTGCTAGATTTCCTTCTAGTCAACTGCGCCGCTGCCAGGTGGTCCTCATGCTAAACGAGTTCTTGTTTGCTTGGGCTTCCTGGTCATTACAGCTCTTCACCTTCCTGCTGGCTGGCTACGAAACCACCAGCCTGGCGCTGTCGTACGCGCTGTACCTGCTGGCGCAGCACCCCGAGCACCAGCGGCGCATCCAGGAGGCAAGCGGCGGACGGGGCCCTGCTGTCCCCTATCTTCATGGGCCCTATTGCCTAGCTTACACAGCAGGAGGAGGAGGAGACAGTGTGCTGCCTGGACTGCCTGGACTAGAGTCGTACCGCAGCCCTGCCACGCCCTGTGCAGGAGGTGGATGCCTTGGGGCAGCGTGAGCTGGTTTATGAGGACCTGGCAAAGCTGCCGTACACAGGTCTGCCGTGCCGCCAGCGCCCGCCACTCCCGCCGTATGTTTTGCCACAGCAGCCCTCCGCACCAGGGCATGTTCCTTGCTGCTGCGACACCTACACTCCTGCAATTTTGGTTGCAAATCCTGGTGCTCCTTTTGCTGCAGAGGCAGCGTTCCAGGAGTCTATGCGCCTCTACCCGCCAGTCTCTTCCCTGATTGTCCTGGTGAGCTGGCGCGTGGGCAGGGACTTCAGCCCTGCACGTTGCTGATGCTGGGCTGGCTGGCACGGCAGCCTGCATGAGTGGCACCTCCTCACCTGCTTCCTGTCACGCTGTGGCTTGTCCCAGTTGCGAGAGGCGGGGCATGGAGGCGTAGACCTGGACCTCACTGGCGGCAGCCGCAGGAGCCTGGCCACGCCAGCAGCGGGGCCCACCAGCGTGTTCATTCCAGGCGAGCTGCTGCCGCTGGGGTGCATTGGGTCACGGTACGGCGCCGCCTGCGTGCAGTTGATGTGTGAGTGAGTGCTGCCGCTCCGGCGGGCGGGGGGCGCTATCCTCAGCAGCTGGTTGGGTGCTTTCCACCCTGCCCCCTGCAGACAACTGCCGTGTCATGTTCAACATCTGGACGCTGCACAGGGATCCTCGTTATTGGGAAGCTCCGGAGGAATTCAGGTATGTGTGCGCAGGCACCGGCAGCCTGCGGCTGGTCCAGGTGCTGGATACGCCGCCCGACTTTAACCGACTCCTACCACCTGCCTCACGCTGCCTCCAGGCCCGCACGCTTCCTGCCAGACGAGGCGGCCAGCCACCACCCTGGAGCGTACTTCCCCTTTGGCCTGGGGCCCCGCAGATGCGTGGGCTGGCGGTGGGTTGCAGCATCCGCTCATGCAGTCTTCCCTGCTCTGCTGCCCGCTGCCACGCGGTGCCCGCCCGGCTTCCTGCCTCTCTGTGGTGACACTGCACCGCCGCTCTGCACCCTACCATCTCGGTGACAGCTCCCTGCCCCTGCTCTTCTGCGCCTCGCTCGCCGCGCAGGTTTGCGCTGGAGGAGGGCGTGCTGTGCCTGGCCCGCATCTTCCAGCGCTTTGAGCTGCGCCTCGACGCCGAGCGCCACACCGGGCCGCTCGACCTGCGCAGCAGTGAGTGTGAAAGCTGCCCGGGCTTCCGATCGGCCACAGGAGGACGAGGAGCCGTTGCTCGCCTGCACTGCTAGCCATGACGCACCGCCCGAGACTGAAGTTGGCTGCTGTGGCTTGGGTGCAGGCGTGACGCTGGCGCCGCCCAAAGGCATCTGGCTGAAGGTACACGGCCGGGAAGTGTAGCATGTGATCCATCACCAGCCAGGCACAGCGGCCAAGCATCCTCCAGCAAGCCATAGAGTCGCGCACGACCCCTGTTCAGCGTCCCCTCGCTTTGTGTACCTTCACCCGCCGTGTCCCTGCACCGCTGTGGCGCCGCATGGCGCGCCGCTGCATGGCGCGCCGCCGCCGCCGCCACGTTGCCACGTTGCCGCTGTCGGCCATCGCCTCGCGCTACCTGAGTGTATTAATGCAACCGTCGTTGACAGTAGCATCGGTCAAGTGATTTGTTGTACCTTTCTGTGCTGTGTGAGCCGTCCAAGAAAGTGTTCAATGGAGGACAGCGATGTCTAAAGGTCTCCACGCTCACATCGATCCAATCTGTTCGTCATGGCAGTGGGCAGAGCCCCTCGAACCATCATGCGGCACGCCCTGGCCTTCTGGCTGCCACCAGGCTGCCACTCGCAGCCCTGCTCACGGGAATGCTCCTCGGAGCGGGCCTCAAGGATCGGTGAGCCTCCCAGAGCTGTCTGGCAGAAAGTCTGTGCTGCAAGCTTGTTCTTGCTGAAACCAGACTGTAAGCCCACACAAGCAAGAAGCAGGGGCGCTGGGCAACGTCACTGACGTGCTGCCGGCCTTGCAGGCTTGGCGGGATGCCGGCGGCGGCAGTGACGGGGCGGCGGCACCTGCGGCCGACACTGCGGCCTTGGATGGGCGCCTCGGATGAAGCAGGTCGGCTTGGACTTGCTCTGTGGCCAGGCTCGGAGAGTACCTCTCCTATTTAGTCAATTGCACCAGCCAACCTCCCTTGAGAGAGTGTCCCCCCGCCCGCGACTGCAGGCGACGCAGCAGCAGCCCCTGGCGTGAACCCCGCGCCCAGCCTTGCCGCATTCGAGCGGTTACAGGTAGGCCGGCGGGCCTGGCAGGGGGAGCAGGCCACGTGAGCCAACGCCTCCCATCCACTCATCTACATACGACACCACCCGCCACACCCCCCCACCACACCCCCTCTGTGAACCGCAGGCCACCCCGGCGCTCGTGAGCCAGGAGGCAGCTTCCTTTGCCGCCGAGTTCCAAGCGGTGCCCTGGCTGCTGCCGCCGCGCATGCCTGCGCTGCCCTGGGCAGGGGTGCACGGCTTTGATGAGCTCATGGCGATGCAGTCGCGGCCCGCGGGCGGCCACCCGCGCAGCGTCGCGCTGCTGCTCTTCAACAAGGCCTTTGCGGTCATGGCTCAGAACAGCAGTGAGTGCGGCGCCCTGCCAGGCGCGGCTGGCCGGGGACTGCGCCTGCGCTTGCCGTGTCTTCAAGCTGTGTGCTGTGGCAGCATGCCTCATGCGTGCCTCTCAGATTGGAGGGCCGGTTTTGGCGGGCCGGCTGCCTGCTCATCATGAAGCTGCCGGCTCACATGCCCGCTCGCCTCCAAGGCGCCTTGCCAACACTGCCATCGACCCTGCAGTCTACTCCCTCATCAAATTCGGCAACGTGAGCAACCATGTGGTGCTGACGTGGACGGCCGATGACCTGGCGGCCTGCGCCGACCTCAACCTGCCCTGTGCTGACGTGTCGCACCTGCTGGCAGAGCCGCTGGTGGCGATGGCTGGTGCGGGAGAGGGAGCAGGTGGGGGCCGCTGGTGTTGCCAAGCTGCGCGTCTGGTCTCGCTGCAAGCGGCGACAATGGGAAAAGGCGGGCCCAGCACAGCCTTGGCGAGCCCCGCATGCTGGCCCTGGGCTGCACATGCAGGCACCGCGGCAGGGTGGGGCAAGCATGACTGGCTGGCCATCGTGTGGCTCAAGCCTGCGGTGGTGCTGCATGTGCTGCGGCAGGGATATGTCGTGATGCTGGCAGGTGCGTTTCACGCCAGCAGCACCAGCAGGGCTGAGGCTAGCTGCCAAGGCCGTGTGCCTGCCAGCCAGCGGCTGCCGCCGCCCTGAGCCCGTGCGTGATGCCAGCTGAGCCCGTGCGTGCCTGCCCGCGCTTTGTCTCTCTTCCAGACGTGGACATAGCCTACACCGTCAAGCCGGTGTGGGACACTTACCTGGCTTTCATGGATCAGGCAGGGGCGGATGGCGCTTTCCAGCACGAGGACCCCCGGTGGGGCTGCCTGGCCGGCTGCCTGGCTGGCTGCATCACAGCCGTGTGCAGCCATGTGCCATCATGCCAGCCTGCGTGCCCAGCGCCAGGAAGCATGCCATGACCACGCTGCCCCATGCCCACTCGCCTCCCGCTGCCTGCCTCGCCCCCCTCGCCTCCTGCAGTCAACACCGGCCAGTTTGTGATGCTCCCCACCCCCGCCTCGCTGGCCTTTGCCGAGCGCTGGAACTCCCTGGCAGCTTCCATGATCCCTCAGGGGCCGGCCACGCAGCCGGCCCTGCGCCAGATGCACCACCACCACTTCGAGGCGTGCACCTCGCTGTGCCAGTGCTTCTGGGCCCACCGCAACGTAGGGCGCCAGCCTGCCTGCCTGTCTGTCCGCCTGCCTGCCTCCTCGCCAGTGCCTGCTTGCCTGCACGGCTGCACGCCTGCATGCCATGCTGTACTTAAAGCCCAGCTGACACATGGTCCCTTGTGTCTCCGCCCCACGCAGCTGACCTCCCTGGGGCTGAGGAACGACACACCCATCTTCCGCACTTACTACCCAGGCTACTTTGCCTACACCCAGGTCGGTGCTCGTGCCGCTGCTCAGCAGCCTGCCGCCTGGCTGCTTGCCGTCCCACCCGCTGCCCGCCTGCCTGCCTTTTTTTTGCAATTTCACGCACTCTATTCCACAGCAAACACCATATATATTTGCTCGGGCATATATGCCCGAGCAACACCTTGAGCAGACACACAGCTGGACAGGATGCCCAATCCACGCCCCTCGCGCCGCCCTCCTCTTCGTGCAGTCGACGTGCGACATAGGCAACCCGGCCTGGGTGGCGGCGCTGGACCCCTGCGACTGGCAGCTCCTCTTCCTGCACCCCATCTGCGCCACAGACACAGCGCAGAAGGAGGCCGTGCTGCGCACGGCGGGCTTCTGGTTCGTGGACAGCGAGCAGGGTGAGCAGGCAGGCACCCCCTGCCCTGGTGCAGCCTTCAGCGGCAGCCCCTTTCCCTGCTGCATCCCCCTGGGGACGCCAGTGGTGGGGCCTGGGTGCAATGCCGTGCGCCCGTTTGTCCCACCACACGCCCAGCCTTGGTCATGCTTTTCTCCCACTGCACGTCCCAACTGCCGCCGCGCGCCGCCAGGGTGCGAGCCCAGCAAGGGAGCTGCCAGCGGGGGGCCCGCTTGCCCCCCGCTGCAGTGGGGGCTGCCCCAGACGGAGGTGCCGCACTATGCCTGCCCGCTGGCCGGCAGCCTGGCGCTGGTGCATGGCGGCTAGCCGCCTTCGGCAGCTGCGCTCAAAGCGGGCGCCAGCAGCGCCGAGGCCTCCAAGCTGCTGATGATCCGTTCAATGCCACCAAGCCCGGCCTGTGGTACTAGCTGGTGGTGGCACCCTTGGTCTCCCGACATTATGCAACACTGCCACCCCCTAAACACCAACAAAATCGTACCCTGACACTGGCAGCACCGCTGCCCTGCATCCTGTGAGAGCTCCATTTGTGGAGCGGGGCGTTACATGGGCCAAAACTGAGAGCTGGCTTGATTGGCCAACGGGAGGTGAACACTCAACAACAGGAGGCAAGGAGTGTGGGCGAGCTGCTGCAAGCCGGCGGAATGGCTTCTGGGCACCGCCGGTGCAGCAGGCTCAGCAAGGTGGCTGGCAACAGGCCATGGCAGGTGGCTGCCATAGCTTCGAGGTATCAATTTGGGGTACCGGATGAAAGTGGGGGAGGAAAACAGATGCATCTGGAACGAGAGGTGGTCAAGGGGATTATGCGGACTAGGGCTACACTAGACGTTGCATAGCTCAGCAGGATAGCAACACACATGGTGCGGTGCGGCAGAGGCAAGGGTGGGAGGCGGAAAACAATGAAATGGGCCGATTGGATGGGAGCGTGATGGCGAGAGGCCGACTGGAATGATGATGAGCTTCCAGCATTCGTCGTTTGTGTGTGAGCAGAAGGCAGAGGGCCCGGATCTAAGCAGCTCTACATGCCATTGGCCCCAAGCGGGGAGCGTGGGGCGTGCGGGCTGCAGTCGGCGGCAGCCGCCGCCATGGAGAAGGGCCAGGCCTCAATCGGGTGATCGGCGGCAAAGGGGTTGGCCGCAGGCACGCACACACCACAGCCCCAGCAATTGCTCATCCTCCACCATCTCCCGGCACCACAACGCGCTCAGCAGCGTGCAACGCTGGCTGCCGATGGGCACCACAAGCACCTCCTGCAGCCGGCCCACATACAGCTTGCTGGCAGCTGCCTGTTGGCGGCGGGCAACGTGAAGGTGGCCGCAACGTAGCTGTTGGTGTTGGCGTTGCGCAGGTCCACGCGCTGCACTTGCAACATCAGGTTTCGGACCTGCACGAGCGGGCAGGGAGGCCATACAGCAGGGATGTTGGCATGGCACACATCTGCTGAGGTGCCTGACAGCTGGCAGCAGCTTGGGATGGGAATGAAGAAGGGAGTGGGCATAATACCCCAGCAGCCCGCACCTGGATGTGCCTTCAGCCGAAACTGAGCTAGCCGTGCAACCCAGTGGCAACCCGGCATACGACTAACCCGCCGGCGCTGCTCATCGCCGCAACAAATACACAAGCGGCAGTCTGCAATGTTCAACCTCACGACAATGGCATGCATTCCTTTGCTTCACGCTGCACATGCCAACCCATGGCTAAGCGTTGCCAAGCACTGACCTGCACCCGCGCTGCCGCCGCCGCCGTCGGCGATGCCCGCCGCTGCCATGTGAGGCCGTCCAACTTGCGCCCGCTGCATCGCGCCCTACCAGCATTTCATGCCCCGCTGCAGCATTTGCAAGCCCCACCGCAGCAGGAGGAGAAGCCTCTCAGTGTGGCCTTCATCCCATCTCGCCGCAGCATCGCCAGCGGCCTCCCATATTGTCCAAAACACTTCAGGAAGCAGGTGCGATTGGCCCGAGTGGGTGCGGGACGCGCCCTTGGGGAGGACGAAGAAGATGTGACCAAACACGGGTGACTCAGGGGGAGAAACGGTGGCAGCGACTTTCCAGAGGAAGCCTGCCGCCACTCCCTCCCCACAGGAGGCTGTCAGGCTGGATCTGGAGGGTTCTGAGCTGTCGGCGGCGTCTGTGCATACAGTGATCGTCGTGATGTGCGAATCTGCAGGTTGTAAGAGAGGGCACTGCGCACAAGGCGGCGAACCGCCGTCGCCGCCTGGCCGGGCGCAACGCCGCACCGCTCGAGAGCAGCGCGCGCTGTGGAAGTGACCAGGCCCGAGTGGGACACGGCGACAGGGAAGCAGGTGACCTGCCATCCCTGTTGAACCAGGTAATGCATCCAAGAGCTGTGTTGCTCCAGCTTGTCAGCAACTGCCGCCGAAAGGCGGGTGTCGGCGGCATGCGTGACCTCCACGCAGCCGAGCACACGCTCCTCAGGGGTGAGCTGGCTGAGAGAGATGGTGTGGGCGCGGTTGGGCTCCATAGCAGGGAGGAATATAATGTCCGGGGTGGTATGGCCCTGGTGATGAGGATTGAGGGATTTAATTAAGCTTTCTTGCATGGAAAAGCGCACGTGTCATGCAAGAAAGCTGGCGTGGACCAACAACTAAGCCGTCTTGCATGCCCCGTCTTGCATGCCCCCGTCTAGGTTCCGCCACCCCTACCTGCCTACCACGCGGGCAAGACAGGTAGGGGGCCCGCGTGACATGCGGGGGGTGCGCCAAGTGGGGGGTGCACTTTTGGCAATTGCTCTCGGAACGCCTCCAGCCCGCTTCCAATCGACCCCAAATCAATCAGGGGACGTCTAGCGATAGCCAGTCGCGGGCGGCGGGGAGGGCGCCGGGGTGGCGCTTTGGCCGCTGTTTGTATCCGCGAGGCTTTAAAAGGCCATGGATGAGCTACTGGACAGCTCTGAAGCAGGTGGGCGGCCCTCATGCTGTGGTTCACTGAATGGAGATGATCACCCTGCGATATATCTGACTGACCTGCATGTCCGCCCTGGAAAGCGGCATTTTGGGGGCGCCCGCATGGGCTCATTTCTGCACCGATTCTGGCGCTGTAAAGCGCAATGCGCTCAGGGGAATTTATTTAATCGTTTTAGAATCTCAGGCGGCGGGCCGGGGCGCGGGCCTTGGACGCCATCAGCGGCGACTGCGGGAGCGAGTTAGGGCCCGCCCAGGTCAGCCATGCATCAGAATCAGCTGCCGAATGTCGCGGAACGGCGCGGGCAGCGCTCACGCAAGGCGGCCTGCAAGTGGAGCCCGCAGCAGGTGGCGGCGGCGCCCAGGCAGCGGCGGCGCAGCCTGGTGGCCGGCCCCGCGAGCGCTGTGGGTGCTGTCGTGGCCGGGGCAGCCACCAAGATGCGAGCGGTCGGCCGCAAGATTGCAGCAAGCGCAGGGCGCCAGGGCGCCGTGGCGCAGGCCGGGGAGCAGCCGCGCCGCGGCGGCAAGCGCGACCCCGCAACGCACCCGCAGCTGGGCGCCAGCGTGCAGCCGTCGCCGGCTGCCAAGGTGCCCTGCAGGCTGGCCCTGACCCCGCTGCTGCAGCCAGGCGGTCCCGAGGCGGGCTTGCAGGAGCAGGCAGAGGCGCGGCCTGCGGCGCGGCGGCACCAGCGGCAGCAGGTAGCACCCACCTCCCCGCCACCGCCAGATCCCGCTGGCGAGAGCGGGGACGAGGCAGAGGAGGAGGAGCAGGCGGGCAGCAGCGTCTGCAGCAGCAGCAGCGACAGCGGTGCCTTCAGCAGCGGGGCCGACAGCGGCAGCGATCCAGAGTCAGATTCGGAAGAGGAGTCGGGCGAGGAGGAAGGGCAGGCGGTCAGCAGCGGGGATGAGGAGTACCGCCCATACTTTGATCGCCTGCCTGGCCCTGGCCGTGGCCGTGGACGCGGCGGCCGAGGCGGTGCGCAGCAGCAGCAGC
Source organism: Chlorella variabilis (assembly GCF_000147415.1). Taxonomy (NCBI): domain Eukaryota; kingdom Viridiplantae; phylum Chlorophyta; class Trebouxiophyceae; order Chlorellales; family Chlorellaceae; genus Chlorella; species Chlorella variabilis. The sequence goes on along the minus strand of NW_005435075.1, from coordinate 172,827 downwards.
AGGAGCAGCAGCAGCAGCAGGAGCAGCAGGCGGAGCTGCAGGAACGGCCCGAGCAGCGCGCCGCGGCTGGCGGGCGGGGCCGAGGCCGCGGCGGTGGCAGAGCGGGGCGTGGCCGAGGGCCGGGCCGCGGCAGCGCTGTTGCTGCCGCAGGCGCTGCTGCTCAGGCAGGGGGCAGCGAGGATGCAGAGGCTGAGGGCAGCAGGGGCGGGGGCAAGGCCGGCTGGACCAATGCGCTGCACAGCCGCCTCACCCAATTTGGCCTGTCGCTCAATGCTGAGTTCCCCGCCACCGTCCCTGCGCTGATAGTGCTCATGCAGCAGCGTGACCCTGGCCTGCACCAGCAGCTGCGTGCAGCCAAGCTGCTGTACAGCAACGGCAAGCGGCTGGAGACGTGGCATGTCGGCATGCCGCGGCATGCTGCAGCTGCATGCCGGCTTTGCGGCTGCAGATCGATTCAGGCAGGCTGCTGTGCGGGCGGAGCGGCTGGATATCCTCAGCACTGCCGTCGATTGGCACAGGCGGAGTACAGCTTGGTGGATGTGTGGGATGCAGACCCATTCATCCCCATCGTCACGGGCTTGGAGGCGGCAGAGGCGCAGGTGGAGCTCAGTCGGTGATGGCGCCATGCACCCAGCAACGTCGCCGGCAGCACTCCCGCCTCCCCCGTGGTTGGCGAGGCAGCGGCGCAGCACCAGCAGGAGCTGGAAGGCCGCGCCTTGTGCATGTGGCTGCAGCACCTTAAGGAGGCAGAGCTGCAGCCACCCGGTCGCGCCGCGGCGGGCGGGGCTGGCGGCGACGGGCAGGCGGTGTCGGGAGCCGCGGCCTTGTGACCAGCCGTTCACCTCAGCACACAGCTTGCATTGCCTGAATGCTAGTGCTCACATGATTGGCTGTGACAGCTGAGACAGAGAGCACAACAGCTCAACAAAAAATCAGTCGGGTGGGGAGAAGAGAGCATGAAAACAGAAACATTCGCCGCCTGCTGCCGGCATCGACTCCTGCCACCGCCCACTACCTCCTGAGCCTGGCCTTGAAGGTGGCAAGCCACGCTGCCACCCGCCCAGCCCGCCCCCTGGCGCCGCTCCTTGTGCTGCTCCGCCCGCTGCTGTGCCTCCTCGGTGCCCATGGGACGGCGGCCAGTCGGGGGCATCCCCTACAGCCACAGCGGCAGCAAGGGCGCGGGACGGTGAGTTGGAAGTGGGGGAGGCAGGTGGGGATCAGAGGCCGGGGCGCTGCATAGCTACGCGGCGGCCATGGCTGCCACGCCGCCACGCGCCCCACCTTCATCGCGTGCCCAGTCGTTGGTGGCCTCTTCCAGCTCAGCCCGCAGCTTCTCCTCCGCTGCAGCGTGTCACACAGCACATGGGCCACGCACAGGGTGGGGTAGCGGCGGAGTTCGGTCGGATGCATGCATATGGCGGGGCAGTGGGAGGGGGCAGGGGGCAGCGGGCTGGGCTGGCGACCACCCCAGTGCCAGCGCCCGAGCACGGCATGCCAGCACCGGCAGCACAGCCTCATATTCCCGTTTCTGCGCTGCAGTGCGCCGCTGCCGCCAGGGCGCTCAGCTGCAGCCCGCGGCGGCGGCTCGGGAGGCCGCGGCGCCTCCTCGGCTGGCTGTCCGCCCCCGGGTGTCTGCGCCAGCCCGAGCAGCGCCTCAGCAGCAGCCTGCGCAGCCTCGGCCTGCTGCTCCCGCACCGCAGTCTCGTCTGCTCCATCTTCTGCTGCCATGCCCATGGAGGCGGAGCTGGCAAGCCGCGCCCCGGATGGGCCGCTGAGCTCGATGGCCTCCTCCTCCCCTCCTCAGCGAGCTGCGCCCGCTCAGCGGCCTCCTCCAGCCCATCCGCTGTGCCCTCCGAGTCCATGTCTGCATCGCTGGCGCGCGAGGGCGGCCCAGGGGGCGCGTCCAGCGGGTGCGCAGCAGCCAGCTCCGCCGCAGAGGGCAGCGGCGCCTCGGCCACCGCTGCCGCCGCCGCGTACGCGGCGTGGGCTGCCAGCTCCGCCGCGTGGGCCTGTCCCCGCTCTGGCTGTGCGCGGCTGCCCCACCAGGGCCTCTGCTGCCGCCCCTGCCTGCTGCCCCCTCCCCATCCATCTGCGGGCAGCGGCCATGAGGGTCTTGGCCCGCTTGGGCGCCATGCCGCCGCTGGCGCCGCAGGCGGGATCCCGCCAGCGGTGTCGGGGGCGGCCTGCATCACGCACATGGGCAGTGGGAGTGTTGGAGAGGTAGCAAGGAGGTCCAGGGGCCGCGCACCGGCACGGGAGAGGTGGCGCCGGCGGGATCGGCACACTGGCGGGCCATGGATTCCCTCGTGCCTGCCCCGCCGCGGCCGCTGACCCCGTGGACTTCCAACACCCGCCCTGCCCCACACCCCTACGGATGGGATTCGCGAATGCTGCCCGTTCAGCGCACCTCGGTGCGCGCGCCGGCTATAGACGGCCGCCCTCGCGCCTCCCGCTACCTTCCAGCCGCCTCAAGTTTGTTGCAAATACCCCCCGCAGGTCTGTACGGAGCGGTTTGGTCAAAGCGGCCCAGGGGGCGCCGGGCCGGGGTGCCGCATGTGCGATGGCCTGGCCCGGCCCCTGACCGACTCCCGGCTGGGCAGGGCCTATCCCAGCTTGATTAATGCGCATCAAAGTGTTCCTGGCCGGGCGTGATCACCGATTGGCGCTGTCCCTGGGATGTAATTGCGTGCTCATGTCGGGCCCGTTGCAGGTCGTGCAGGCAGGTCAGTCAGAATATAGATGTAAGAGCAGGCAGCGGGTCTAGTCGAAGTCTAGTAGCAGCCGGAGCCCGGCTGCGGCCAGTCAAGTCAAGTCAGTTACAAAGAAGAGAGAAAGGCCCCGGAATGACCCGCATTCCGGTTATATAGTCGCACAAAGGTAGTGCTGTAGTGCTGCCAGCCAGGCATGGCTGGTGACTAGTCGATCGATCAAGGCATGATAAGCGCAATCAATCATGCAGTTGTGAGTAGAATCAGGTAGGCCTCCCGGTAAGGATGTGCCCCATGATGGGCATGATGGCCCCCCACCTGGAGGGTCATTGGGGACATCATCCTCAATCATGCATCATTCTCCCTCCCGTTTGTTCTGTTGGCATCCCAGCAACCGTAATATGCTTTCTAGGACATGAGCCAGCACTTTAGGATGAAGGTGGTTAGCAAGACCACGGCCCCCAGGCCTCTAGACGGGCCACAGCCAAAAAGACCCCGTGCAAGTAGACCAGGACAACAAGCTCCCTTCAATGTGCCAGGGCAGGCCAGGCGGCGGGGTGAGAGGGATGACAACGAGGATGAGCGAGCACCCAGCGGCTTCTTAGGCTGGGGCGACCGGCAAGGACGCAAACGTGATCACTGGGAGGCTCGGCTCGGACCGGACGTGGATGCCTTCTTGGCCTCTCTGCCGGGCCGGGCGGCGCAGCAGCGGCAGGAGCGCCAGCAGCAGCTCCAGCAGCGGCAAGCCCAGCTGGCCAGCATGGAGCCGCTTCCTTGCCACTTAGCAGCAGAAAATGGCAGCTGCTGTGAGTTGCACAAGACGGGCAGCCAGGCA
>NW_005435075.1:167904-168918 GCF_000147415.1 Chlorella variabilis | reverse complement strand
AAGAGGCATGCTTTTGCAGGCGGGTGCTGCGGGCGTGGCAGGGGCATGAGGCAGGCTATACAGCTGTCTGGCGCAAGGCACAGCCCTTGCATGCACACACACAGACGCTCTGGTTCCGTGTGCCCGCAGGGACGCCCGTGCCCGACCATCCGCGCGTTGCTGTGATGGCAGACGGCAGTGCCAAGCCAGCCAAGTACAGCTACACCAGCACAGTGCAGAACCTGGAAGGCTTTCCTCCGTGGAGCGGCAGCTATCTTGGCTGCACTGCGCATGGGGTGCTGCACCGTTTTAGCACGGGCGACCTGGCAAGCGAAGCCCAGCAGCGCTATGCTTGTAGGGCAGCCGGTGATGATGGCGACGATGCCGGGGGCGACAGCGCCGTCGCCTGCAGCAGCAACTTGACATGCAGCCGTGCCAGCGCCAGCGCTCGCGGAGTAGTCGATATCGCNGGCGTCGCTGGTGTGGTCTGCGCGCATGGCGTCCCCCTGCTCAACTGCTTCGTGCCTATGCCCACTCCTGAGCAGCATGCCTACCACGTGGCCAACCTGGTTGAAGCAGTCCAGCGGCGGCCTGACATCCGCGACATCTACATAGACATTGGTTGCCGCGTGAAGGGCACGTTAAGGGCGGCGTTTGAGGAGCTGACACAGCAAGAGCCGCCACTTCTGTTGCCGGCAAGTTTGGAGAAGGTGGGTTGCAGAATTTGTGTCTCGCTGGATAGGCAACTCAGGTTGCCTAGTACCTTGCTTACCTTGCAGATCAACATCTGGGTGCCATGGATGCATGGCTTTGATCACGACCTGCCGTGCCAGCTGAAGAACAGTGGGCTGTACCAGGTGCGTGAGCTTACCCCGCGTGCTGGGCTGCCCCTGCAGGGAACACCTGACTTTCCTGCCTGCCGGACCTTGGGCCTGTGCATTGCAAAGTAGTATCTCATGTTGCAGAGCTCACTGCTTTTGCGTGCAGGAGGGGGTGGGCCGCCGGGTTGGGGAGCAGATGGAGCATCTTGTCCCG
>NW_005435075.1:163807-165228 GCF_000147415.1 Chlorella variabilis | reverse complement strand
GCTTACCATCCCGTGTCGAATGCAGTGCCCGTTGCCAGCTTGATCATGACATCTGCCTGTAACTGAGAGATAACACCTTCTGCCCTTCCACAGGTCTATTGCCAAAGCCCAGAAACTTGCTGAAATCAATGCCTGCTTTGCCCAGCTCGCCCTTCAGCCGCGACCGCTCGGAGCGGCTGCCGGCGGCGGCGCACCGCTCAGTGAAGAAGTCCTTGAACTCCTCCCAGAACACGATGGAATGGCAAAAGAACTTGATCTCGTGGGAGTAGCCTGACTGAACGGCGATGGCGACGCGCGCCTGTGGATGTGCTTCACAAAACCTTTCCCACGAGTTGAAGCGCGACTTCAGCTGCTTAGCTTGGTTAGCTGCACCGCTCAATAGCGGCGTTGGACCTAGAGCCTTGCTGCCGGACTGGGCACCATGCTCATGTGTGCTCATGGGGGTTGAGTTCGTTGGAAAAGCGTATTACGGTTGCTGGGATGCCAACAGAACAAACGGGAGGGAGAATGATGCATGATTGAGGATGATGTCCCCAATGACCCTCCAGGTGGGGGGCCATCATGCCCATCATGGGGCACATCCTTACCGGGAGGCCTACCTGGTAGAATGAAGTAGCGAGAGTGTAAGACTCAGTTGCTGTCTCGCAGCTGGCACAGCAGGGTGCCGCCTGCTGCTGCCGCTGCTGCAATCCTCCCCCTCATCTGAAAGCTGTGCCCTCACAGCTTGAGCCCATGCCGCAGCTTCTGCCGCAGTCTCTGGGTGCTGCTAGTTGCCGCCTCAGGCCGCGTCCTCCGTGGCGTCGGATGCGTCGCCGGTGGGCGCGCCGCTGCCGGTGTCGGAGGTGTCGGTGGTGAGGCGCTGCCGCTTGGAGGCAGATGCTGGTGCGGTGCTGCTCCGCAGGAACTCAAGCAGCACAATCCGCTCGCGCTGCTCAGCAATCACAGCCTCCTTAGCTGCAATGATGGCCGCGACCCATTTGTGTGACAAGAAGTCGATCAGACGTCATAGTCGCGACGCCACGCTGGCGTGCGCCGCTGGCGTGTGCTGGTCCGAGCAGCAGGTGCTCGCGCAGGCTGTTCGTGCTGTGTAGATGTTGGTGAAGTCATGTGGGTGTCTTTGTTGTCCGCCGTGCGCTGTGCAGTGGTGCTTGCTGCAGGCGCTGGCTTGGCCTGGTCTAGCTCTTGCTTCATTTTGCGAACATCGGAACCTAGAAAATGTTTGGCCGGCTCCCAAGTCGCCTCGCTGAGTGGGTAACCTTGCCAGAGGACTAAGTACTGCGCCAGCTGCCGCCCGCCCTCAGTGATGGTGCGCTTGCGTAGCAGCCTGTCTACCAGGTAGACATCATCATTAGGGTTAATAATATATAATTGGGGGCGGTCGCAGCTGAGTCTCTTGCCGCTCTGGTGTGTCTCGTCGTGAA
>NW_005435075.1:159711-163666 GCF_000147415.1 Chlorella variabilis | reverse complement strand
GAGACGGTAAGCTACAGCCCCGACTCGCTCCAGGATGGTGAAGGGTCCTGTCCACTTGACATTGAACTTGGATGCAGGCCCGTCGCTGCGCAGCCGGAGGTTGGCAGTGGACAGAAGCACTCGGTCGCCCACGTCGAAGGCAGCGTCCTGCCGTTTGAGGTTGGCGTAGTGTGCTTGCCGCTGCTGTGCTGCTGCCAGTTGTTGCCTGGCTGCTTCTAGGTCAGTCTGCATGCGTTGGTAGAATTCTGTTGCCACCTGGTTGGTGCTGCCGTGTAGGCGATGCACTCCCAGTGTAGCAGGGGTGAGTGGGTGATAGCCGTAGTTGATATAGAAGGGGGTCTGCTTGGTGCTTGAGTTCACCGCATTGTTGATAGCAAACTCCGCCGGTGCCAGCCTGGTGTCCCAGTCGTCGTGCCGATCAGACACGTAGGCTCGCAGTATTTCCTCCAGTGTGCGGTTGGTGCGCTCAGTTTGGCCATCCGTTTGGGGGTGGTACGCTGTAGATCGTTTGAGTTTGGTGCCGAAAAGCTCCATCAGAGCCTCCCAAAAGCGACTGGTGAACTTGCTGTCCCTGTCGCTCACAATGCTGCTCTGAAGGCCGTGCAGTCGGCTGATGTTGTTGAAGTACAACTCTGCAGTACTAGGTGCAGTTGCAGTAGTGTGAGTGGCCGTCAGATGTACCATTTTTGTCAGCTTGTCCACCACCACCATAATTGCGTCGTAGCCTCGGGGTGTCTTGGGAAGTTGTGTAATAAAATCCATTGTGGTCTGCTCCCATTTGCGCTCGGGAATTGGCAGTGGCTGGAGAAGCCCCAAAGGCTTGCGATTTCGGCTTTTGCTAATCTGGCAGCAAGGGCAGGTCTGGACATGCCGCCTAACATCTGATCTAAGTGTGGGCCACCAGTAATTGCGCTCCAGGCAATCGATGGTCTTATCCATGCCCAAATGTCCAGCAATTGGAGTGTCGTGGTGCTCGGAGATCAATTGCCGCCTAAGTTCTTCCGCTGCTGGCGGAATGTACAGCTGGGTCTTATCGCCATCCGTGCGGATGATCAGCCCGTGTTGCAATCGGCAATTGGGCTCTTGCTGCTGCTGAATGCGTTGCTTGAGAGCTCTGCTCTCATCATCCCCCCCATAGCGGCTTGGAAGGTTCGCCAGGAAGTCTGTTGATGTGCTGATAATGCTATTCAGGAGGTCCGGCCGTCTGCTGAGCGCGTCGGCCACCACGTTGGTTTTGCCGGGCAGGTAGTCAATATACACATCGTACTCTTGCAGTGTGCCCATCCATCGTGTTTGTCTGGGGCTCAGGTGTGGCTGGGTAGCGAAATGCCGCAGTGCCTGGTGGTCCGTGTAGGCTCGGCTGCGTGCCGCTCCCATCAGGTAGTGCCGCCAGTGTTTCAGAGAAGCAATCAGAGCTAGCATTTCCCTGTCATGTGTCGGGTAGTTGCGTTCTGCGGGGGTGAGCTTGCGAGAGTAGAATGCTATTGGCTGCAGGCCCTTGCCGTGGTCTTGACTGATGACGCCGCCCAGTGCCCTGCCGGACGCGTCAGTGGTGAGCACAAAGGGCTTCTCGGGGTCAGGGTAGGCCAGCACAGGCGTGGTTGTGATACTATGCTTCAGTTTCTTGAATGCAGCTTCTTGGTCTGGTCCCCATGTCCAGGGAACAGTCTTGGACAGTAGAGTCGTTAGGGGGTCAGCAATGTGGGAGAAGTGGTGAACAAAGTGCCGGTAGTAACCTGCCAGTCCCAGGAATGCAGACACTTCCGTCGCATTCGTAGGGGCAGGCCAGTTCAGGATAACCTGAACCTTGCCGTCATCTAAGCTCTTGCCCTCTGCATTGATAACATGTCCTAAGAACTTCACTTCTGGCTGGAACCAGTCACATTTGCTATCCTTAATGTAGAGCTGGTTGTCTTGTAGTTTCTTGAGCACTATCTCCACATGCCGAGCATGCTCCTCTACGCTATTGCTGTATATCAGTATATCATCTAGAAAACACACCATCCACTGATCAAGGTACTCTCGAAACACGTCGTTGATCAGGGTCTGGAAGGTAGCTGGTGCGTTGCACAGCCCGAAGGGCAGGACTGTGTACTCGAAGAGTCCCCATCTAGTTTTAAAGGCAGTCATTGGTATGCTGTCCTCTTTCATTCTGATCTGGTTGTAGCCGGCTCGCAGGTCTATAGATGTAAAGATGCTGCCCTTGATCTGGTCCAATAACTCATCGATGCGAGGTAGGGCGGTCCGGTTCTTGACGGTCAAAGCATTAACAGCCCAGAAATCGATGCACATTCTCATAGTGCCATCCTTCTTCTTCACAAACAGGACTGGACTGCCCCAGGGTGAAGTGCTGGGTCTAATGAATCCTTTCTTGAGTCCATCTTCAATCTGTCGGTGGCATTCAGCCTGTTCCTCGTAAGACAGACGGTAATATTTCTGGTTTGGGGGCTGGGCATTTGGAGTGAGCTGTATTTTGTGGTCATGTCTACCCCTAGATGGTGGCAGATGGTCAGGAAGCTCATCAGGCATGACGGCTGCGTACTTGCTCTTCAGCCGTTTCACATGCTGGTCAATCAGCTCTTGTTCTTGAGGAGAAAATGTGCTTGGGGTACGGTCGGTACCGTCCGGAAAATCTGGTGCCGCTGTCGGGTAAGACTCATTGGTGTCGTCCCCTTCAGAGATATCTGGTGGCTCCTCTTCTGGTTGTGCCCGTACCACAGCAAGAAACAGCTTAGCGCCGCGTTGCATGCCGTGGCATACTTGTAGTGCCGTGAGGTACTTAGTCTGGTGCAGTTTCGGTGGGTCTTGAGGCCGTAGGGTGATCAGCTGCCCATTTTGGCTAAGGGTAATGTGCCTGTTTCTCCAATCAATGGTAGGGTTGTGTGCATGTAGCCAGGGTGCTCCCAGGATCACGTCGTTGCCTTCCAGTGGTAACACGTAGGCCTCTATTTTGGTCAGGAAGGCCCCAATGCGCAGGCTGGTGTGGATGGTCTCTTGAATGGGGTACGGAGTGCCATCAGCCAGCTGCACAGTAGGCCCATGTATCTGGTAGGTAGTCATCTTGTTTTTCTGGACAAACTTGCTAGAAATGAAGTTGTAAGATGCTCCAGAGTCGATCAGCAGGGTGGCGTCGCATCTCCCGACTTTGGAACGGAAGTGCAAAAGTCCTGCCGCCGTCTTGCTATTATCGATGGTGACTGCTAGTTGAGGAGGCAGTGGTTCTCCAGTCTGTTCCCTGTTCGCCACAAAGCTGCGAATAGCAGCTAGTGAGGGAACTGCATGTGGCTTCACCGCCGGGCTGGGTTGCCCTGCTGCCGCCGCTCCGGACACTGCAGTGCCATGTGGCCGGTCTTGCGGCAGTAGAAGCACTTGCCCTCTCGCAGCAGCTGCTGTCTCAGCTCTGGTGTCAACTTGGGCCGATCTGGCTGTCTCCTGTTGCCTGGAGAGAAGCTGGATGGCTGCTGCCTGTCCCAGCGGTTGCCGCTTGCAGGGTTGTGCCGGTTGTGCATGACCGCCCCCAGTTCCATTGGCTGTGGCCCGGGGGTCTGCCCAAAAGGTTTGGACTGCCTGTAGCGATCATACATCAGGGCATCAAACCGCTCTGCCATCTCGACTGCAGCCTCGAAAGTGGCTGGTGCACGCATCCGGACATCCTGCTGGGTCCTCTGCTTCAGGCCGCGAATGAAGCGATCCTTGATCTCAGCATCTTGTATGCCAGGAATGAGCAATGCCGTGTTGCGTATGGCCGTGACATAGCTCCGGACACTTCCGGTCTGCTGCAGAATTGCAAGCCGGTCGCGTGCAGTCTCAGCCGGATTGATGGGCTGGAACATTAGCCGCATTTGTTGACAGAACAAATTCCACGTTGCGGGTACATTGTTTGGGATAAGACTGCGCCACCAAGCCAAAGCCGCCTCTCGTAGGTAGGGTATAGTCTTTTCAATCCGCTGCACAT
>NW_005435075.1:145762-159661 GCF_000147415.1 Chlorella variabilis | reverse complement strand
GGACTCGGCGGCACGGCGTTTCGGTCCACGGCTTGCTGCTGCCGCCGTCGCAGGGGTGCTGCCTGCGGCGGCGGCGGCACGGCGTTTGGGTCCACGGCTTGCTGCCGCTGCCGCCGCCGCAGGGGTGCTGCCTGCGGCGGCGGCGGTAGCGCACGTGGCAACCCCCCGCGTTTCCTTGCCTCCCATCCACCGGACCCCGTCCTGCGCTTCACTTTGTTTAGGGAGGGGCTGCTCACTGCTCATTGCTCATTGCTCATCGCACACTGCTCAACGCTCATTGCCCTATATCCCACCCAGCCGCAGGACTCTACTGCCGCCCGCGCCCCGCCCCATCTGGCCGCTTGCGCGCCCCATCCCCTCTCGATGGGGCCCGCCCACACCGGGGCCTCCCCCCTCCCGCCCACTGCTTTCTCAACGGCCCCGAGCCGGGGCTGCCCTCATTGCATACATAGTGCGCCTTTCCCTGCTTTTCTAGTGACCTAGCGTTCCGCACTGCCGTTTGGCCAGCCCATGCTCCCGTACCGTTGCGTTTCTCCCCAATGCGCCATGCCACTTTGCCAGTCATACACACGTTTCGATGCGTGCCCTGTCAGCTGCTTGCGTTGCATGTCGCCTTGCTCCACCCCTGTTTTATTGCTTTCTCTGCTTTCGCCCGGTTCCCGTCCCGTTTCGGCGGGGAGTCTATGTTGCAAGCTAGTTCTTGCTTTACCAGACTTTAAGCCCACACAAGCAAGCAAGAACTTCACTTCTGGCTGGAACCAGTCACATTTGCTATCCTTAATGTAGAGCTGGTTGTCTTGTAGTTTCTTGAGCACTATCTCCACATGCCGAGCATGCTCCTCTACGCTATTGCTGTATATCAGTATATCATCTAGAAAACACACCATCCACTGATCAAGGTACTCTCGAAACACGTCGTTGATCAGGGTCTGGAAGGTAGCTGGTGCGTTGCACAGCCCGAAGGGCAGGACTGTGTACTCGAAGAGTCCCCATCTAGTTTTAAAGGCAGTCATTGGTATGCTGTCCTCTTTCATTCTGATCTGGTTGTAGCCGGCTCGCAGGTCTATAGATGTAAAGATGCTGCCCTTGATCTGGTCCAATAACTCATCGATGCGAGGTAGGGCGGTCCGGTTCTTGACGGTCAAAGCATTAACAGCCCTGAAATCGATGCACATTCTCATAGTGCCATCCTTCTTCTTCACAAACAGGACTGGACTGCCCCAGGGTGAAGTGCTGGGTCTAATGAATCCTTTCTTGAGTCCATCTTCAATCTGTCGGTGGCATTCAGCCTGTTCCTCGTAAGACAGACGGTAATATTTCTGGTTTGGGGGCTGGGCATCTGGAGTGAGCTCTATTTTGTGGTCATGTCTACCCCTAGATGGTGGTAGATGGTCAGGAAGCTCATCAGGCATGACGGCTGCGTACTTGCTCTTCAGCCGTTTCACATGCTGGTCAATCAGCTCTTATTCTTGAGGAGAAAATGTGCTTGGGGTACGGTCGGTACCGTCCGGAAAACCTGGTGCCGCTGTCGGGAAAGACTCATTGGTGTCGTCCCCTTCAGAGATATCTGGTGGCTCCTCTTCTGGTTGTGCCCGTACCACAGCAAGAAACAGCTTAGCGCCGCGTTGCATGCTGTGGCATACTTGTAGTGCCGTGAGGTACTTAGTCTGGTGCAGTTTCGGTGGGTCTTGAGGCCGTAGGGTGATCAGCTGCCCATTTTGGCTAAGGGTAATGTGCCTGTTTCTCCAATCAATGGTAGGGTTGTGTGCATGTAGCCAGGGTGCTCCCAGGATCACGTCGTTGCCTTCCAGTGGTAACACGTAGGCCTCTATTTTGGTCAGGAAGGCCCCAATGCGCAGGCTGGTGTGGATGGTCTCTTGAATGGGGTACGGAGTGCCATCAGCCAGCTGCACAGTAGGCCCATGTATCTGGTAGGTAGTCATCTTGTTTTTCTGGACAAACTTGCTAGAAATGAAGTTGTAAGATGCTCCAGAGTCGATCAGCAGGGTGGCGTCGCATCTCCCGACTTTGGAACGGAAGTGCAAAAGTCCTGCCGCCGTCTTGCTATTATCGATGGTGACTGCTAGTTGAGGAGGCAGTGGTTCTCCAGTCTGTTCCCTGTTCGCCACAAAGCTGCGAATAGCAGCTAGTGAGGGAACTGCATGTGGCTTCACCGCCGGGCTGGGTTGCCCTGCTGCCGCCGCTCCGGACACTGCAGTGCCATGTGGCCGGTCTTGCGGCAGTAGAAGCACTTGCCCTCTCGCAGCAGCTGCTGTCTCAGCTCTGGTGTCAACTTGGGCCGATCTGGCTGTCTCCTGTTGCCTGGAGAGAAGCTGGATGGCTGCTGCCTGTCCCAGCGGTTGCCGCTTGCAGGGTTGTGCCGGTTGTGCATGACCGCCCCCAGTTCCATTGGCTGTGGCCCGGGGGTCTGCCCAAAAGGTTTGGACTGCCTGTAGCGATCATACATCAGGGCATCAAACCGCTCTGCCATCTCGACTGCAGCCTCGAAAGTGGCTGGTGCACGCATCCGGACATCCTGCTGGGTCCTCTGCTTCAGGCCGCGAATGAAGCGATCCTTGATCTCAGCATCTTGTATGCCAGGAATGAGCAATGCCGTGTTGCGTATGGCCGTGACATAGCTCCGGACACTTCCGGTCTGCTGCAGAATTGCCAGCCGGTCGCGTGCAGTCTCAGCCGGATTGATGGGCTGGAACATTAGCCGCATTTGTTGACAGAACAAATTCCACGTTGCGGGTACATTGTTTGGGATAAGACTGCGCCACCAAGCCAAAGCCGCCTCTCGTAGGTAGGGTATAGTCTTTTCAATCCGCTGCACATCGTCGATCACGCCGCATGAGTTGAGATAACTGTGTACTATGAACAGCCATTGATCTACGTCTTCTTTGTCTCTGTGGCCGTTGAACAGTGGAGGGACGGGTGTCTTGGCCCGCGGTAGTGCCGCCGCCGCCGGAGCAGGTGGTGGCTGCGCCGCAATGCCGCCGCCACTTGGTTGTTGATCATGTCCCACATCACTTGTGCCAGCGCCGGGTCAATGCCGCCTGGGCCGCCGCCGCCGCCGCCAGGTTGTGCGCCGGGTGGTGCGCCGTTCATCGCCGCCGCCGCCGCTTGCGCCGCCGCCGCTTGCGCCGCCGCCGCCGCTTGCGCCGGGTCCATGTTCTCTGGTGTGTGGGTTCTTGTGACTGTGTTGCGCTGTGTGGGCTTGCTCACTCAACAATGAGGCAGGCAGGAGCAGGCACAGCAGTTAGTGACCGGTCAAGTGTCGTAACTGTCCTTTGACCGAGCTCGAGGTGGTCGAGGTCGGTTTCTGATCAAGCGCAAGCACAGCCCCACTGCGGGCACCAGTTTGTAAGAGCAGGCAGCGGGTCTAGTCGAAGTCTAGTAGCAGCCGGAGCCCGGCTGCGGCCAGTCAAGTCAAGTCAGTTACAAAGAAGAGAGAAAGGCCCCGGAATGACCCGCATTCCGGTTATATAGTCGCACAAAGGTAGTGCTGTAGTGCTGCCAGCCAGGCATGGCTGGTGACTAGTCGATCGATCAAGGCATGATAAGCGCAATCAATCATGCAGTTGTGAGTAGAATGAAGTAGCGAGAGTGTAAGACTCAGTTGCTGTCTCGCAGCTGGCACAGCAGGGTGCCGCCTGCTGCTGCCGCTGCTGCAATAGAGGTGCCACTGCAGTGAAAGCAGCTGCAGAGGAGATAAACAAGCAGCTAGATGGCGTGCAGCTGCCCTTAGATCTTGTGAGGGAGTTACTGGGAGTGGCGGCTGGGAGCGGCGGCACGAATGCCGCCGGCGCCGTCACCTTTTTGGCCGCGGCTAAGAAAGGCCTTCTTTGAAGGCGCTGGAGCTAGTGTCTAAACCCTCCGAGAGGGCACAGGTTCGATTCCTCCCATGTCGAAACTTTGTGAGGACAAACGCGGCATAGCTGACCGGCTCAGCGCCAATCCAAGCCAATTCCTTCGGGAACGCCTAATAGAATCGCCAAGGCTTCGGCACAGGCCTCCCCGGGACCCATTCACTACTAGTGGGGGGTACTGCACTTGGTGCGTCGGGGAGATCAAATAATGGTCTAAAGCTAGACGTTAAAACCGGGAAGTTAAGCCTGTGGAGGCTCTTCCCCACCTTTACCTTTACCTTTACCTTCGATCAGCCGCCAGGCTTTGAGGTGTCCTTGCCACAGATGTTGGTTTTTGGACCAGAGCCGCACCACCGCCTGACTGTGCAGTCCGCTGACATGCTAGTGAATCCGCAGACAGGCAGGCAGCGGAAGAAGGAGGAGTTGGGCGGCTACCCTGCGACCGATGTCATCTTGGCGCTTGTAGTTTTGGGTCCCGAACAGGTGCGGGGCTGCTGTTCTGTGATATGGCTGAGGGGCGCGGGCGCGTCAGCGAGCCGGGAGTGACAGGAGGCATCGGGGCGTGTACGTGCATGGTGCCTGGCCCAGCGTGAGCTGTCCACGCCCATCATGTTGTAGGGCAACCCTGGCGCCTGCCAGAAGCCTGCCTGGCTGGTCCCTACTCAGCAGCACACAGCGAAGCCCAAGCAGGGAGCAGCAGAGACAGCAAGGGCGCCCGGAGAGGCCGCTGCGTCTGGTTCGCAGGCTGGCAGCGGCCTCCCCGAGGCCCCCGGCGGCAGCCAGCGCAAAGGCGCTGTGGACAGCCCAGCCAGCTCAGGCGTGAGCACCGGCGGGAGCAGGGCGGGCGGGGACAGCAATTTAAGCGCAGGTGTGCAGCAGCGGGGGCAGCAGCAGGGGCCGCTACATTGCGGGAACCCCTTGCTGAAGGGCTCCAACTCATTCTATTTCTACCAGGTGTGCCTCCGACCACCTGCACCGCATTGCCTGCACCGCATTGCCTGTTGGCTTGACCATCCACGATGAGCTGTGCCTGTTGTGCCTGCTCCCGCTGCTGCTGCTTGCAGGGCGAACAAGGCTCCTCTGAGCAGCACCTGGCGGGCCTCGCTTGGTTTCTTTATTTCACTTGCAGCCAGCAGGCGCCCGACGGCACCCGCTGCAACGCCGTCATGATTGTGGGCAAGCCCATGGGCGACTCAACACGCCTGGTGGTGCGCTTCACACACCCATGCTGCCACAAGGAGGGTTCCACTGCCGAAAAGTGCAGCAGGCTCATGCAGGCGCTCGTGCGCTTTTCAGCCCGCAACCGGCTGCACAGCAGCCTGGCAGCTGGCGCTCTCCAGGCCGCAGCGCGCACCACTGTGTCGCCCCTGGCATTGCTGTATGGCAGCACCCTGGTGGCCACAGCCAAGAAGGCTGCCGTGCGAAAGCAGCAGCAGCGTCAGCGTGAGGTAGAGGCAGCAGCACACAGCGGCAGGGGAACTATCGGTGGCCAGGAGGTGACTGCTTTTGACAGGCGTGCTGCACGCCTGCGGCAGTTTGCTGCACACCGGCGGCGGCTGGATGAGCAGGCTGCTGCTGGCAGCCAGCGAGCTGCCTCAGGCTTTCTGCAGCTGCTGTCCACTTTCCCAGACTTCTTAGCAGTTACATTCACTCATGCCAGCTTGTTGCTGCTGCATCATCTGACCTGTCGCGGCCGCAGCAATGCTGCCCTCCTCATTGCTGACGCTACAGGTGGCGTGGTGAGCAAGGGGACTGCCTGAGCTGGTGCCAGGTCACGCCAGAACGTAGTCCTACCTGAGCTGGCGCCAGCGTGCTCCTCTGCAGGTATCTGACGTCGAGGGCGACATGACCCTCATCACTCGCCTCTCCTTGGTGCACCCCACCTCCAGCGTCCAAGGCATGCAGCGCCACGATCGTGTGCGGGGTGCTGCTCCGGTGGAGCTTGTACACAGCGGGCGCAGCAGCCAGGCGTTTGAGCAGGCCCTGGCCACCATGATGCCCTGTTTGCGGCGGCTGGGCGAAGGAAAACCAGCCGGCGTGATGTTTGATCATGACCTGGCGCAGGCGCAGGCTTTTTGCCGCCAGTTCAATGGCATGTCGCTGGATGATTACTTGGCGCGCGCAGCGGCAGACTGCATGGCCTTCTGCTCCGGCCTGCTTCAGATAGTGCAGGAACTGGCGGCAGCTGGCCGCGTTGCTGCAGCCGATTGGGACCAGCTTCATAAGAAGAGTGGGGCAGACGTCAGGGCCCTGCTGCGCGCGTACGAGTGCCTGCACAAAGGTGCGTGCGCGGTGGCTGCGCCACACAGTACTAGTACTGCTGCAAGGAGCACGGCAGGTCGCCCTGCCACTGATTGACTCATGGATGCTCGTTGGTTTGTCCCGTTGCTGTCCCATGCAGCGAGTTTGGGGCTCGATCTTGAGACAATGGAGGCAGCGACACCATGCCTGAGGGAGCTGTCCACCTCAAGCCGCTGTTGGGAGGGTGCACCCTTCTGCTGGAGTGCTTCTCCCACTCCTCACGGCGCTTCTTGGGCCTCCCAGAGCACAGCACCTACCTGCGCAGCCTGCCGCCGGCACGTGCATATGTGTCAGTATGTATCCTGCTATGTAGGGCGCTCCCCTCCTGCCGTTGTTGTGGTGTGGTGGGTGTGCTGCATGCTGTCTCATTTCCGGCCGCTGGCTGCTGCGCTGGCTGCAGAGCAACGCCTTCTGCGGGCTGTGCTGGCAGCACTGCTGGTGGCGCCCGTGAACAGCAACCTCTTCCACGGGCCGCATTGTTTTTTGTTTGCGACTTTGTACCTGAAGGCTGGCATCCAGCTGCTCTCACAGCGCTATCTTCCATTGGGCCCTGTCGGCAGCGGCATCGGCAGCGTGGGCGCCGCCACCGCAGATGATTTCAGGCCTGGTCAGCCGCCTAGGCAGTGGGTGCTGGAGCTGCACCTGGTCCCCAACAAGCAAGGCCGCCCCTACAAAGTGCGTGCAACCGAGAGCTCTATGTCTGTTTTCTGCTCGCTCGTTGAGCTGCTTTTCATTCCCATGCCGTAGGTGCTGTTTGACAGCGGCGGCCAGCTGGATGCACCAGACGAGCTCGGACTGCCCGACCTGGGCCCCCTGGGTGCAGCCGAGGCGCCGGGTGAAGATGCGGTAGACCAGCTGGCAGAGATCGCCACCGCCGCAGGTGAGGGGCGGGGGCGAGCGGTTGGGCTTCTCAGCAGCAGGTTTTTTCCAGCCCAGCTGGGCTGGGAGGGAGCTCGAGGCGAGTGGGAGGCTGACAGGCACTCATGCATTTCCCCTGCCTGCAGCAGTGCGTGCGGTGGAGGGCTGCTCTTCCCACGAGCTTCGTGTGCTCAACCCAGCATTTGTGGAAGTCAACGGCCGCCTTCCAGTAGCCGCCTACGTGCAGCAGCAGGTGCCGTACGCACTGATGTTCTGGCCAATGCTGCACCCCCTGCTGCCTGTGTACTGGCGGTGCACGCAGCAGATGTGGGGCAACACAAACGACCAGTTCACAAGACGGACCACGAGCCCAGTGGAGAACGACTGGTCGCTGCTGAAGCACCTGGATCGGCCAGGTGTTGCGCGTGCGCTGCCCGCTGCCACACAAAGCCAGCTGCCGTGCACTGTCATGTGCTGAGCATTTTTGCGGTGTGAATGCTTGCGGTGCGAATGCTGCTTGAACGCTGTCGTGGCTGCCATCTGCTGCAGGTGGCAGAACCCCGTTCGACACCTATATCATCGTCAGCTTGAGCGCATTGAACGACAGCCTGGCAGCCTTCGCGAAAGCCTCGCTCACTGCAGCTGCGGACCGCAACCTGCCTGGACGGCTGCTCAAGGTGCAAGGCTGGGAGGCAGTAGCGGTGTTGCGCAAGGCAGCATGCGCCACGGTGCTGGCCAAAGACCGCCGGATGCGGGGCTGGCTTGAGAAGCAGGCGCCCAAGCAGATGTTTGCCTGGTGGGCAGATGCAGTTGCATCGGCTGGCGAGGGCAGCGGCGAGGGCAGCAGCGACAACACGGCACTTGTCAAAGCGCTGCTGCTGGTCAAAGCTGTGGAGGCAGGCCAGCCGGCTGAGGCTGCCGAGGCCGCTGCAGCATTTTGGGCGGCAATCGAGCCAAATGCGCCACCAGCAGAGCAGCGCAGCGCCATTGCTGCATCCGGCAAAGCAGCGGCGGCGCCAGCAGCAGGCGATACAATCCTGGCCTAACAAAAGGTCACGGCCAGACAGACGGTCTACACACAGTCCGCCTTCTTCACCTCCCCGGCCGCAACGCCGCCGCCAGCCAGCCGTGAAGCGTGGCGCCGCCGCTTGGCGTAGCTGCGCTGCAGGCGGTGAGACCAAATCTGTAGCAGGCGGTGGCAGCGATGTATGTGTATATGTGTGTGTGTAGTGATGGCACAGCCGGGCCCGATTGATGCAGACCAGGATGTGTGCTGGGACTTGTGCACAACCCACCTGAGATACCACCATGCCCAGCAACACACAGCTTCCCATGACGAAGCGCCAGGGGCCGGGGATGAGCGAGCTCCTGAAGGTAGGCAGGCAGACAGGCAGGCAGGCAGAGACGGTATGTTGGTGTGCGTGTGTAAGCCACTGTGTGGCATGGTTAATCGTGCATGGTGTGTGTGTTTGGTGATAAGATGTGTGAGAGCGAGTGAATGTGTGTGTTGCGAGGCCGGGCAGGCACTGGGCCAGAGTGTGATGACAAGCCTGCCAATCCCCACAACAAAAATGCAAGTAGGAGGCGCGCGCCCCTGTGCGTGCCATCTTGATGTGCGCACCTGAACCAGAGTGTAAAGACAAACCAGGCAACCACTGGGGGTGCCATCACGGAGCGTACGCTGATGAAGGCGACTGCAGGGGTGGTGAAACAGAATAAGAGGGTGGTGGGTCAGTGACAGTGGTAATGGCGCTTGGAGAAGAGAGGGAAAGGTGGGCGGGACGGGGCAAGGGCAGGCAGATTGGACAAAGGCACCCACCTGTAAAGAGTGGGGAGGTGAACGTGAAGACCTGGAGGGCTGCCTTGTTGTGGTGGCGCAACTCCTTTGCAATGGTGAAGACGCTGAAGACAGGGGAGGTAACCGTCGCCAGGAAGAACATCATGATGCAGCCGATGGCGCCGTGGTGGTGCAGCAGGCAGCTGCGTGGCGGGGAACGGAGGAGAGCGATTCGATACAGGGGATGCAGTGGCCAAAAGTGAATGAGGGATCGGCGTTGGGGCCGGAGCCGTGCAAGCAGGGAGAAGTGCATACACATGCACCGCCAGCCTGCTGACACGGTAGATCCTGCCTCACCCCACGAGGTAGATGGAGGAGACTGTGTGGTGGAGTATGTGTTCATGGTCTGCATGGGGTGCGCTACCGGTAGGTGGTGAGCCCCAACCTACACTGTGTTGATGTAGTAATATGTACATGAGGCAATGGGTGGGCGCCACACCCAGGCCCGCCACCCACCGTCTGGCGTGAAGGGTAGGAGGAAGAAGAGCATGTCTGCTGCCATGTAGCCCAGAGAGAACTCGTTGAGCAGCTTCTGCAGGAGGGGGGCACACTGGTGTGCGTGTGTGTGCTGAGTCATACAGTTGTACCACAGACACATACATAATTATAAGCACAACACACACAGCCCAAGGTCCCACCTGCTGCGGCGTGTTGGGCAGGTCGACTTGGAAGGAGGGCCAGGCCAGCAGCTGCTGGTAGCCACCTGCAAGGGGATCAGGGAGGAGGGGAGGGCAAGGGAGGCACGCTCGTTGAACCAGAGGGGGGAGCAGCTTCACAACAACACAGCAACAACATAACCAGAATGAAACAAGCAGCGACGGGGCAGCAACAAACCCAGAAACACACATCCACCAATCAAACAAAACAGCCGGGCGGCGGCCAGCAAACGCACCCAGCGCCGACAGCGCGCCGTGCACGCTGTACATGGAACATGAGGCCAGGACGGCAGCCTTGCGGCCATCCACGCCCACCACATAGTACTGCAGAGGACAACAGCCGGAGGGAGAAAGGAGGGGATTACATCAGGAGCGGGGAAGGGTGTGCAGGGTGGTCTGGGACGCGGCTGTCTGCTGTTGCATGCGTGAATGTGCCTGTGTGAGCAGGGCAAGAAAGTGCGGCTGTGCACGGTCAAGGCGAGAAAGGCAGCGGCGCAAGCAGTGGTGTGGCAGCTGCTGTGCCGCCTGCCGCCCTGCCTGACTGCCGGACTGCTTATGGGCAGGGTATGATACCCTGCCTCTGCCCGCCAGCCCAGCGCACAATTAAGCAGCAGCGCACCCACAATTACCCAACCACAGCACCACACACAACAAAGCAGCCATGGCACAGCAGGGCAGCAACGCACGTAAAACGGGAGGGACAGGAGGAAGACAGCGCCAAAGAAGAAGAAGAAGTGTGCGAGGGGACTTCCCGCCAGCTGGTGCCGACCCACGGCTCTGCTGAGTGCGGCAGCCGCACTCAGCGCTTCCAGGGCGCCAGCCAGCTGCTCAACCAACATGCCTGCGGCGCCGAACAGTGGCGTCTATTCTAGCTGCCTCCTGAGTCGGGCTGCTGCACTGGGACCACGCTGGTGGGCTGAATGGGGCTCTGGGGCAAGAGGGGCCGGAGGGGCCGGAGGGCCCGGGCCAGGGCTTGCTTGCTTGCTTGCTTGTGTGGGCTTAAAGTATGGTAAAGCAAGAACTAGCTTGCAACATAGACTCCCCGCCGAAACGGGACGGGAACCGCGCGAAAGCAGAGAAAGGGCTGTGCGTGCAAACAGCGGCCCAGAGCGTGCCACTGCCTGTGTGGATCGGGGTAGAGGTAGAGGGTCGGGGTAGAGGCTTAACTTCCTGTGGGGTAGCCACGTGGCGACTTGGGGAATGCCAGAGGATCGGGGTAGAGGCTTAACTTCCTGTGGGGTAGCCACGTGGCGACTTGGGGAATGCGCCGCAGGCATGTTGGCTGAGCAGCTGGCTGGCGGCCTGGAAGCGCTGAGTGCGGCTGCCGCACTCAGCAGAGCCGTGGGTCGGCACCAGCTGGCGGGAAGTCCCCTCGCACACTTCTTCTTCTTCTTTGGCGCTGTCTTCCTCCTGTCCCTCCCGTTTTACGTGCGTTGCTGTCCTGCTGTGCCATGGCTGCTTTGTTGTGTGTGGTGCTGTGGCTGGATAATTGTGGGTGCGCTGCTGCTTAATTGTGCGCTGGGCTGGCGGGCTAGGTGTGTTACAGTCACCCCGCTATGATAGGCCGCGTGAGCAGACCTTGGGCAGGGGGCACACGTGATCAAGGGGCATCAAGAGAGGGGGTGGACCATGGAGCACCCTCTCCATGGCTCCGACCACCCTCCCCCCAGCTGAGCGTCCCAGGGTGGTGACCCTGGCCCCGCTCCCCGTCCTGCCGGACACGCAACCCCCACAACGTGGTGGGGGGCGTGGGGATCCTTAGCAGCTTAGGCCTGCCAGGCCGACGGGTGCCGATGCTGGTGCGGGCTCCCGGCGGCAGGCAGCGCCGCCGCCGGGCACTCAAATGGCATGGGGCACACGGGCCCCCATGCCCGCACATCTCCCAGGCACATGAAAATACCAGAAGGCTGCACATGTATGGGTGCATGCATTGCAGGCAGGAGTGCAAAGTGGCCTGCCGCGGCGGTTGGCTGTGCCATTACTCAATCAGCCGCCGCTACTGGGCCGGGCTTGGCGTTCCCATGCCAACATGCCGGCGTACCATCGCGCAAGGGGCCAGTGAGTGTGTGAGGTGGTGGTGGGGGTGGTGGGGGTGCCTCTGACCGTTGCTTGCTGACGCTGACGCTGCTCTTCCTTGCAGGGGGAGGGGGTGGGTCGGGAGCCAAGGCCGGGCAAAAGATGCCTGGGCCCTACTCAAGGGAACCGGGGGAGTCACTGTGCCAGGGCAGCAGCATGCTCCTCATGGCACCGGTCGGCAAACCGGGCCAGCCGGCCCTGCCTGGCCTGGCCGAGGAAGGCGGCCAGGGAGGGCAAGGCGTGGCCGGGACTGTGGAAGAGCTCAGCATACTCCTCCCTCAGCCCAGCGTATAGGGGGCAGTCATACACTGCGTGGCGTACGTCCTCTAGAGGGGCCTGGCAGTGGGGGCATGGGCGCTGGGTGCGGTCCAGCCGCTGCCACCGGCCTGTCTCCTCAGCCATCCAGTGCGACCCCGTGCGCCACTGCGCCAGGCGCACCCGGCGCCGGCGCTCGGGCACATCGCACAGGAACGACGCAGGCGTGTAGGCCTCCGCAGAGATGCTGCCCCCCCACACGTCCTCAATGTACCGCTGCACCTTCACGGATGCGTGCGTGTACGAGGCAACATGGCGCTCCAAGAGCGTTTCCGCCAATTCAGGTATGGCAACCCCCTCGTCAGCCGGGGAAGTTAAGCTTGTGGAGGCTCTTCCCCACCTTTACCTTTACCTTTACCCTCGTCAGCAGTCAAGTCGCAGGGGGCGCCGGCCGCCGCGAGAACGCGGCAAACCTGCGCTGCCCAGGGCTGCCGGGCCAGTGGCAGCCCTGTGTCCGTGTCGGCAGCCAGCGCAACGCTATCCAGCATGGCAAGACGGGCGACCCGCTCGCCGCCCATAGCCTGCAGGTTGCTCACAAAGCGTGCAACCTGCAAGGTCCAGTAGGCGGGCAGCGGGCAGCGGGCAGCGGGCAGAGGCAGGGTATCATACCCTGCCCATAAGCAGTCAGGCAGGGCGGCAGGCGGCACAGCAGCTGCCACACCACTGCTTGCGCCGCTGCCTTTCTCGCCTTAAACGTGCACAGCCGCACTTTCTTGCCCTGCTCACACAGGCAAATTCACGCATGCAACAACAGACAGCCGCGTCCCAGACCACCCTGCACACCCTTCCCCGCTCCTGATGTAATCCCCTTCTTTCTCCCTCCGGCTGTTGTCCTCTGCAGTACTATGTGGTGGGCGTGGATGGCCGCAAGGCTGCCGTCCTGGCCTCATGTTCCATGTACAGCGTGCACGGCGCGCTGTCGGCGTTGGGTGCGTTTGCTGGCCGCTGCCGGCTGTTTTGTTTGATTGGTGGATGTGTGTTTCTGGGTTTGTTGCTGCCCCGTCGCTGCTTGTTTCATTCTGGTTATGTTGTTGCTGTGTTGTTGTGAAGCTGCTCCCCCCTCTGGTTCAACGAGCGTGCCTCCCTTGCCCTCCCCTCCTCCCTGATCCCCTTGCAGGTGGCTACCAGCAGCTGCTGGCCTGGCCCTCCTTCCAAGTCGACCTGCCCAACACGCCGCAGCAGGTGGGACCTTGGGCTGTGTGTGTTGTGCTTATAATTATGTATATGTGTGTGGTACAACTGTATGACTCAGCACACACACGCACACCAGTGTGCCCCCCGTCTGCAGAAGCTGCTCAACGAGTTCTCTCTGGGCTACATGGCAGCAGACATGCTCTTCTTCCTCCTACCCTTCACGCCAGACGGTGGGTGGCGGGCCTGGGTGTGGCGCCCACCCATTGCCTCATTACATATTACTACATCAACACAGTGTAGGTTGGGGCTCACCACCTACCGGTAGCGCACCCCATGCAGACCATGAACACATACTCCACCACACAATCTCCTCCATCTACCTCGTGGGGTGAGGCAGGATCTACCGTGTCAGCAGGCTGGCGGTGCATGTGTATGCACTTCTCCCTGCTTGCACGGCTCCGGCCCCAACGCCGATCCCTCATTCACTTTTGGCCACTGCATCCCCTGTATCGAATCGCTCTCCTCCGTTCCCCGCCACGCAGCTGCCTGCTGCACCACCACGGCGCCATCGGCTGCATCATGATGTTCTTCCTGGCGACGGTTACCTCCCCTGTCTTCAGCGTCTTCACCATTGCAAAGGAGTTGCGCCACCACAACAAGGCAGCCCTCCAGGTCTTCACGTTCACCTCCCCACTCTTTACAGGTGGGTGCCTTTGTCCAATCTGCCTGCCCTTGCCCCGTCCCGCCCACCTTTCCCTCTCTTCTCCAAGCGCCATTACCACTGTCACTGACCCACCACCCTCTTATTCTGTTTCACCACCCCTGCAGTCGCCTTCATCAGCGTACGCTC
>NW_005435075.1:132565-133992 GCF_000147415.1 Chlorella variabilis | reverse complement strand
CGCCGCTTGCAGGGTTGTGCCGGTTGTGCATGACCGCCCCCAGTTCCATTGGCTGTGGCCCGGGGGTCTGCCCAAAAGGTTTTTACTGCCTGTAGCGATCATACATCAGGGCATCAAACCGCTCTGCCATCTCGACTGCAGCCTCGAAAGTGGCTGGTGCACGCATCCGGACATCCTGCTGGGTCCTCTGCTTCAGGCCGCGAATGAAGCGATCCTTGATCTCAGCATCTTGTATGCCAGGAATGAGCAATGCCGTGTTGCGTATGGCCGTGACATAGCTCCGGACACTTCCGGTCTGCTGCAGAATTGCAAGCCGGTCGCGTGCAGTCTCAGCCGGATTGATGGGCTGGAACATTAGCCGCATTTGTTGACAGAACAAATTCCACGTTGCGGGTACATTGTTTGGGATAAGACTGCGCCACCAAGCCAAAGCCGCCTCTCGTAGGTAGGGTATAGTCTTTTCAATCCGCTGCACATCGTCGATCACGCCGCATGAGTTGAGATAACTGTGTACTATGAACAGCCATTGATCTACGTCTTCTTTGTCTCTGTGGCCGTTGAACAGTGGAGGGACGGGTGTCTTGGCCCGCGGTAGTGCCGCCGCCGCCGGAGCAGGTGGTGGCTGCGCCGCAAATGCCGCCGCCACTTGGTTGTTGATCATGTCCCACATCACTTGTGCCAGCGCCGGGTCAATGCCGCCTGGGCCGCCGCCGCCGCCGCCAGGTTGTGCGCCGGGTGGTGCGCCGTTCATCGCCGCCGCCGCCGCTTGCGCCGCCGCCGCTTGCGCCGCCGCCGCCGCTTGCGCCGGGTCCATGTTCTCTGGTGTGTGGGTTCTTGTGACTGTGTTGCGCTGTGTGGGCTTGCTCACTCAACAATGAGGCAGGCAGGAGCAGGCACAGCAGTTAGTGACCGGTCAAGTGTCGTAACTGTCCTTTGACCGAGCTCGAGGTGGTCGAGGTCGGTTTCTGATCAAGCGCAAGCACAGCCCCACTGCGGGCACCAGTTTGTAAGAGCAGGCAGCGGGTCTAGTCGAAGTCTAGTAGCAGCCGGAGCCCGGCTGCGGCCAGTCAAGTCAAGTCAGTTACAAAGAAGAGAGAAAGGCCCCGGAATGACCCGCATTCCGGTTATATAGTCGCACAAAGGTAGTGCTGTAGTGCTGCCAGCCAGGCATGGCTGGTGACTAGTCGATCGATCAAGGCATGATAAGCGCAATCAATCATGCAGTTGTGAGTAGAATGAAGTAGCGAGAGTGTAAGACTCAGTTGCTGTCTCGCAGCTGGCACAGCAGGGTGCCGCCTGCTGCTGCCGCTGCTGCAATAGAGGTGCCACTGCAGTGAAAGCAGCTGCAGAGGAGATAAACAAGCAGCTAGATGGCGTGCAGCTGCCCTTAGATCTTGTGAGGGAGTTACTGGGAGTGGCGGCTATCG
>NW_005435075.1:125532-127031 GCF_000147415.1 Chlorella variabilis | reverse complement strand
GAGGCACGCTCGTTGAACCAGAGGGGGGAGCAGCTTCACAACAACACAGCAACAACATAACCAGAATGAAACAAGCAGCGACGGGGCAGCAACAAACCCAGAAACACACATCCACCAATCAAACAAAACAGCCGGCAACGGCCAGCAAACGCACCCAGCGCCGACAGCGCGCCGTGCACGCTGTACATGGAACATGAGGCCAGGACGGCAGCCTTGCGGCCATCCACGCCCACCACATAGTACTGCAGAGGACAACAGCCGGAGGGAGAAAGGAGGGGATTACATCAGGAGCGGGGAAGGGTGTGCAGGGTGGTCTGGGACGCGGCTGTCTGCTGTTGCATGCGTGAATGTGCCTGTGTGAGCAGGGCAAGAAAGTGCGGCTGTGCACGGTCAAGGCGAGAAAGGCAGCGGCGCAAGCAGTGGTGTGGCAGCTGCTGTGCCGCCTGCCGCCCTGCCTGACTGCCGGACTGCTTATGGGCAGGGTATGATACCCTGCCTCTGCCCGCCAGCCCAGCGCACAATTAAGCAGCAGCGCACCCACAATTACCCAACCACAGCACCACACACAACAAAGCAGCCATGGCACAGCAGGGCAGCAACGCACGTAAAACGGGAGGGACAGGAGGAAGACAGCGCCAAAGAAGAAGAAGAAGTGTGCGAGGGGACTTCCCGCCAGCTGGTGCCGACCCACGGCTCTGCTGAGTGCGGCAGCCGCACTCAGCGCTTCCAGGGCGCCAGCCAGCTGCTCAACCAACATGCCTGCGGCGCCGAACAGTGGCGTCTATTCTAGCTGCCTCCTGAGTCGGGCTGCTGCACTGGGACCACGCTGGTGGGCTGAATGGGGCTCTGGGGCAAGAGGGGCCGGAGGGGCCGGAGGGCCCGGGCCAGGGCTTGCTTGCTTGCTTGCTTGTGTGGGCTTAAAGTATGGTAAAGCAAGAACTAGCTTGCAACATAGACTCCCCGCCGAAACGGGACGGGAACCGCGCGAAAGCAGAGAAAGGGCTGTGCGTGCAAACAGCGGCCCAGAGCGTGCCACTGCCTGTGTGGATCGGGGTAGAGGTAGAGGGTCGGGGTAGAGGCTTAACTTCCTGTGGGGTAGCCACGTGGCGACTTGGGGAATGCCAGAGGATCGGGGTAGAGGCTTAACTTCCTGTGGGGTAGCCACGTGGCGACTTGGGGAATGCGCCGCAGGCATGTTGGCTGAGCAGCTGGCTGGCGGCCTGGAAGCGCTGAGTGCGGCTGCCGCACTCAGCAGAGCCGTGGGTCGGCACCAGCTGGCGGGAAGTCCCCTCGCACACTTCTTCTTCTTCTTTGGCGCTGTCTTCCTCCTGTCCCTCCCGTTTTACGTGCGTTGCTGTCCTGCTGTGCCATGGCTGCTTTGTTGTGTGTGGTGCTGTGGCTGGATAATTGTGGGTGCGCTGCTGCTTAATTGTGCGCTGGGCTGGCGGGCTAGGTGTGTTACAGTCACCCCGCTATGATAGGCCGCGTGAGCAGACCTT
>NW_005435075.1:116836-117656 GCF_000147415.1 Chlorella variabilis | reverse complement strand
GGCAGCATGCCGCGCCTGGTCGTGCAGGCAGCGGCAGCGGTGGCAGTAGATTGCGCAGACGTGCCGCCACAGCGGCAGCCTTGGGCCGCCCAGCTGGCGCACAGCCTCCGGGCTGTGGGCCTGACGTNTGAGCCGCTCCACATGGACAAGATCAGCCCGGACGGCACGCAGCAGGCAACCTTGCGGCTCCACCTGGCGCGTGTGACGCAAGAGACGCCCGCCCACACCCGGCTGCGCCACTACTTCTGCGATGTGCGCCCGGAGTGTTGTAGCCTGGATGGCTATGGCCGCCCACCGTATGTCACGGAGGTGCGTGAGCGGCGCTGCCGCCGCGGCCTGACCGAGCTGCGCACAGGCATGCACTGGGGGGCGGAGGAGCAGGGGCGACGCACTGGCACACCCCGCGAGCAGCGCGTGTGCCCGCACTGCCCCGCCCTGGATGGCCCTGGCGGCATTGAGGACACCCGACACATCCTGTTTGTGTGCCCCCTGTATGCCGCCGAGCGCGAGCGCTGGCCGGAGCTGTTCCACGAGTTCCTGGGCCTGCCGCCGGCGTCCGTCCCCCTCAGCGCATTCTTCCAGCAGAGCAACACCGAGCTGGCAGCCCTGGCGGCTGCATGCCGCAAGAAGGCGCGGGATGCCGTGAGCCCACAGTAACACAGTACCCTTGATTGATTGATCTTTATATTGTGCAGGGCAGGGGGAGGAGGAAGGGGCGGTGAACTCTCTGGCGGGACCGGCATAGGGCTGCTCAGGCGCCTGTCCGCACTGTCCCCGGGGAGACCCGCCCCAATCAGACTCCTCTCCTGGATGGGCGGTC
>NW_005435075.1:112349-116786 GCF_000147415.1 Chlorella variabilis | reverse complement strand
CCCCCCCTTCTCTCTCTCCCCGTTTGTGTATGGTGCCTTCACCTTTCCAGCTGCTGCACCACAGCTGGGCCCGTAGCATTCATTTGCTCCTTATGGGTGTAACAGACAGACAGACAGCATGCTCCTCTACGCCATTGCTGTATATCAGTATATCATCTAGAAAACACACCATTCACTGATCAAGGTACTCTCGAAACACGTCGTTGATCAGGGTCTGGAAGGTAGCTGGTGCGTTGCACAGCCCGAAGGGCAGGACTGTGTACTCGAAGAGTCCCCATCTAGTTTTAAAGGCAGTCATTGGTATGCTGTCCTCTTTCATTCTGATCTGGTTGTAGCCGGCTCGCAGGCCTATAGATGTAAAGATGCTGCCCTTGATCTGGTCCAATAACTCATCGATGCGAGGTAGGGGCGGTCCGGTCCTTGACGGTCAAAGCATTAACAGCCCTGAAATCGATGCACATTCTCATAGTGCCATCCTTCTTCTTCACAAACAGGACTGGACTGCCCCAGGGTGAAGTGCTGGGTCTAATGAATCCTTTCTTGAGTCCATCTTCAATCTGTCGGTGGCATTCAGCCTGTTCCTCGTAAGACAGACGGTAATATTTCTGGTTTGGGGGCTGGGCATCTGGAGTGAGCTCTATTTTGTGGTCATGTCTACCCCTAGATGGTGGTAGATGGTCAGGAAGCTCATCAGGCATGACGGCTGCGTACTTGCTCTTCAGCCGTTTCACATGCTGGTCAATCAGCTCTTGTTCTTGAGGAGAAAATGTGCTTGGGGTACGGTCGGTACCGTCCGGAAAATCTGCTGCCGCTGTTGGGTAAGACTCATTGGTGTCGTCCCCTTCAGAGATATCTGGTGGCTCCTCTTCTGGTTGTGCCCGTACCACAGCAAGAAACAGCTTAGCGCCGCGTTGCATGCCGTGGCATACTTGTAGTGCCGTGAGGTACTTAGTCTGGTGCAGTTTCGGTGGGTCTTGAGGCCGTAGGGTGATCAGCTGCCCATTTTGGCTAAGGGTAATGTGCCTGTTTCTCCAATCAATGGTAGGGTTGTGTGCATGTAGCCAGGGTGCTCCCAGGATCACGTCGTTGCCTTCCAGTGGTAACACGTAGGCCTCTATTTTGGTCAGGAAGGCCCCAATGCGCAGGCTGGTGTGGATGGTCTCTTGAATGGGGTACGGAGTGCCATCAGCCAGCTGCACAGTAGGCCCATGTATCTGGTAGGTAGTCATCTTGTTAGGCTGTTGCCTTGGAGACATCTGAGCCGTTCTGCTCTCTCGTTGCGCCACGTCATCACCCCCCGATCCGCTGTAAATCGGCGTCCCGCAGCGAGTCCGCCACATTTTCCGCACTTCGGGGCCATTCCGGCCAGAACGACGTGAGACGTTGCACTACGCAGGTAGGCAAGAGAACCAGAACTCGCTTGGCAGGGTGTTTGGGTTGCTGCTGGGAGCCCGCCAGGCAGTGTGCCGCGCACGGCGCACTTGTGATGCACGTGGCGAGTGAACTAATGACACAGCTTTGTGATCGGGGCCGTGCTCAGGGCCGCTTGACTGGGCATGCGGCACCATCATGCCGCATGGCTTCTCGAACCGGCGGCACCCGGTGTGCCAAACAGTGACGCTGCGCCGACAATTCTGCGGTTACTGACCTTGCACATATGCGCATACGCACGCGCGCTCCGCTTTACCCCATGTGTGCAGGACTCTGCTGCCGTCGCCTGCCGCGCGTCCGCGCAGCTGCCACCCACCCTGCAAAGGTGCGAGCCTAGCTGCTTGTTTGCTACGGTTCCCTGCTGCTAGTTGAAGGGGGTGGACAAGCCCTGCCCTGGGCCGCTCAGGGCTGACATTGGCGCAAGCGTGCATGCCGCCTGCCTCGCTTGAGAGCCGCCGTGCGCGCGAGCGCCGCCAGGGCTGAGCGGCGGGAGCGCCGCAAGCGTGGCTGCGAGCGGGTCGTGCACGCACCCGGCAGCACGACCGCGCTGCTGGTGTGTACAGCCCGCGCCGGTGCACCAGCCTGCTTGCCCAAAATTGGGCACCGCTCTCTTCCATTCTATTCGTGGGGCTGTGCTGTGCTGCTGGTGTGTACAACCTGGGCTGCAACAATGCCAGCCTGCCACGCGCTCACAGTGATGCTGCGAACCACACCTCAGCACATATGCCAATACACATGCACGCATCTCCCCCTGTTCGCAGGACTGCTGCCCTCGTTTGCCACCCGTCTGCGGAGCCGCCACCCACCCTGCAAAGGTGCGTGCCTTGCTGCCCGTTTCTACTCCCTTGCAGCACGGCTTCTCGCACGTCGCCTCGTTATCCGCATGAGCAGGCTCGTCATTTGGTACAGAGCGGGGGCGGCCGGCGGGGCTCACTAAATGACCCTTGTGCCGCCGGCGCCGCCGCCGGCGCCGCCGCCGTCACCACCACCGAGCGTGCAGCCCTGCTCGCCTCGCCCTGCCATGGCCGCTACTCGACGCAATTCCCTGCTTTCTGAACCATCTGAAGTCCTCCCACAGGAGTGCACTTCGCTTGCTTCCCATCTGAGACTCTGCACACTGCTTTGCTGCCTTCACACCAGCGACGCCCGCCCAAGCCAGCTCAACAGCTCACCCCTAGTTTTTCTGGACAAACTTGCTAGAAATGAAGTTGTAAGATGCTCCAGAGTCGATCAGCAGGGTGGCGTCGCATCTCCCGACTTTGGAACGGAAGTGCAAAAGTCCTGCCGCCGTCTTGCTATTATCGATGGTGACTGCTAGTTGAGGAGGCAGTGGTTCTCCAGTCTGTTCCCTGTTCGCCACAAAGCTGCGAATAGCAGCTAGTGAGGGAACTGCATGTGGCTTCACCGCCGGGCTGGGTTGCCCTGCTGCCGCCGCTCCGGACACTGCAGTGCCATGTGGCCGGTCTTGCGGCAGTAGAAGCACTTGCCCTCTCGCAGCAGCTGCTGTCTCAGCTCTGGTGTCAACTTGGGCCGATCTGGCTGTCTCCTGTTGCCTGGAGAGAAGCTGGATGGCTGCTGCCTGTCCCAGCGGTTGCCGCTTGCAGGGTTGTGCCGGTTGTGCATGACCGCCCCCAGTTCCATTGGCTGTGGCCCGGGGGTCTGCCCAAAAGGTTTGGACTGCCTGTAGCGATCATACATCAGGGCATCAAACCGCTCTGCCATCTCGACTGCAGCCTCGAAAGTGGCTGGTGCACGCATCCGGACATCCTGCTGGGTCCTCTGCTTCAGGCCGCGAATGAAGCGATCCTTGATCTCAGCATCTTGTATGCCAGGAATGAGCAATGCCGTGTTGCGTATGGCCGTGACATAGCTCCGGACACTTCCGGTCTGCTGCAGAATTGCCAGCCGGTCGCGTGCAGTCTCAGCCGGATTGATGGGCTGGAACATTAGCCGCATTTGTTGACAGAACAAATTCCACGTTGCGGGTACATTGTTTGGGATAAGACTGCGCCACCAAGCCAAAGCCGCCTCTCGTAGGTAGGGTATAGTCTTTTCAATCCGCTGCACATCGTCGATCACGCCGCATGAGTTGAGATAACTGTGTACTATGAACAGCCATTGATCTACGTCTTCTTTGTCTCTGTGGCCGTTGAACAGTGGAGGGACGGGTGTCTTGGCCCGCGGTAGTGCCGCCGCCGCCGGAGCAGGTGGTGGCTGCGCCGCAAATGCCGCCGCCACTTGGTTGTTGATCATGTCCCACATCACTTGTCCCAGCGCCGGGTCAATGCCGCCTGGGCCGCCGCCGCCGCCGCCAGGTTGTGCGCCGGGTGGTGCGCCGTTCATCGCCGCCGCCGCCGCTTGCGCCGCCGCCGCTTGCGCCGCCGCCGCTTGTGCCGCCGCCGCCGCTTGCGCCGCCGCCGCCGCTTGCGCCGGGTCCATGTTCTCTGGTGTGTGGGTTCTTGTGACTGTGTTGCGCTGTGTGGGCTTGCTCACTCAACAATGAGGCAGGCAGGAGCAGGCACAGCAGTTAGTGACCGGTCAAGTGTCGTAACTGTCCTTTGACCGAGCTCGAGGTGGTCGAGGTCGGTTTCTGATCAAGCGCAAGCACAGCCCCACTGCGGGCACCAATTTGTAAGAGCAGGCAGCGGGTCTAGTCGAAGTCTAGTAGCAGCCGGAGCCCGGCTGCGGCCAGTCAAGTCAAGTCAGTTACAAAGAAGAGAGAAAGGCCCCGGAATGACCCGCATTCCGGTTATATAGTCGCACAAAGGTAGTGCTGTAGTGCTGCCAGCCAGGCATGGCTGGTGACTAGTCGATCGATCAAGGCATGATAAGCGCAATCAATCATGCAGTTGTGAGTAGAATGAAGTAGCGAGAGTGTAAGACTCAGTTGCTGTCTCGCAGCTGGCACAGCAGGGCGCCGCCTGCTGCTGCCGCTGCTGCAAGCCCATGCTCCCGTACCGTTGCGTTTCTCCCCAATGCGCCATGCCACTTTGCCAGTCATACACA
>NW_005435075.1:104887-112299 GCF_000147415.1 Chlorella variabilis | reverse complement strand
CCACANTCTACGGCCGCAGCCACGGGACTCGGCGGCACGGCGTTTGGGCCCAAGCTTGCTGCCGCCGCCGCTGTGCCCGGGGGGGGCATCGCGGCGGCGGCGGCGGCACGCTGCGACGCCCCCGTGCCGCCGAGCTGCGGCCGTAGCTTCCTGCCAGAAGCCCACGGCCACAGCCACGAGACTCGGCGGCACGGCGTTTCGGTCCACGGCTTGCTGCCGCCGCCGTCGCAGGGCTGCTGCCTGCGGCGGCGGCGGCACGGCGTTTGGGTTCACGGCTTGCTTCCGCCGCCGCCGCCGCAAGGGTGCTGCCTGCGGCGGCGGCGGTAGCGCACGTGGCAACCCCCCGCGCTTCCTTGCCTCCCATCCACCGGACCCCGTCCTGCGCTTCACTTTGTTTCGGGAGGGGCTGCTCACTGCTCATTGCTCATTGCTCATCGCACACTGCTCAACGCTCATTGCCCTATATCCCACCCAGCCGCAGGACTCCACCGCCGCCCGCGCCCCGCCCCATCTGGCCGCTTGCGCGCCCCATCCCCCCTCGATGGGGCCCGCCCACACCGGGGCCTCCCCCCTCCCGCCCACTGCTTTCTCAACGGCCCCGAGCCGGGGCTGCCCTCATTGCATACATAGTGCGCCTTCCCCTGCTTTTCTAGTGACCTAGCGTTCCGCACTGCCGTTTGGCCAGCCCATGCTCCCGTACCGTCCCGTACCAGCCATGCCACTTTGCCAGTCATACACACGTTTCGATGCGTGCCCTGTCAGCTGCTTGCGTTGCATGTCGCCTTGCTCCACCCCTGTTTTATTGCTTTCTCTGCTTTCGCCCGGTTCCCGTCCCGTTTTGGCGGGGAGTCTATGTTGCAAGCTAGTTCTTGCTTTACCAGACTTTAAGCCCACACAAGTCAAGTCAAGTCCGAGAGGGCACAGGTTCGATTCCTCCCATGTCGAAACTTTGTGAGGACAAACGCGGCATAGCTGACCGGCTCAGCGCCAATCCAAGCCAATTCCTTCGGGAACGCCTAATAGAATCGCCAAGGCTTCGGCACAGGCCTCCCCGGGACCCATTCACTACTAGTGGGGGGTACTGCACTTGGCGCGTCGGGCAGATCAAATAATGGTCTAAAGCTAGACGTTAAAACCGGGAAGTTAAGCCTGTGGAGGCTCTTCCCCACCTTTACCTTTACCTGCTCCACCCCTGTTTTATTGCTTTCTCTGCTTTCGCCCGGTTCCCGTCCCGTTTCGGCGGGGAGTCTATGTTGCAAGCTAGTTCTTGCTTTACCAGACTTTAAGCCCACACAAGCACAAGCAAGCACAGCCTTGGCATAAACAGGTACCACCGGTGCGGCACCACTTGTTGGATCAGGGATGTTTTCCCAAGCCACGTCGAATGTAAACAGAAGCACAGCAGCAAAAAGCAAGTTCAGGGAAGCAAAAAAGGAGTGCAGAATGGCACGCATCAAGGGTTCACACTTGAGTAACACGTGTGTGAAGGTGCGGGGGGATCTGCCCACCACCATCGAGAACATGAACCCCCCACCAGCCAAATGGGAAAACGAGCAAACAAAAGAAAGAAGCGAAAGAGTGCAGCTCGCATAGTCGACTTTACTCCAGCCCTCCCTGCTGGCCAGGAACCCGAGGAGTGTCACAGCCAGGGCTGCAAGCAGTACAGTGACCACCATCTGCAGCACGGCAGCGCCATGCTTCATTATACAGACCAATGCTTTGCGGGCGTGCAGCTTCAGAAGCCTCACCGTTGACTGGATTTCTTGAATCAACCTGTCTCGTGTGTTGTTGCAAGCATCTAGGAAGCATCGTTGAGTAGAAGGATCGCCTGTTTTGACTTGCTCCTCGACATCTTGCTTGTTTTGTGGATCAGCTTGGAGTGCATCATGCAAATCTGTACCGCTGAGCTTGTCGCCAGTGAAGGGATGCAGGCTGTTGGTGTAGCACAGCTCGATCCAGGAGTAAAATAGGATGTTGACCCAGGGGCCCATTTTCACGTAGTTGTCTGCAAAGGCGTTCAGCTCTTTAGCGAATTGCCTGCTGCTGAATGGGCAGCAGCAGCAGTAGCTACTGCCTATAGGACGTAACCCGAACCTGCTTTGAATTCATGCAGGCTCATGTGCCAAGCAATGCTTGCCGTTTGTGGGTCTAGCAGCTGTGCATGCACCCTTGGCTGCCTGCGACTCACCATCACCCTGCGCAGCTATCTGAGCCCCAGATACAGCAGCATTTTCCGGCAGCGGGGGCGCCACATTGCCTGCAGCAGTGGCAGCACCGATCACAGCAGCCCTTAGTGGCAGCAGCAGCAGCAGCAGCAGCAGCAGCAGCTGGGGCGGCCAGCGAAGTGCTCACTTTGCGGCTGCGGGTGTAATAGCTGTGCGGCTGCCACCCGTGGCTGCCTGCAACTCACCGTTATCCTGCGCTGCTTCAATCTCAGCCTCAGGTGCAGCATCGACTGCCTCTGCCCCGGGAAGCACACCACCTGCAGCAGTGGCAGCACCGATCACAACAGCCCTTAGTGGCAGCAGCAGCAGCAGCAGCAGCTGCTGGAGCGGCCAGCTAAGCGCTCATTTTGCGGCTGCGGGTGCAACAGCTCTGTGGCTGGCACCCGAGGCTGCCTGCAACTCACTGTTACCCTGTGCAGCTATTTGAGCCCCAGGTGCAGCAGCATTTGCCCCGTCCGCGGGGGCCGCCACATTGCCTGCAGCAGGGGCAGATGCGATCGCAGCAGCCGTATTCGCAGCAGCGCTGCTGTACGGCTGTGGTGTTAGCGGCGGTATGCATGGCTGCCTGCAACTCACAGTCAGCGCTAGCGTGTGTCAGTTGAGTCGCGGGAACACTCCCGTCCAAGGCAGCTGCTGGGGTGGTCGACCGTGACATCACTTTCAGTTCCCATTCCTCCAACTCATTGAGCTTCATGCCCTCATCTGCAGGGTCCAAATATATCCTACCCCTTTCCAGATCCAGAGTCATAGGTGTACCTGCAGGCTATCGACAAGAATAGACAGACAGACGGAAGGAAGGTAGGGTGTCGGCATGCTGCGGCGCAGCGGCCACCGGTGGCGGTCGAGACGGGCAAGCTCGTGAGTGCAGCCTGAACCCCAAAGACCCCTGGTGAATCCCGCCCCCCTTCGAAAAGAACACATCGGGGGTTGAAGTTGCCAGACAGAAATAGGCGACCAAGATGGGCAGGGGCGGTGGGGCGGGGGCAGGGTGGTGGAGGGGGAGGGTTCGTGAACCCAACACGTGCACCGACCAGACGGGGGA
Organism: Chlorella variabilis; assembly: GCF_000147415.1. Lineage (NCBI taxonomy): Eukaryota > Viridiplantae > Chlorophyta > Trebouxiophyceae > Chlorellales > Chlorellaceae > Chlorella > Chlorella variabilis. Next base: position 109,032 of record NW_005435075.1, on the reverse strand, counting down.
GATGTCGCCGTTTCCTGTACCCGCATCGCCTACCTCGCCTACTAGATAGATTCCCTTCTATGGAGACAACGAGGTCTGGAACTCCAACTCGCACCCCGAGAGAGGAAGGGCGCCAGGGCTGCAGTACCCCGCCACAAGCAGTCTAGAGTTGATTTCCGCGCAGTATCAAGACGAGGAAGCGAATGTAGCGGCAGAGATCGTCGATTAGCTTCCGCGTGAGATGGCTGCTGTGGCGATGGCGCAGGGCGCATGCAAGGCGGTATTTGCATGGCGGCAAATGGCCTTATGACGGCTTTCTTTCTAGTGTGTCTGATGGTGTCATGCTGAAAAACACTTGCGAGATAAATCATGATTACAATAGAGGCAACCTATAAGTAAAAGTACTTGCTACGTGTCCCCTCGCGCTGCTGCTGCCTCCGAGGCCCTGCAGGCCCATTGCACGTGGGCCATTTACTGCTTTTCCAATGAGGAAGATTCCCATGATGCTCTTCCACCTACGGGCTGCATAGAGCTTTCCGCTGGCGAGCAGTTCCGCCCCAACAGCCTGCTGGAGCCGCCAGTAAAACCCTTCCTGCGAGAGCACCTGCGGCCCGAGGTGTTCAGCCGCCTGGTGCGGCGGCGACAGCAGCAGGAAGAGCAGCAAGCGGCGGCGGCAGCAGCGGAGGCAGCGGCAGCAGAAGGGCCGGCAGGAGCGGCGGCGCCAGCGGCAGGGGCGGCAGCCTCCCGCCAGTGGTGGCAGTGGGCCTCTGCGTGAGTCTCTGTGATTGCATGCGTCTGTAACATTCCGTGCTTGAGGTGGCACTGTCAGTATGTGCAGACGCAGGGGGCGGGAGGTGAGCTGGCACCCGCCACGCCACGTCACAGGGGCCGCGGCCAGGACGGGACGAATGCGGGCTTTCGATCGGTCGCATCGCTGTCTCTGTTACCTCCTTCCCAGTGTGGGCCGGCTCGAAACGGCGCTGGGTGCCTCAATACCCTCGTTCCCCTGCGGCTGCACCAAAAGGCGCTTGCAATGGTGTCAAGCAGCCCGGCGCGGCTGGGCATCAAGGCAGGAGAAATGCTGACGGGCGCGGGAGGGTGGTCTTACCAACAAATCGTGGAGCGCCTCTCCCCGGCAGTCTCCAAGTTCGCGGTGAGGCTGTAGGGCAGGGTGGGCATGCCGGCTATTGGGGAGAACCGCCCGCAGGCTACACATTGGATGGTGCATGCCGCCGCCCGCCGCTGCCGCCCAGCCGCCTGCCCAGCTCGCTGCCCCTGGCCCCATCCTGGCGCCTGCAGCCCGTGGTGGCCGACCGCGGCGCCGGCTCGTATGTGTGGAGCACCGACGGGCGCAAGCACCTGGACTTTGCGTGCGGGATTGGGGTGCTGAGCACGGGGCACTGCCACCCGCGGGTGGTCAAGGCGATCCAGGAGCAGGCTGCCCAGATCATCATGGCCCAGCAAAACATCTTCCCAGCAAGCAGGCCCATGGTGGGTATGCCTTGGTCAACCCAGCTGGCGCAGGGAGGCTTGGCAGCGCCGCTCTAGCCGGGTGTATAACATACAGGCCCTGCAGCAGGCTCCAGGGCAAGCGTGCCGACGTGGTGCTGGCGCTGGCGCCGGGGCTGACCCAGGCCCTGCCGCCGCCCGCCTGCGGCCGCAGGTGGACCTGCTGCAGCGCCTGGACCGCATCATGCCTCCCCAGCTGACCTCCCACTTCTTTTGCAACTCGGGGGCAGGTGGGGCTAAGCGTGTGTGCGGTGTGTGTGTGTGTGTGTGTGTGTGTGTGTGTGCCATGCCGCGCATTCTGTGCCGCCCCGCCCTCGCATGCCAGCCGCTCTGCTGCGCGCCATCGCTCCCTACCCCTCCGTGCCTAGCGTTTGAGCTCCCTCCCGCTCTCTCTCTCGCAGAGGCGGTCGAGAATGCCATGAAGATAGCGCGCAACTACACGGGGAAGCAGAACATCATCGCCTTTGACGTGAGCCCGCTGCAGCTGCGCAGTAACTTGGAGATTTTACAGTTCTTTATTCTTTTTTGGCGGCCATGCACCGGCTGCAGCTGCAATGTGGCCTCGCCCCTTCGTAGCTGCCCCTGCTGGCGCCTGGGTTGCCGCGCCTGCCTACACCTGCCGTGGCGGCGACCCCCGGGGGCTTACACAGCTGGCCCGCTGCCTGGCTGCCTGGCTGGCCGGCTGTGGCTAACCAGCTCCTGCAACCCCGCTGCCTGCCTGCCCACCTGCCCGCCTGCCTGCCTCCCGACAGGGCGCCTACCACGGCCGCACCTATGGCGCCATGTCCCTGACCACCAGCAAGACTGTGTACCGCCAGACCTTTGGCCCCTTCCCCAGCGGTACGTCGGCCCCATGCCCTGACGCCGCACCACCCCTGCTGCCCGCCTCCCTGTGGGCACGCCCCTCCTGGCGCCGCCGTGTGCTGCCCTGCCCCCGCACGCACCACCACGCACCACCACCACACCACCACCAAGCAAGCAAGCATACGCTCACCTGCCGCCTGCCTGCAGGCGTGGTCACCGCGCCCTACCCGTACTGCCTGCACTGCAAGACGCGGCAGGCGGTGGGGGGGCTGGGGTACGACGTGGCCCCCAACCAGCCGCCCCTGGGCAAGCCCTACGCGCAGCGGCAGTGCTGCGGCGGGCCGCTGGAGTCGCTGGAGTGGATGCTCAAGACGCACTCGGCGCCCTCGGTGCGGCGGCGCCGCCGCCGCGGCCGCGCATGTCGCTGCTGCTGGGCCGCGGGGCGGGCTGTGGGGCAGCGCAGCAGGCCATGATGGCACTGAAGCGTGCTCTTGCCAGCGCGCCCTTCAGCCAACGCAGCACCACCAGCACCCACCCCCTGCCATGCCTGCCATTCGCCCCTCCTCCTCTCACGGTCCCTGGCCCTGCTCGCTGTGCGCCAAGCTCCCTTCATCCCCTTCCCTGGCTGCTGAAAACAAAATCATGCTGCCGCAGGAGACTGCCGCCATCATCCTGGAGCCTATCCTGGGGGAGGGCGGCTTCCTGACGCCGCCGCCGGGCTTCCTGGGCGCGCTGCGCGCGCTGTGCGACAAGCACGGCATGCTGCTCATATTCGACGAGGTGAGGTGGCGGGGCGGTGGTGGTACTGTTGGTGGTACTGCTTCATGGTACTGGCGGTGATACTGCTCGTGGCAGTGGTGCATCGGCAAAGCGGGGAGGCAGCATCGGCCCAGGGCGGTGCTGGTGCAGCAGCAGGTGCAATGGCACGCCTTGAGAAAGGTCTTTGGGCGCCCCGTTCTGAGGAGCTGAGACTTCACTGGCTTCTCCCTGCTGCTCTGCGGTGGCGCAGGTGCAGTGCGGCGTGGGGCGCACCGGCAAGTGGTGGGGCCACCAGCATCTGACCGACGTGCAGGCAAGCCGCTGCTGCCTGAGGCGCCGATGCCTGCCTGCCTAGCCTCCTGCGCTACCCGAGCCTTGCCGGCCCGACGCCGCCGCGACGTTCAACACTGCCCATCGCACCTGCACGTGCACTTGCTTTCGCTGCGCGGCCGGGTGCCTCACGCCTCACCCCCACCTGCACCCGCACCTGCACCCTAACCCCTAATGCCGCCCATTGCACCTGCACCCGCTGCCCGCGCCTGCAGCCCGACGTGCTCCTGTTTGCCAAGGGCATCGCTAGCGGCGTGCCGTTTGCAGGCGTGTCTGCCAAGCCGCAGCTGTACGATAAGATGAGCGCGGGCATGATGGTGAGAGTGCAGGGGGCGTGGCTAGGCATTGGCAGGTGGCCGGACGGGGACGTAGGCAGGGGTAGAAGGGTACGGGCCAGGCGGGGTGAGGCAGGGACGAGGCTGGGGCGCGTGCGGGCGCCAGCCGTCGACGGGCTGTGCAGCACACAACCTTGCGTTCCGTCTTGTTGTTGTTCGTCACCGCAGGGCGGCACCTATGGCGGCAGCGCCATCGGCTGCGCCGCGGCGGCCGCCACCATCGATGTGGTCACCGAGGAGGGCCTGCTGCAGAACGCCGCAGAACGCGGGCAGCAGCTGGCGGCGGGGCTCCTGAAGCTGGGCGAGGTGCGGGGGCTGCAGCGCGGGGTCTGTGGAGGGGAGCGGGGCTGTGTAGGGCAGCGGGGACACGAGTCCAGCAGGCAGCCAGGAGATCCATGTTCCCCGCCCACCCCTGCTGCACTGCCAGAT
>NW_005435075.1:100391-104808 GCF_000147415.1 Chlorella variabilis | reverse complement strand
GAACCCCCCCCCCCCCCCCCCCAACCCCCCAACCCCCCAACCCCGCACACACTGTTTCCCGCCCTTCCTCCTCTGCAGAAGTACCCTATTGCAGATGTGAGGGGGCGCGGCCTCATGCTGGCGGCCGAGTTTGGGGAGCCGCAGCCGGGCGGCGGCATCGCGGCGCGGCCCCACACGGCGGCCGACCTGGCGCACGCCGCGGGCCAGCGCGGCCTGCTGCTGCTGGGAGCGGGTGCGCGCGGCCTTGACCCAGTGCTGCTGCTGCTGCTGTGGGTTTCAGCCTGGGCCTGGCTTCAGCCCGCTGGCCTCGCCTTGCCCGCCAGCTCAGCTGCCCGGCTGCTTGCCCGCTGCACCTGCAGGCGCCCGCGAGACGATTCGCTTCCTGCCGCCGCTCAACGTCAGCGAGGGCGAGGTGGAGGAGGGGCTGGCCATCTTTGAGCAGTGCCTGGAGCAGGTGTTTGGGGGCGCCGGCAGCGCCAGCTGATAGCGGCAATCCCTGCGGCCAGCAATAATTTTGTTGCGATGGTGTTGAGTTGTTGGCGGGTGGCAGCACTTGTGTAAGCTGTGTTTGCCAGCTCGCCACAAGGGTTCTCCCGGGGAATGTAGAGCTGTGCAGGTTACATAGGGCCAGGCTTTCCAGATATCTGTACAAGGGGTTGTCAGACTTTCAGGTCAGGCTTCGTCGATCAGGGGCCTCAGAACATCAGAAATAGATAGCTGGTCATGATGGGGCGCATGTGCCGGGCGCCGGAGGAGCCCAGGGATAATGTCAGAATGCTGGATTCCGGAGATGCAGATGCAGAGGGGGTGACTATCGCTATTGCCGGATGTGGATGCACGGGGGCACGCTGCCGGTGCGTGGAGGGGGAGAAGAGAGGTCATGGCGGCTTCCTGCTGCGTCGCCGCTATCTTGTGATGCGGCGGGCAGCGCGGTGCGAGGGCCCTCACACGTTGCGAGCCCAGTCTTCCTGGGCGCCGAAGTTGCCGGGCGGGGTGTACCTGCGGCGGACGAGCGGGAGCATGCAATGCGGCAGCGGGGTGGCTTGGAGGGAGAGCACAGGGGGAGACACGCTGCTGGAGACACACAGTCTGCGGGTTGCTGCCTCCCTTGCTAAGATGGCCCATGCTCTCGACTATTTCTTTCAAACCCGCATCCTGCCCCCGCCCCACCCACCTGCAGGTGACCAGGTACTCGGGGCCCCACTGGCCCTGGCGGCACAGCGCGATGCCGCACCCAACCTGGGTGGATTCCTGCAGCAGGCGGGGCAGCAGCGGTACATGGCATGGTGGGGGAAGGCGGGCAGAGCTGCGGGTTGGTACACGTGCTTGGCAGGGGGCGATGGTTGGATGCTGGAGATGAGGCAGGCAGGGGCAAGCGTGCGGCAGGGAGCCCAGCGGGCATTTTGCAGCTGCCTGCAGCTACGCTGCTGCCCCAGCCAGCCCGCACCTTCCACACCATCTGCGTGTAGTGGCCGGCGGCAAAGTTCATGGGGTTGTTGGGGCTCCACTGGCTCTGCTCGTTCAGCCACGACTGCACCCCTGTGCCGCACTGGTCGCCCTGCAGTGGCAGACAGGAAGCACAGAACAGAGCATCAGTTCAGGACACAGCCGCATGTGATGGTGTGGGCGGCGGCAAGGAGCCCCTGAGGAGAGCGGTTCTGACGGGGCGCAGCAGCATGCTGCCCACCCTGTTCTCAAACCAGGCCAGGCTGCACAGCAGCGAGAGACGCAGGGGTGAGCGGTGAGGAATGGTGCGAGCGGCGGCGGCGGTGGGGCAACGCGCAAGACATTAACGCCACGCGATGCGAACACAACCCTCTTCTTACTTCTCGCCAAAGCTTCCATCGCTAGAGCCCGGGGAGTGCTGCACAGCATGCAGCGGCAGGCGGAGGGGGATCAGAGGCGGGATGGGTGGAAGGGCCTCGGCGGCGGCGGCACGTGAAGCAGCCACCCCTGCAGCACCAGCAGTATCAGCCAATGGCAGGTGCGCTCACCGAGTAGCCAAAGTTGTCCCTGTTGCACTGTGCGCTCCAGGCGGCCGCGTCGGCGGCCAGCAAGGCGCTCCACTGCAGGGGCTGGGCGGCGCGGGCGGCGCGGGCCTGGTTGTGCTGGTCCAGCACCGCCTGCTGGTCGGGGCAGGGGGCGCCCTGGCCGGTGGGGGCGCTGGGCGCGCCCTGGCCGTTGTCCTGGGTGGGCTGGCCGTTGGGCTGGCCAATGGGCTGGCCGTTGGTCTGGGGGGGCTGGCCGGTCTGGCCGCCGGGCTGGCCGCCGTTCTGCTGGGCAGGCGGGAAGTCGTCGCAGCCGGAGCCCTCGCACCACCACTCGGACCACTGCTCCTGGAGCGCCTTGCGGCCTGCGGCAGGGAGGGCCGGGGAGGCACGCGTCAGGAGGAGGGGAAAACAGGGCGGGAGGTGTCGCAGCTTGTGGGCGGGTTGGCTGGGCGGCGTCGGTGGCTGCCGCCGGCGCGCTCGCTGATCTGCAAGTTGCTCCACGTGCATTGCACGAGCTGGCTGGGAGCAGAAGCTGTGCCTCGTGGCCCGTACAGTGTTGTGGAGGTCAGCTCACAACAGTGAGGCCACCCATAGAACCTACGCGGTTCCAGAATGCTCTCGCGGGCCATCAGCACGCTTCAGGCCCCTCGTGGGGCAGCAGAGCTGCGTCCGAAGCTCACCCGGGTTGCGCTGAGCACTAGCGCCGCCCACGGCCACACAGGCCAGCAGCAGGGAGCCGAGGAGGCAGCAGAGCGCGCCGTGGGTCCTCATGGTGGCGGCAGACGGCAGAGAGCAGAGCGCAAAGTGGCGGAGTGGGGTTGTGATGTACTGGACGGATTGAGGGCGCGCAGGACCGCCTCCTTGGACGGTTTCAGCTCAGGAATCTAGATTTTCTTCCTTCGAGCATAGCAGAGAAGACGAGAAGAGCCAGATGAGGGAGCGCAAAGGTTGCCTGGAGAGCCAGCGGAGCGGCTCGAGGCGGGGGAGACCGGCGGGCACCCGCCCCCGCTGGCAGCCTTGCGGCGCAACTCGGTGACAGTCGTGGGTGCCAAGGCGTGCAGTCAACGCCCTGGATCATTCACATTACCAGCTGGCTCTCTCAGTGCCATATGCCGAGGCGCAGTAACGCGCTGGCGGGGCAGGAGTGTTCCGCAAGCCACAGCCGCCGCCTTGAACAAGCCGGGCGCCGCCGCCGCCAGCGCTGGCGCCTTCCTGCCCGCAAGCGCTCGGGTGCACAGCGTCCGTCAATCGTTCAGCAGGCCCTCCAGAGGTGCATGACGCCTTTTCCGCCGCTTCGAGAGGTGCACAGAGTCTCGTTCACGGCTTGGCTGCCCTGCTCACTACCCTCTGCTTTGCTGCCACTCAAGGGGCTCGTATTTTCAGGTCAGGTCATAAATAGAAATAGATAGAATTAGACGTGCCACACAAGAGCGCCTGTGCAGGGGCTGGGTTGGGGTGGTGGCTTCTAAGCGGGCCTCTGAATTCCAGTCAAATCCCGATGCGGGCAGGCGGGGAGCTGGCTCACGCCACGTTGGCTGCCCACTCCTGGGCACCGCCGCCGTTGCCCGGCGGGGAGTACCTGTGGCGAGGCGCAGCCAGCAATGCGCGGTCCACTCAGGCAAGCAGGAGGCGCAAGGCACTTCAGGTTTGCGGGCAGCTGAAGGGCACTCTGCCTTGCTTGTGTGGGCTTACAGTCTGGTTTCAGCAAGAACAAGCTTGCAGCACAGACTTTGTTGTTCGAGCAAGGAGGGATGAAGCAGTAGAACAACAGGCAGGACAGGCCAACTGACAGGTCACCGAGCGTTTAGTGTGTGAGCGGGCAGGCAGTACTGCATGTCGTGGAGCAGGTGTGGTGCGGTAAGAGCAAAGGGGGTGGACATGAGAGTGGGGGTTCAGGGCGGGACTGCAGGCAGCGCAACGGTGGCGGTCAGCCAGCGCTGGTGACAGGCGGCAGCAAAGGCGGCGAGGCGGCACGGTTTCTGGCGGAGGAAGCGGTGGGGAGGATGGGGCTCAGCAAACAGGTCAGGAAAGTTGAGGCGCAGCGGGGCGTAAAGGGGGCAGGTGAGCAGCATGTGGGGGGCATCTTCAATGCCGTCGTGGCAGTGGGGGCAGACTCGCTGCTCTCGGGGGCGCCGCGTCCAGCGGCCGGTCTCTTCCGCGCCCCAATGCGACCCGGTGCGCAGCTGCGCCAGCGCCTCGCGGTCCTGCCGACGCCGTACTGCATCCAGGTAGGTCTCGCGCTGCCCAAACATGGCGGGCGCCAGGTTGAGGGCGCCCACCACGTTGTGCACATAGTGCTCCAGCCGGCTGGCGCCGCCCTTCGCCAGCGCCTCCTGGAGCTGCGCCAGCTGGCGGCGCTGCGCAGCTTCCCCCAGCTCGCCGAGGTCAACAGGTGCTGGCTGCTGCAGGTCCAGCTGCATGCCGAC
>NW_005435075.1:89043-100341 GCF_000147415.1 Chlorella variabilis | reverse complement strand
GGCTTGGCACTTGTGCCACGCTGCCACCAGCCGGCGCTTCAGGCGGTTGCGGCAGCGTCCCACCTCCCGCCGCAGGGCTGCGTCCTGCTGCTCAGGGCCGATGCCACGTTGCTGCGCAACAGCTGCCTGCTGCACCGCATTGCGTTGCGCCCTTCTTGCGTCGCGGATGCCGTACTGCCGTTGTAGGCTGCGGGGGAGGGAGTGTGGTCGCTGGGCGCCGCCGTTGCTGCTGCGCTGCCGCATGCCTGCGCCATCCAGGGTCTCCACCATGAGCTCAGCAAATGCCGCTGCCAGCTGCTCCAGGGCTGCAGGGCTGGCCGCTGACTCCGCTGCCGCTGCCAGGGCATCCAGCTGCCTCTGCGTGCCTGCGAGGAGCGCCACAGCTGCTGCCAGCTGCTCAGCTGTCCCCAGCTCGAATTGGCGCTGCTGCGGGGGTGCGGAGGTGTGCTCCTTCTGCGCCGTGCTGTCCCGCTGTACCGCCGGGGGTGCTGCTAGCTCCAGCAGGAGCGTTGCGTGGTCGGAGTGCTGCCTCTGCTCCCCCACCCCACCAACCTTGATAGGTGTTACAGTCACCCCGCTATGATAGGCCGCGTGAGCAGACCTTGGGCAGGGGGCACACGTGATCAAGGGGCATCAAGAGAGGGGGTGGACCATGGAGCACCCTCTCCATGGCTCCGACCACCCTCCCCCCAGCTGAGCGTCCCAGGGTCACCCCACCCTGGCCCCGCTCCCCGTCCTGCCGGACACGCAACCCCCACAACGTGGTGGGGGACGTGGGGATCCTTAGCAGCTTAGGCCTGCCAAGCCGACGGGTGCCGATGCTGGTGCGGGCTCCCGGCGGCAGGCAGCGCCGCCGCCGGGCACTCAAATGGCATGGGGCACATGGGCCCCCATGCCCGCACATCTCCCAGACACATGAAAATACCAGAAGGCTGCACATGTAAGGGTGCATGCATTGCAGGCAGGAGTGCAAAGTGGCCTGCCGCGTCGGTCGGCTGTGCCATTACTCAATCAGCCGCCGCTACTGTGCCGGGCTTGGCGTTCCCATGCCAACATGCCGGCGTACCATCGCGCAAGGGCCAGTGAGTGTGTGAGGTGGTGGTGGGGGTGGTGGGGGTGCCGCTGACCGCTGCTTGCTGACGCTGACGCTGCTCTTACCTGCGGGGGGAGGGGGTGGGTCGGGAGCCAATGCCGGGCAAAAGATGCCTGGGCCCTACTCAAGGGAACCGGGGGAGTCACTGTGCCAGGGCAGCAGCATGCTCCTCATGGCACCGGTCGGCAAACCGGGCCAGCCGGCCCTGCCTGGCCTGGCCGAGGAAGGCGGCCAGGGAGGGCAAGGCGTGGCCGGGACTGTGGAAGAGCTCAGCATACTCCTCCCTCAGCCCGGCGTATAGGGGGCAGTCATACACTGCGTGGCGTACGTCCTCTAGAGGGGCCTGGCAGTGGGGGCATGGGCGCTGGGTGCGGTCCAGCCGCTGCCACCGGCCTGTCTCCTCAGCCATCCAGTGCGACCCCGTGCGCCACTGCGCCAGGCGCACCCGGCGCCGGCGCTCGGGCACATCGCACAGGAACGACGCAGGCGTGTAGGCCTCCGCAGAGATGCTGCCCCCCCACACGTCCTCAATGTACCGCTGCACCTTCACGGATGCATGCGTGTACGAGGCAACATGGCGCTCCAGGAGCGCTTCCGCCAATGCAGGTATGGCAACCTGCAGGTCATCAGGTACTCGGGACCGAAGGAGCCCTGGCGGCACACGGCGATGCCACACCCAACCTGCGTGGTCGCCTGCAGGTGCAGGATCGGCAGCGGCAGCTGGGCGGGTGAGGGAGGGCATGGGTGTGCGGCGCTGAGGCTGAAAGGGCATGCGGGGGGCAGCTGATTGGGGCGGAGGAATGGCAGTGGAGGGAGCCAGCCAGGAGCACACACCTTCCAAACCTGCAAGGGAAGGGGGCGAGGCCGCCAGGCAGATGGGTGGTGCCAGCTGCGGCAGGCTTGCAGGCAGGCTGCTGCCCACTGCTGACAGAAAAGTACTTGCAGGGCATCGGCGCTGGGAGCACTGCCCGAAACGTCATGCTGTGACGCGCTGCACCCGGTGGTTGCCGCTCGGAGCAGGCCATTGGTCGACGCTCGCCGCCATGCCGTGTGCACCAGTGCAAGCGCCTCCTGCCTACTCACCACCTGCGTGAAGTGGCCGGCATTCATGTTGACCGGGTTGTCTGCAGACCACAGGGCCTCCTCATCCAGCCATGACTGCATGCCGGTGGCGCAGGCGCCGGCCTGCATGCGCAGAAGAGCAGGCAGGTGAATGCTGAGCTGGCAGGGTGACCGCAACACCGGTCCATGGTGCAGCTACAGGGTTGACAGCAGGCGTACAAGGCAGGCAAGCAGGCACCCCCAGCTGTGGCGCTGTGAGCCGTTTTGCGTGCGCGCCTCGCCAGGTTTTCACCCCAAACTGCACAGCAGGAATGCATCAGGTGGCGCACAATGCGCTGGTTCAGTTGCAGGCAAAGCTGGAGGAGCAAGACACTTCCCTCCATGTGGGTGCGGGGGCAAAGAGCACACACCTCCCGTGAAAACCGCAGGCACCCCATGCATGTGCTGCTCACCGAGGTTCTCGCCCCATGAACCGTCACTTGAACCAGGCGAGTGCTGCAGCAGTGAGCAGGCAGCGGCAGCGCTGGAGAGGGGGCGCCAGGCGCGCCAGAGAGGACAGGCCTCGCACGCGACGCCGCCTGCAAAGCGCTAGCGTGTGCCCATTCAGGGCAGTAAAAGCAGACCCACCGAGTAGCCGAAGCTGTCCCTGTTGCACTGTGCGCTCCAGGCGGCCGCGTCGGCGGCCAGCGACTCGCTCCACTGCAGGGGCTGGGCGCCGCGGGACAGACGGGGGCGGTTGTGCAGCTCCAGGACCACCTCTGCATCGGGGCACCTCACGCCCTGCCCGATCGGGGCTGCCTCGGCACCTCCGCCAGCGCCGGTGCTGCCGCCGTTGTTGGCGGCGGCGGTGCCTTGGCCCTTGGTGGTGCCGTCGGTCTGGGCGGTGCCGGTGTCACCGCCGGGGCTGGCTGAGCAGATGCAGTTGATCAGCCGGCCCTCCTGGATGGCGGCGCAGCACTGCTCATTGGAGAGAGCGCCGTCGGGGTCCTGGAGCAGCTTCCGGCCTGCAGGAAGGCCAGGCAGGGGAGCAGGTGCGAAGGAGGCTGGAGGGCGGCGCGGCGTGGGCGGTTTGAGACGCCGCTGGGTGCGGCCTCCAAGACGCCGACCTAAGAGCGAGCGCAAGCAGGGAGGCTCGCTGCTGCCAGTCAACCTGATAATTCCAGGCCTTGAACCGGTCACCTTGCAGGCCATCAGCGCTGGGAACGCGGCCGGCGGCGGCGGCGGACCGCCCAGCCAGCAGGAGCACGCCCAAGAGGCAGCCAAGCATGGCGGCGGTCCTCATGTAAGCTTGCTTGAAACACGAAGCGTCGGAGGTTTAGAACGCGGGATGGTACTGGTGTAGTGTCTACAGGTTGGTTCCTGGCAGAAGATCCTCCTGGACAGGCGAGAGGAGTGAGCAAAGGTGCCAAGAGTCGAGGCGAGCGGTTTAGATGGGGGGGAGTCCAGGGGGCACCAGCAAGCTGGCAACCTTGCAGCCGCAGAGTGCGGCATCTGTCGCGCGCTTTGCGATGATGCCTGGACCACTTGCCAACCAACCAGTGGTCACAGTGCCAGGTGTCGTCGCAGTGCCTCAATCGCCTGCGAGCATGCGCGCGGGCTGGGCGCTGCCCGCCTTCGACATCGCAAGCCGGCTTCAGAGCTTGGGCAGAACTGCAGTCTGTCGGGCATCCCTCGCTGCTGTCCTCTGCGCAGCATCCAAGCTGCTATGCAGTTCCATTCCCGAGCAAACTCAGCTTGTCTCGGCGGGCGGCGGCTCCAACGGTCTGAGAAGCTGCCGCCACGCAGTGCAGGAGTGTATTGCTCCCGCCCCCCTCGCGCATCTCACCGCAGCCGCGAGTTCGCTCGTCAGTGTCAGCTGGCGGCTGGTCCGGCTGCTGTGGGCAGAGGGCCTCTCCTTCTGAGGGGGGTGTGGGGCAGGATCTGATTGGGGACATTGCTCGAAACACCCACGCTGCAAGGATCCATTGCCCATCCCGATGAGGTTGCATGTGGGGCTAGTTCTGATAGCGCTGAGCGAGGCGCTGAACCTCGCGGCCGTCCAGGCTTTGCCCGCAAAGAAGCCCACCGCGCGGCCCGGCTTCTGCGCAAGAACGAGGCTGAATGAAATCCAGCAGGCGGACAGATCAAAGGTAACAACCGGGCGGCGCGCCGCAGAAACTTGCTTGGTGCCGCCTCTGCCGCCGCTGGCCTGTGCCGGCGCTCTCCCCTGCCTGCTGGCCTGTGCCGCAACGCCACAATCCACCACCGCAGGGCTTCGGCATCCTCTTTTACGGCGACTCCATCATCGAGTCGCTGCGCGGCACCGACCGGTGCAAGCCCTGCGACAAGGAGCAGCGGCGGTCGAGCTGCGCGGGCGTGGCGCAGCTGTTCCAGCGCCTGTTTGGCCGCTACCGCCCCGGGGTGATGGGCATGGGGATGGACGAGACGGGGCACCTGCTCTGGCGCCTACAGCATGGCGAGATACCCGCCAGGAAGAAGGCGAGGCCTGGCGGGGGGCGCTGGAGGGTTTGCCCAGTTTCCACCGGCATACAGTTCTGCTGCTGGGCGCCAACAGTCGGCGCCTGCGCCTGCTGCCCCCCTGTTCCTCCCTGGCACGAGCAGCCGAGCAGGCGCCGCTGCTGCGCCGCGCAGCGGCCGCAGCTCTGCACCCGTCGCTTGCGCAGCGGCTTCTGCAGCCCAGCGGGCATGCGGGCCGCTCGCTCGGAGATCCCCGGCTGACGCAAACCGCCTGCCCCTCCTCGCCCCCCGCTCCCGCCTGCAGCCCAGGGTGGTGGTGCTGCTGATTGGCACCAACGACCTCACCAACTCCGGCTGGAGCGCCACCGTGCAGAGTGCCAAGGAAAAGGCCCTGGCCAAGCAGGAGCCCGGCATTGTGGCCAGGTGAGCTGTGTGTGGAGGTGGGGCCTGTGAGGGACGGGGTGGGGCACAAGAGGGGTCCGTCCGGGTTCTTGGCTTGGATGCCTGTAGGATGCAGCAGCACCGCAGGCTGTGTAGGGGTAGGGAAGCTGGGCAGGCATGGGTGTCGCAAGCCGCCTGCGCTGCCGCGCCTCTGGTGCTTGCTGGCGCTGCCCGACCAGCGGCTGTCGCGTGGCGGCCAGCCCAGCGCCAACCTTGCCCCAGCCTCGATCCTGCAGGATCTTGGATGCGGTGGGACTGATGCGTCGCAAGATGCCGGGCACGCGGGTGGTCCTGCTGGGTATCCTGCCACGTGGCACCGGTACTGGCAGGGGCCTGCTGAATGCAGAAAACGACTTCAGCTGGCCCTCACACTACACCAAGTCCATTGCCCGCATCAACGCCAAGCTCAAGTGAGACAGAGTCGCGTGCAGGCTGCAGGAGGGCCACTGTTGACTGCTTGTAAATGGCAAGCATTCGCGTAGGGCGAGCGGCGTCGCGCATGCAGGGGCAAGACGTGGCGGTGGGAAGCCCCACGGCCTGCAGAGCGCTGCCACGCTGCGCCGCTGAGCCGCCTGCTGCTGCCGCTGCACCCCCCCCGTGCTGCAGGGCATTCGCCAAGAGGTCGAAGGGCAAGGTGGTGTTCCTCGACTGCGGCCGCCTGTTCATCCGGGGGCGCTCCATTGATGCCGGCCTGATGGCAGATGCCATCCACCCCACCGCCGCGGGCTGGGGCAAGCTGGCCGCGTGCATGCTGCCCACAATCAGGAGGCTGGCGTGAGGGGCGGCTGCAAGGGCCCGCAGCACGGCTGGGCTGTATAGGCGGAGACTCTCCAGACACCATTCCGATGCCGTCAGTGGTACCGACTCGGAGTCAGTGCTAGGCTTCAGCTTCAGAGACCTTTTATGTAATACCATATTCTGGTAGTCATTGCACCACTCCGAATAACTTACGTTACTACCAATGCGTGTACAGTAATGCTACCCTGTAAAGTCAAGCGAGCGAGCGCATGAGACCAGGGGCGGCCAATGCGGCAGAGGCCACTCCACCGCCAAAGTGGTGGCGGCCGTGACGGAGCCTCTTATCCACCGAACCTGGTATCCATGCCTCATGGCCACCACATGTGGCCTGCATGCCGCTCGATGCACGACGGGGGTATGCCCACGCAGGGAACCGGGCACATGCGCCTGCCCCGCCCGCTCAGCATGCATTTCACGGTCCCAAATGAAAGCGCTCATCTGGGCGCTCGGCGCATGGCGGCGCCTCGCACTGCGCAATCGGGGCCCTTTTGCAGCCTGGGGTGCAGAGTGAGGGCAGACGCGGCCTTCCCGTCGGCCACTCCTGGGCCGCACGCTGCGGCGTTTATCAACTGACCTGAACCTCTGCGAGCATCAGCAGACCCTCGATGGCGTCCAGCGGCGCTGCGCAAGAGGACGATACTCTCGCAGCCCTTCTGCAGGTGCTTGCAGTGCACGGGGGGCTAGCAGGCAACTTGGAGCGGCATGAAGCGGGTCATGACCCAACAACCTGCTCGCGGCAGCTGGGGCCACGCTCTGCCGCCGGCGCCACGAGCGCCCGCCACCGCCCACACCCTCTCCTGCCGTTCTGCCGCCGCTGCTGCTGCAGATTGCACGGGAGAAAAAGTCTCTGGCGAATGCCAAGCACCGTCAGAAGAAGCGGGTGCGGCTGGGCATGGCACGCAGCACGCAGGGGGACGTGTGCGCTGCAAAAGGCTTGCGGTATCGGGCTGGCCCCGTGTGCTGCTTCCCACGCCGGTGACACCTTCCCCCGCCTGCAGGCCGCCCAGCAGGCCGCCCAGCTGGAGGTGCGGCAGGTGGGGCGCCAGGTGGCGGCGGCCGCCGAGGAGCGGCGGCGCCTGGTGGCCGAGAATGCGGCGCTGTCAGGGATGGCCCTCTACCAGATGGGCGCTGTGGAGGCGCTGCACAGTGGCGCCCTGGCCCAGGCCATCGACGGCTGCATGGCGCTGGCGGGGGACCCGCTGGCTCAGCAGCAGCAGCAGCAGCAGCAGCAGCACCACCACCACCACCAGCAGGAGGAGCAGCAGCAGGAGCAGCAGCTGCAGGGGCTCATGCCCGGCGGGTACGCATACCAGCAGCAGCAGTGTGCGGCCCCCATGCTACTGGACGCGCCTGCAGGCTTCAGCGCCGCTGGCGGCGGCTCCTGCTCCACCTGCGCGGCGACCGCCAGACCAGAGGCACTGCCCCTGGATGCCCTCGGCTGGCACTCGGCCTCAGGCCTGGCAGGCGAGCTGCAGCACCAGCCGGGGGCGCAGCAGCAGCAGTCTGGGCTGCAGGAGCAGCAGGCGCAGCAGGCGCAGCCGCACATGAAGCAGGAGGCAGGGGAGCAGCGGCAGGCGGGGCAGCAGTGGTGGCCGCACCTCGGCGTGCAGTGCGGCATGAGCAGCGACAGCGAGGGCCTCAGCGCAGCTGCGGCGGCGCCGGCGGCGGGCCTGCAGGTCAGAGCGGGCGCTGCCCCCGACGACACACCCTCCACTTTGGAGTGGGCTGCCACTCATGTGATGGTGCTGAAGCAGCAGATGGAGCAGCAGGAGGCGGCGCTGCGGCGCGGCGTGGCGGCAAATGACACCGCCAGCAGCGCCGCCGGCGCCCGCGGTACCAGCGGTACCAGCGGCACCCTGCACGCGGTGCGGCAGCTCCTGGGCGACCGATCGATGTGGGCCTCCCAGTTCCGGCCCTCCGCCTGGCACAAACGGCTGTTCATGCGCGTCGTGCCGGTGGCGGTGCTGTCCCGCCGGGGAGCCTTCTTCACAAAGACGCTGCAGCGCTGCGTGGAGCAGGTGCAGCGGGGAGGGACGCTTGCAGGCCGCCCTGCCTGCCGCCAGCGCAGCCTTGCATTGTTTTCCGGGCCCTGGGCACAACTAGAAATCCACCCAAGGGACTGTGCACCACGTTGCCTGGGCACAAGCAGCACTCCCCTGCCCTGAGGCGCGCGCTGGTGCTGCCGCCTGCTGGTGCAGTGGGAGGCGTGCCCCGCCATGCGCCCAAACCTGGAGAAGACAATCACCGACCGCATCGCAAGCAGGGTGGGCTGCCGGCCGCCCTACAGGGTCTGCCGCCGCTGCGGCCGCCGTCATGCCCCCTGCCTGTTGCTATGCGTGCTGCGACAATGCCGGCGCTGCTGCTGGCATTCGAAGGGCTCCCGCGCGTGCGCTGCTGTTGCTGGCTGGATGGCTGCTCGGTTGCAACTCGAGATCCTGGATCTGCTGGCAGAGATGCGGCCCACCGACTTTGTTGAGCTGGTCGGCGCCTGCACCTGCCCGCCGCCGCGGGAAGGCGCGCCCCCCTCCCCCGACGGCCGCCCGCCGCTGCCCGCCGGCTTGCTGCCCGTCGCGGTGAGCTGGCCTCCGCCAGGGACCCTGGTGTTAGCCTGGTCTCGTTGCCAGCCCTGCTGTCGGCCAGCCTGCATCAGAAAAGGAATTGCAAAAGCGCGCCTCCGCGCAGCTCAGCCCGACGCCGCGCTGTCCCTGCCTCCCTGCGCCCCACCCGCTGCCCTGCCTCCCTCTCCCTCCCGCAGCACTACCTGGAGGCGGCACTGTCGCCCGCAGCGCTGCAAGTGCTGGAGCAGCACTGGCGGCGGTACCTGGAGGCCGCGGCGGCGGCGCGGCGGCGCTTTGGGGACGCCGTGCTGCAGGTGCGGCTGTTGTGTGGGCATGTCTTTGTCGACCATGCGTGGCTGTGTGTGTGTGGCTGTGGCGTTTGTGCGTGGGTAAATGGTGGTGCATGGGTCTGTCTGGCGAGCCCCCGCCATGCCCCTGCGCGTGCTTATTACCAAAGCAGAAAGAGCGCGCTGGGGCCCATCCTCTGCTGTACTGACTCTGCGCTGGCGCTCCTGGCTGGGCTCCCGATGTGTGCAGGCCCAGTGGTGCGCTGGGGTCCACTGCGCCGGCTGGCAGCAGCACGCATACGACCCCTTGGCAGGCGGCAGCAGCACCGAGCGGGCGCAGGCGGGGACCGAGCCGCTCGGTTGTTGCGTGTTTTGCGTGCTGTGTAGCCAGTGCAGTTGGCATCCCCTCGCTTTTACACTTTTCCACCACCACCAGCCACCAGCCAACCTGACCCCCCTCCCTCTGCCCTCTCCACGCGATGCAGGCGTACTGCGGCACGTCCTCCAGCCTGGGCTGCCTCGCCAGCTGCACCTTTGGCGAGATGCGGGCGGTGGTGGAGCTGCAGATGTCGCTGGGGGAGGTGTGGCCCCGCGTGGCCGCCGCCGCCACTGCGCTGCATACTGCACACACACCAGCCACCCGCCGCTGTACTGTACAGTTTCCAGGCATCAGCCGGTTGCTGCTTCGCCGCCTGCAATAACGGTCCAGGTTCCGCTCTCAATCATGCTGAGCCTGCTGCGCGCATTGGTTTGTTCACTGCGCTCCCAGCAGGTGCTGACGCCCATCCAGCACGCCCGGGCGCTGCTGGCAGCCGAGCCCTACTTCCCAGGTGCTCACCTTACCTCCCTGTCTGTGCCAGCGTTGCCGATGGATAGCAGGCTGGAGTGCACCCTTTCGTTCCATAATGGCTGCATACAGCATCAGCTGGCCGGCAGGCTGGCGTACACACCTGTGCCTTACATCCTGAATGTGGGACTCTGTGCAAGTCAATCAGCCAAACCCCATGCCGCCATCCCCCGGCTGCTGCTGCAGAGCTGACACAGCTCTGCCCCTGGCTGCTTGCGGCGCCGGCGCCGGGCAGCAGCAGCGCAGGGAGCGGTACCTGGCTGCGGCACGGCAGCAGCGGCAGCGTGATGCAGGGCGCCAGCTCTGCGGCGGCTGGCGTGAGCGCGGCAGCTGCTGGTGCTGCTTGCGACAGGGGCCACATCGTGGGGTGAGCGAGGCAGGCGAGGCAAGTTGCTGCACTGGGCGGCATGGATGCGCTCAGTGCATTTTTTTGCTATCTCTCTTCCATTCTCTCATTGGTTTCCTACTGTTTGTTCTGGTTCCCTGCGGTTCTGTCGTTGTACCCTCCATCTGCGCACAGTATTGTTCCTTCACGTACCTGACACTCCCCCCTGCATCCTACATCTGACGATCCACATCTGCTTTGCCACTTCTACCTCTGGGTGACTGACTCTTGAGATAATGAGTTTACACTTGCACGTTCCGGCTGAGCGCAATTGCTGGGCGGTGCTGCCGTCACAGTTGTGTTGAGGTTGCCCTTTATCTCATGTTTTTCACCAGCGCATGCTGCAAGTGGTTTATGATGCCAGGCCGGAAGAATCAGGCGTGAGGGCGAGCGAAAGATAGCACTTTTGCTTGGGCGCCAGCGGCGTTTGTAAGGCGCCGGTGGCGGAGGCGGGAGAGTCCCCCAAAGCGTTTGGGCTGGGAGCGGCGCCAGGCTCGCTCCTCGCACTGCATCTGTGCGTGGCAGAGGTCCCGCGGACAATGCATGACGATTTGGCCCCCTCGCTGCCGAGCTGTCCCAGTCCCGCTCATCAGATTGAAGAACCGAGCCTCAACCCCAACCTTTTCTTGCCCCATCTACTTCCAGACTCCCCGTAAGCATCAGCAGGTGAGTGATTGGCAGCCAATGGGCGTCGAGCGGTGTGGGCGGCGCTGCCATTTTCTCTCTCTGGCACAGTTCTGAACGCTCCCAGGCACCCCTAGCCACCCTTGTGCCTCGGGAGGAGGCCGGCATGCAGGGGCGCAGCCATGGTGGAGACTACCTTTACCTGCCGCCGCTTCTGCTGCCTGCCTGCTGACGGCGACCCACCGTCCCCTAGTAGCCCCTGCTGCTGCAGCGCCCCTGCCACAAGATGACGCCGTTCCTGCTGTGCTGCCTGGCCGGGATGTTCAGCGGGGAGGCTGTGGCCGCGCTGGCGGCGATGTCCACAGGCAGTGTTTCTGGCCCTCGTGGCAGCTTTGGCGATGGGCGGGCGATGAGGACTGCTGTCGCGTCCAAATTTCGCCAATCAGCTGGCGATGGCACATTGAGGATTGGCGAAATGCGGGGGAGCCACCCTTGCGCCTGGCACAGCGCAGCGGCCACATGCGGCGCCGCTGTTGCTTTGTCGGCACTTGCCTCCCTTTTGGGGGACTGGGGGCGAAGCCCCCAGCAAGCTGGCGCTTGTTTAACACTATGGAGTGAAGTTCCTGAGGAAAATTGGCCATTTCTCCTCAAAATATTGGCGATGTCAGTCATGGGGGCTGGCGACGCGCTGGCGATGTCGCCCCGCCGCCTGCCCTCATTTAGCCAGCCCTGGCTGGCGATGGGCG
>NW_005435075.1:77940-88993 GCF_000147415.1 Chlorella variabilis | reverse complement strand
AGCCGTTTTTTGGCCCGATTTCGCCAGCATTTGGCGATTTCGCCAGCTTTCAGAAACACTGTCCACAGGCTGGCCTCTGGCACCGCGTGCCACGTCGCCTGCACCGTCACCCCGCAGTACAAGGGTGAGTACCGCTGCCCGCCCTGCTAGCTGCTGCCATGTTGCCCACTGCCTCTACCCACCGCCTCCTGCCCAGGCATGCACGCATGCACCCCTGGCCCCGTCCTCCTCGACAAGCCAGCCCCGCCCCGCCCTCGCTCCTGCAGACGCCTCCATCCCCGTGGCCGAGCTTGTGGCGGCGCACGCGAAGCAGGAGCGCACGGAGAAGATGCAGCAGCCTCTGCTGGCGCTGGGCGCCGCTGCCGCGCTGCTGGCCGCAGCCTCCACCGCCAGGACCGACTCCCATGCCGCTGTTCCTCTGGCGATCTCAGCGGCCATCTCAGCCGGCACCCTGGTGGGTTGGAGCGCCGGCGCCGGCGCCTCACTGGCCTTGTCTGCCATCAGCTGCGGGCCGCGGCATCGCTGTCGTGCGTTTGCAGCAGCACGCGGAGCGTGCATGGGGAGCGAGAGGGGCCCGCGGCGCGGCGCGCGCTCACTCGCCTTGCGCCCGCTCGCCTGCCCGCCCCGCAGGCCTGGACCCTGGTGCTGATGAAGCCCGTGGACAAGGCGATCCTGGAGTCGCCGGTGGCGGTGGTTGCGGGTAGCCCCGGCAAGAAGTGGTCAGCGGGGAGCAGGAGGCGGCAGCCCGCGAGCTGCTGGTCCAGTGGACGGGCCTCAACAAGGTGCGCTCCTGGGCCTCCATCGTCGCCTTTGGCGCCACCGTGTGCGGCGTGCTGCTGGTGAACCGGCCGGCGCACAAGTGAGGCGGCGAGGCACGGGCAGGCGCGGACACCAGGGCTGGCAGGCGGGGGGTGGCGCGAGGTGGGCAGGCGTGGAGACTGGGCCTGGGATGGGCCCGCGTGCTGCCCGTTGGCTGTTGGAACGGCCCTGCATGGTGTCGGCAGTCGCTGCTGCCCGTCAGGGACGTACCTCGTGCATTTCATTGTCGTGATGATGCCTTGACTTTTTTTTTTTAGATTGTCGTTTGTGAACATGGGGCGGGCAGCAGTCGTCCCCAGCTTCCACTGATCCCACCCCATTGGTTGTGCCATTGGCGTGCCGCACTTCCGCTTCACTATCTCCGATTTGCTCCCCATCCGGGTCCACCTTTACACAGGCAGCCCCCAAACCAAGGCACAGCAAGGGAAAGGAATCATGAATCGAAAACTGGGCAATATAAATTGGTTAAGGGATGTACACGACAAAATCTGGGGGCCGAGAAGCAGTAGGAAAGAAAAGTAAGAGAGGAGCTGGTAGCTGGTGTTGAGTTCAGTCGGTCTTGGGCGGTGCCCCGCGGCCCAGGCCCCCCTCTCCAGCCAGCTCCACAAGGGCGGCAAAGCCCAGATCGCTGCCCAGGAACAGCAGCGTGGCGGTGCCCAGCCAGGGCCCCGCCGCGGCGCACAGCAGCGGGTCCAGCGGCAGGCAGAGGGCCATTAGCGACACGCCCAGCGCTGCCAGCAACAGGTGCAGCAGGCGGCGCGGGCGCTGCCGCAGCACGCGCAGCGAGGTGAGCACCGCGGCGGCGGAGGTGGTGCCCAGATACATCGCCTCGGGCACCCAGGGCAGCCGAGCCCACAGGTTGGCCGCGGCGCCGGTCAGCAGCGCCGCCAGGATGGCCCAGCAGCGGCGGGAGGCAGCCGCCGCGCCGGACGGCGAGGCAGGCGGCGGCAGGGCCTGCACCCGCATCGGCAGGCGGGCGGGCAGGCAGGACACGCTTTCCGGTTGGCCTGGGCGATGCGAAAAATGCTGGCTGCGGTGACTGGGAGCGCCGCAGCAGCTGCATTGGGGGGCTCAGGCAGGCACAGCCGACGGGTCGCTCGCCTGGGAGGCGACTAGGCACAGGGAGGAGGTGCCGGTGCAGGCAATGTCGGCAGCTAGCGCTGCGCTCCACAGCGGTGTGCCGCGGCTGGCCAGGGCGTGGCACACGATGGAGCTGTGGGCGGCGCGGCGTGTGGGAGAGGGCGAGCGAGACGATGCGGCGTGGCGTGACGCGCAGCTCTGCCGCTTGCGCCACACGCATGCAAGGCTGCGGTAGCATGGCGCAGCCTACTCCCACTCCCACTCAGCCGGACTCACCTGAGGTTCATCAAGCAAAAGAAGAGCAGGGAGTGGCGCAGGTAAGCATGCGCGGGGGCCCGCAGGCGGCGCAGGCCCCACAGCCCGACCACCGCGCCCGCCAGCTGCACGGGCAGCAGCGACGGGTTGCGAAGCTGAAGCGAGGCGCTGCCAGGGAGCGCCGCCGCCAGCTGCTGCTCCGGGCACTGCCCTGCCAGCCACTCGGGCTGCAGCAGCTGCCAGATGGCGGGGTACTGGTGCTGCAGGCGGTCGTGCGCCGCAGGGAAGAAGTCTCGGAAGAAGGCGGCATCGTCTGGCTGGCTGCGAGCGGGCTGCCCCGGCCGGACCTCGCTTTAGCCGTGTGATGGGCTGTAGCGGGGCCTTGGTGGGCCTGTGAGAAGTGGTCAGGGCAGTGGAGACTGCTGCAGCAGTAACGCCTGCTGGAGCCTCACATACACACCCGCTGATTTTTCTACAAACTGCGTGGTGAAGCAAGAGTGGAGGGCAAGCGATTGATGGTTTGCCCCGCTCCTGTGCTGTGTGCTGTGGCCTCTGGGGCATGTCGCGCATTCTCACTGTTGCATCTCCATCTTGGCTCTTGGTGTCGCAGTGTGGCAAGGCCATAAGACGTAGCCTCGCTAGCAGCACAGACACAAACTTCTGCCCACAAGAGCGAGAATGCCTGGCCTGTTCATCACGGCTGCCTCCTCGATGGAGAGTCAGAGTCCAGGGCTGCTTGCTGCACTGCCTGGGTGAGCGGCTTGCATCCACCGCCGCCACCGCCGCCGCTCCCGACCGCAACCACTGCCGCCGCTCCCGCGCGCCACCACCGCTCTGCATCCTGACAGGCCCTGTCACCCCCAGAAGCTCCGTTTAAACTGCAGGCCCGACCTGGCCCTGGCCGGCGCGTTTGCGGTGGTGTTTGGGGTGCAGCGCCTGGTCCCAACCTTCAAGAAAGGCTGGTACGAGGCGCTGGCCAAGCCCGCCTGGACGCCCCCAAACTGGGTCTTCCCTGCCGGTACGCTGCACCAAGGATGCAGTGCCATGTCGAACAATGCGCTGTCGCAACAGTGCGCCGACCCTCTGAGCGCCCGGTTCCTTCTTCTCCCCTCCCCGCAGTCTGGATCCCGCTCAAGGTCCTGCAGTCGGTGGCGGCGTGGCTGGTGTGGCGCAGCGCGCCCACCACCCAGCAGCTCTACTTGCCACTGGCGCTGTTTGTTGCGCACTTGTTCCTAGGCAGTTGGTGGAACGTGAGCGTTGGCTGTCCCTCCGCCCCCTTGAGATGCGGGGCCAGCACGAACGGCGTTCACAGGCCAGCCTGCATTCTCGGCCTCAACTGCCCTACCCCTGCCCCGTCCACCCCGCTGCAGGTTGTGTTCTTTGGGCGGCACCAGATGCAGCAGAGCGTGAAGTGGATGGCAGCCTTCTGGTGCTCAATCGCCGCCTCCATTGCTGCCTTCTCTCAGGTGCGCTGCCCCTGCTTTCCTTCCTGCCTCTCCTTTCCCCTGCTAAGTTCCCTGCTCTGCTGTTCCTGGGGTTGTCACCTCCAACTCTGCTCTACCACTCCTGATTCTGGAACCGATGGCTGCTGCAGGTGTCGCCCCTCGCCGGCCTCCTGTTTGCTCCCACGCAATTGTGGGTCACCATCGCCGCCAAGCTCAACTGGGACATCGTGAAGCTGAATGCCGCCAAGAAGCCGTGAAGGCCGAGCTGGCCCGTGCCACACGAGGGCCGGTTGCTTGCGCCAGCCGTCGCCACACGCGGGCAGACAGGCGTGCACGGGTCACTGACAGCCAGCGTAGCTAGCGTGGAGCGGCGGCGGAGGCGGCGGCGGCGGCGGCGGCGGTAGCAATAACCCTTGTCAGTTAGCCCGACGGACAGGAGCATTCCTTGCGATCTCGTCAGATCGTGCCAATCCGCGATGCAGCGCTGCAGGGGGTGGTGGCAGGAAGTCCTGGAAATGTGGCAGTGTATGCCCTAAACCGCCCGATTGGTTGCCCCAAGCGGGTTAGTATGTAAGCGGGCTGCAGCAATTGCGAGAGAGGGCATCCGCCAGGGCAACAGCTGTCCACATCGCGATCTGGGCCAGCTGGAGAATTTTTCTTCTGCCCCCCTCGCTCCTTCTTCAAGGCGTCTCGGGCGGGGTTACACACAGTTGTTCGTGTGCCTGCAAGCATATTGGCCAGAGTTGAGCCAACTTCCTGGGCTGGCAGGTTACCAAACACCCCGCCCTACCCTAGTCCGACAGATTGAGCCGTCCTCACTTCGCTTACTGGCGCTCGGCAGCCTTTCAGGTGCGCCTCGTGGCGGGTTACCCAGCGCCGGGAGGAGCAGCAGGCAGAAACCCTGTGTATCGGCGCCACCGCCAGTCGCCGCCGCCGCAAGGCGCTCCCCGCTCGCCGCCGCGTCCCCCTTGCCCTGCGGCTGCCACACAGGCCGGGATGCTGCAGCGCTGCGGCGCCCCTCGTTCAATTCCAATCCTCTTGTCCCCAGACAGCCCATCCACTCAGCCCATCCATTGTCTGGCCGCCTGGCTGCAGGGCCTCCCCTCGACTCGCGGCGCCACCGCTCGTGAGTCGCCATGGTGTCCCCAGACCCGCCCCCGGGCGGGCAGTTCCTGACCGAGGGCGCCCCCGAGGTGGCCGTGGGCTACTCCGAGGTCGACCTGGACGACGGCGGCGGCAAGGGCAAGGCGTTTGACGTGGAGGGCGGCGCCGCGCTGGGCGGCGACTCCCGTACGCGCACCATGCGGCGCCGCATCGACAAGCAGGCCACCATGCTGCCCGCGGAGGAGCTGGAGACGCAGCGCAATGGCACGTGGGTGCAGTGCGTGTTCCACATCATCACCGCCGTCATCGGCTCGGGCGTGCTCTACCTGCCCTTCTTCTTCGCCATCCTGGGCTGGATCGGCGGCATCATCATGCTCCTGGTCTTTGGAGCCATTACCTGGTGCGCCCGGGGCCGCCCGGGGCTGCTGGCTCGGCGCCGCTTGCCTTACCTGCTTGGCCAATTGGTTGTTTTGTGCCCTCCTCCCTGGGGCCACCCACGATCGCAACCCGCTTGCGCCCGGTGTGCCCCACCCACCAACCCACTTCCACCCGGTGTGCCCCACACATGCAGGTACACCTCCCGCCTGCTGGCTGATGCCATGGTGATCGATGGCGTGCGGTACCGTACCTACCAATGTGAGTGACGGCTGCGGGGTCGCCGGCAAGGCCGCCCGCGCGTGCCCCCCGCTCTCCTCGCGCCCTCCCGCCAGAGCGGCACGCCGCTTGCACACCGGCGTGGCGCTGCCCAGCGCTGGCCGCTGTGGTCTGCTTGCCTGCCTCCTGCCAGCCAGCCAGGGCCTGGCATCTCCCTTCTCTTCCTGGCCTGCCTGCCTGCCAGACCCTGGCACCCCCCGTCCCTGCCTGCAGCTGCGGTGGAGGCGGTGTTTGGGAGGCGGGGTGGAATCCTGCTGGCCATCGTGCAGTACCCCAACCTGGTCCTCACTGCCATCGCATGTGAGCCAGCTGCAGCCGCAGCAGGGCGCAGCAGGGCCGTTGTGCGAGGCGCCGGCGGCTACGTGTCCGGCCGCGCCTCAGCCGGGCCGCCGTGGGATGGCAGCGTGGCATGCTGAGCCCTGTGCCGTGGACCCAGCCCTGCCTCGGCAGAACCGCACGGGGCCCCTGGCCCCAGGGAGCCACGGGAATCCCCCTGAGCGCCGCGTCAAACTCACCCGCCCGCTCCCCTTGTTTTCTTGCTTTCTTTCCTCTGCAGACAACATCACCGCCGCCAACAGCATGAAGTATTTTGCCTACACCTACTCCTCGTTTGCAAACAGCTCGCTGTGCACGGAGGTAGACCCTACAACGGGTGCGCCTGCCTGCCTGGCTGTGGCGCCGCACGCAGCCGCGCGCGTTGGGCCCGCAAGCGCGCTCCAGCCCCCGCAGGCCCTGTGGGGCCTCTGCCGCAGCCGTGGGCCTGGCGCGGCCGGCCGGCCAGCGCCCTTGGGCCTAGGCCCCGCCTGCGCTCCGGGCGGGGGCAACACTCTGTTGATCCCTGCGCCCTCGGTGCTGTACTGCAGGCTACTGCATTGACTGCAAGTACTGGGTGTTCACCATCATCTTTGGAGGCTTCCAGCTGTTCATGAGCCAGGTAGGGCTGTTCATGCGCCAACGCTTGGCATGCACTTCCCGCTTTGTGTGCTTCGTTTTTCGTTTGCCTCCGTCTCCTTCCTTTCTCGTTCCTTTCCGACGACCCCGGAAGCGACTCCCTGCTGAGACGGGGGCCCTGCCCTCACCCTGCCACCTGCAGATGCCCAACCTGGACTCCGCCGCCTGGGCCTCCCTCATCGGCATGCTCATGAGCTTCGGCTACTCCTTCCTCTGCCTGGGCATGTCCATTTGGCAGCTGGCCACCTGTGAGCCGCTGCTCCCCCTTCTCTCCCTTCCCTGCGGCTCCCGCCCCCTGCAGCCGGCAGCTCTGGCAAGCGCGGTAGCCCCTTCGTGCCTACCTGCCTGGGACGCTGGTGGCTGGCAGGCATGCCGGGGCCCAGCCTCCTGCCTCCTGCCACCGTGCGTGCGACGCTGTGCGCCTGATGCCGCCCGCCCCTGCCTGCCCCGCCCCTGGTCGCTGTTTCAGATGGCGCGGCCCCCACGCGTGCCACCGGCTACCCCACCAGCCTCATCAGCGATGCCCAGCTGACCTGGGACGTCTTCAACGGTGCGCCAGCCCCTGCACCTCGTCGCCGGCTGTCGGCTCCCCGCCTGCTCTCCTCCTTGCGGCCTGCTCTGCATCGTCTTTGTTGCTGCCGAGCCAAGCAGCCCAGGGCTTCCCTGCCGCCGCAGTCAGTCGGTGCCTGTAACCGCCGTGCCCTGTGGGGACCATCCCCACTTCCCACTTCCCTGCCTCCTGTCTTGCGCTGTGCAGCCTTTGGCGGCATCGTGTTTGCCTTCTCCTTCAGGTCAGTGGGGCCCCTGCCCTGCCCTGCCCTGCCTGCCCTGCCTTGTGCCCCTGCTTCTGCACCGCCAGCCTGCCTATCCGCGCTGGGCCCATGGCCGCGCCTCGCCCTGTCCCCAAAGCGCTGCACCCACCTGCCTGCCTGCCCCCTGCCCTCCTCTTTCCGTCCCTCCCATGCCCGCAGCTTCATCCTGATCGAGATCTCCGACACACTGAAGGACGGCGGCAAGGGCCCCGTGTGGCACATGAAGCGCGGCGTCTGGGTGGGTGCAGCGCTCCCCTCGCCCCATCACACCGCATCGCGCCGCGTCGCGCCGCGCATTCCCCGCCCGACCCCGGCACCTTTCCCTCCCTTGGCATCGGCAGCGCTCCGTTCCTTCCTTGTCTCCGGAAGCTGCCTCTGAAGCATTCCTTTTTGTTTTCTTCGCAGGTGGGCGTCGTCATCATCACCACTTTCTACTTCTTCGTCTCGGTGCTCGGCTACGCCGCCTACGGATGGGAGGCGCTATACAGTGAGCGGCGGCAGCGGGGGGTCAATGCGGTGTGCGGCATGCAGGGGTGGGGACGGCGCGCGGGCGCGCGGCGCGCGCCACACTGCAGCCCGCAAACACCAGCCGGGGTCTCGACCCGATTGACGCACCGGGACAGCTGCCCTGCCCCTCCACGCCACGCCGAAACCCACGCCCCGGATGTGCCCCACACTGCCCGCATGCTGCACCCGCAGAAAACCCGTACGTCATCTCCTTCTTGTCCCTGTCCAACAACGTCTGGCCCAGCAACAACGTGCGCTGTGGCCTGCGCGTGCCTGCATGTGCACGCCTGCATGCGAGCGCATGAGGTGGCGGTGTGGCGGGCGCCCCTCACACGCCTGTGCCGCCCCTGCGGGCTGCTGGGAAGCCGAGGCTGCAGGCGTGGCCCGCAGCTTGCCACCACCACCACCACGCCGGGCTGCATGCACTGCGCTGGCCCGACGCGTGGCTGTGCCTCCTGCCCTCCCCGCCCTCCCCGCGCTATTCAGGCCACCACTAATGTGTCTCGCGCCGCCAACCTGATGGTGCTGATCCACATGGTGCCAGCCTACCAGGTGAGAGATGAGGCCCTGCCCCCCTGGGCATGGCACCGCTGGCCATGGCACCGCCGAGCCGGCCCTGCTGGCCGCCGCCGGGCGACGGCGCAAGCAGGAGCACACGCGCCCAGCCGGGCCCAGCCAGTGCGCGGGCCCAGCCCTGTCGGCCGCCCGGCCGTCGCGGCGTGCTGCGGTGGGCGCGCAAGCTGCAGCAGGCCCCGCGCCCCACGCCCCTCCTCCCGCGCCTCGGGCCCACTCTTGCGCCGCTGCGTGCCGCTAATCTTCTCTGCCCGTCGCCTGGCACCACTGCCTCCCCGCCGTGAGCAGGTCTTCTCCCAGCCGGTCTTTGCCGCCGTGGAGCGCCAGCTGCGCCACAAGAACTCCTCCATCCTGGCCAAGACTGGCCGCGTCGGCTTCCGCATCGCCTTCCGCTCCCTGTGTGAGCGCCACGCGCCGCCGCCGCCGACGCTGCCCGCTGGCCGCGGCACGGCGCGTTTGCCGGGGCGCTGCATGCAGCTTGGCCGCCTGGGCAGCCATGCGTCGCGTGGGCAGCCAGCTTGCAGGGCCGCCTGCCCGGCTTCCTTGCTCTCCTGTGCATGAGCACGTGTATGAGACGAGGCCGGCTCCCTTGGTGCTCCCCCGTCTTTCGTTCTGCAGATGTGGTGGTGGTGTGCTTTGTGGCTATCGCTCTGCCCTTCTTCTCGGACTTTGTGGGGTGAGCTTGCCTGGACCTGTCGCTGCCGCCTGGCCGCCCCTTTGTTTGTTCTTGAACCTGGCATCTCTGCCTCGCCCTGGCTCCCTAGACCCATCTCTTGGCGTAGCCCGGCCAGAGGCGCCCATGGCTGCTGGCTTACACAGCGTCGCCGGTCGCGCCTGCCCCTCGTTGCCCCTCTCAGGCTGATTGGCGCGCTTGGCTTCTGGCCGGCCACCGTGCTGTTCCCGATTGAGATGTACCGCAAGATTCACAAGCCCAGCATGTGAGTGGTCCACCATGCGCCATGGCACCGCCGATACTGCCGCGCCCTGCTCAAGCGCTGCCCCAGCCTGGCGAGCCTCAACCCCCCATCCCCGCTGCTGCCGCTGCAGGAAGATGACCATCTGGCTGGAGACGCTCAACGTGTTCTGTGCCATCATCACGGTGAGCGGGCACCCCGGCCAAGCCAGCTGATTATCATGCCTGTCTGTGCTGTCTGTTCGCATGCGCACCAGAACCACCACCCCCAGGCTTGCGCCTTAGGCCTCCTCCTTATAACCTGCCCTCGTGGCTTCCCCGCCGCCTGATGCCCTCCTCCCGTGCAGATCTGCGCTGTCATGGGCTCGGTTCAGGTGGGCGCCGCTGCCAGCGGCCGTGTCCCTGTGCCGGGCTGGCTGTTGCTGGGCTTGCCCCTGTGCCCTCTCTGTTGCTTCTTCCTCGCCTGCTGCGAGCGCAGCGCCCCCATCCCCAGCCCTTTGTCTCGCCCCCCTTTGCTGCAGCTTATCGTCATGGATGCCGCTGATTACACCACACCCTTTGGCTAGTCCCCCAGGGGCAGGCCAGCCGGAGGGAAGCTCCAGCTTGCCTCCCTGCCCGCATCCCACGGCTCCTTGGGCTGCCAGGCACATGGTTCCAGCGCCTGCCCGGCTCCACATGCCCTTTATTCAACCCATCCTGTCTTCAAACTCAATTGCTCTCGCACAAATGCGGGGCATGAAACTCCCTTCCTCATATGCATAACCAAAACATCGTTCCCATATCTATTGACATGAATGTCTCGCTGCACATGCGTGCCGGCGTTGCAGTGCCTCATTCCGTTCTTCCATTCGCCAACCCAGACCCTGTGCCACTAAGTCAGTCAACTTTCTCTAGTTGGCTGGTGGCCTCTGGGCATTTCCCATCCGCAATGCATCTGCACTCAACAATTCACCGTTGCTGTTGTTTCTGGGGCGCCAACCCTGGCTGTTGGCTCAGTAGACTTATTGATGGCTCCCATCATGCGTATTCCTCTCCACCCACCCACTTGATGCCGGGTGGCGTCCTGTAACTTATGAACCGTGCGGCTCCGGTAGCTGCTGCGCCGCTCCCAGGCCTGCCTGCATCTGGAGGGAGGACAGGCAAGGGAAGCGCAGCAGCGTGGCCTCTAAGTCACGCAGCGAAGCCATATATGTCACGCGCAGCACGGGAGCCGGGCGGAGCAACTGCTGGCCCTGGATGAGAGAGCGGAGAGGGCGGCGGCGGCATTTTGGGCTGCCGCCTTGCTGGCGGCGGGTGGCATGTACGCTTCTTGCGATGCCTGACGGCGTCCATTGCTTCTGTTGCTGCATTCTGCTGCGGCAGGTCCTGCAGGCCTTCCAACGATATCTGCAGTCAACTTGGTTTGCAGGGGCGAGTGTTCGGCGTGGCTGGGCAGTGGATAGCAGGCCACCATGGCCACGGCCATGGCACAGGGGCCTGCAGAAGCGGCCACGCCTGACCCCGACGCCCTGCGGCTCAGCAGCGAGGAGGCCGTGGCGGAGGACGGCGCCCTGCCTCTGAACCTCGACATCACCACCGAGCAGCTGTCGCTGGCGGGCATAGAGAAGGAGATTGAGGCGTTCGCCGACTCCGAGGTGCTGCGGGCCATCCTGGACCAAGGTGCGGTCGGGCGGCAGGCGGCAGGGGCGGTGCGGTCGTGGCAACAGCATGCAGTGCTGCATTCTCTTCACATGGCATGGATCAAGCTGTGCTGGTGTGCTGTGGCATGCGGCCACAATCATCGACCAGCAGGCGGGAGCAGCAGGCAATCCGGCAGCAGCGTCACAGGCCACCGCACGGCGGCACACCGCGACCATGCGTGCACCTGCCCGCTGAGCCTGCATGTTGAATGCCCGCTGGCCCCTGGGCGTGCCCACCACCCACCCCTGCAGGCGTGGACC
>NW_005435075.1:73525-77648 GCF_000147415.1 Chlorella variabilis | reverse complement strand
CTCCCCCTTCTCCTCCTCCCTTCTCCCTCCCACCTCCCACTCTCTACTCCTTGCCCACCCGCAGATCAAGGCGTGCGACGACATCCTGGTGGGGATGGAGGGCATGCTGGGGCGCTTCCAGTCCGACCTGGGCAGCATCTCCACGGAGATCCGCAGCCTGCAGGAGCAGAGCTCCTCCATGAGCGTGCGACTCAAGAACCGGCGCGTGGTGCAGGAGCGGCTGGGCGACTTCATCCAGCACGTGGGCATCCCGCCGCCGCTCATCTTTGGCATCGTGCAGGTGGGTTGGCGGGGTGGGTGGATTCAGGTGGGTGTGGATTTTTTGGGATTTTGGTGGTGGCGGCGGCTTGGTTGCCGGTGGTGGCGGTGTCGCGATGTTTGAATGCTGGTGGCGGCGGTGTTGTGCGAGAGCGCGTGTGCTGTAGCAGTGGCGGCGGTGGTGACCAGGTTGTGCGCTGGCTGGCTGGGAGGGCGCCGCGCTCGGCAGCTGCCGCCGCAGCTGGAGCGGTTACCCCTTGCTCGCCTGCATTGTGGGTGTGCCCCAGCCCTGCCATCTCAGCTCCCGCCACCTGCACCCCTGGCCCGGCGCAGGGAG
Source organism: Chlorella variabilis (assembly GCF_000147415.1). Taxonomy (NCBI): domain Eukaryota; kingdom Viridiplantae; phylum Chlorophyta; class Trebouxiophyceae; order Chlorellales; family Chlorellaceae; genus Chlorella; species Chlorella variabilis. The sequence goes on along the minus strand of NW_005435075.1, from coordinate 77,053 downwards.
AGATTGGGGAGGAGTTCCTGAGGCACCTGGAGGCGCTGGCGGGCAAGCTGGAGTATGTGGCCAAGGACGACACAGCCCGCTTCTCGGCGGCATACAGGCGAGCAGGCTGCGGGGCGCTGCGCTGCGCTGAGAGGGGTGCCGCGGCGCCGCGCTGCGCTGAGAGGGGTGCCACCGCGCCGTGCTGCCTTGGCTTCGCGGCATCCAGCTCAGCCCCAGCCGCCGGCTGGGCTGCAGCCCCCTTGGCGTGTGCTGGTGCTGCTACCCGCGCCTCGGCTCCGCAGCGGTGTCCTGCAGCCCTGTCTTGCCCTGACCCCACACTGATACAATTTATACAGGCGCCTGCCGATCAATGCGCATCCTCCCAACCACCTCTCCCTCTCATGTGCCTCACCAAGCCCTGTGCCCCCACCTCCGCTGGGCCACCTCCTCCTGTGCCCCCCACGTCCCCTGCAGGGACGTGGCGCCCGAACTGGAGCGGCTCAAGGTCAAGGCGGTGGCGCGCTGCCGGGACTTCCTGATGGATCGCATCTACGACATGCGGCGCCCCAAGACCAACCTGCCGGTGGGGCGGGGTCGGGGACGGGGGCGGGGTTGGAGATGGGGGCATGGTTATTGAGTGTGGCCGCTGGCGTGGGGCTGGCTGTGCTGCTTGTTGCTGTGTTGCTGGAGCGTCGTGCGCTGAGCATCGGGCGCTGAGCACCGTTGTTTGAGCAACCATACTTAGTATCTTGCAGCACGCCCTGCCCCATGCATGGGCCCGTTCTGTTCTGATCGAGCGCCGTGTAGTGGAACATTGGCTCTTTTGCCGTCATTTCGTGCCGCTGCAACTGCGGTTCCGTGCTGCTGCAACGCTACGGCCGCCGCCGCCGCCGATGCCGTCGCTGTGGCTCTGCTGCCGCAGGTCAAGCAGAGCGTACTGCTGAAGTACCGCTACATGGCCTCCTTCCTCAAGCAGCACGCGCCAGACATTTATGCAGAGGTGGGCGGGGTGTGGGTGGGCTGGCTGGTGCCTGGGTGGGTGGGTGGGTGGGGGAGGAACGTAGGGGTGGCTGGGTGGGAAGGTGTGGCCAAGTCTGCCGCCCTCGCCGCTCACGTGCCGCCTGCCTGCCTGCTGTATCACCTGCCCGCCCGCCTGCCTGCTCACCTGCCTGCCTGCCTGCCTGGTCACCTGCCCGCCTGCCTTGCTGGTGAGTTTGTTGGGGCCCTGCAGGTGCGGGGCGCGTATGTGGACAAGGTGGGGCAGACGATGCTGGACCTGTTCCGAGCATACTGGGCGGCCATGGAGCGGCTGGAGGTGGGCTGAAGGGCGGCGGCGGGGTAGTGGGGGTGCAGGTGGTGGTGTGTGCGCCGCGGTGGTGGTGGCTTGCGTGGCGGGGTGATGCCGAGGCAGGTGGGCAGGCTCCCTGCAGAAGGGGAGGCAGGCAGGCGCCCTGCAGGCGCTGCCCTGACGCGCACCGAATACCTTGCCGCCTCATCGGCCCTCACCAAACCCCACGCCTGCTGGTGTGCTGTGCCGCTGCCCTGCAGGAGGTAGTGATCACAGCAGCAGATGCGCTGGGCGCCCCGGAGGCTGCCAGCGGTGCTGGCCTGTCGCTCGGCGCCTTCTTCCAGCGCCAGCCGACCCACCCCGCGGCCTCCTCGGGCCTCAGCGGCCACCGTGCGGACGTGTATGCGCTGAGGGACAGGGCGGGGGTGCTGGCGCAGCTGGGGGCGCCGCCGCTGGTGCTGCACGTGGCGGAGGCGGAGCACACGAGATTCCCTTTCGAGGCAAGCAGTTGCCGCTGGCAAGCTGGACTTTCAGATATGCAGCTGCAGCAGCTGCAGCAGCTGCCCTGTGGCGGCACAGCCGCCGCTGGTGCCGTCCTCTTGCGCTGCCCCTGCTTCTGTCGTTGCACTAGCCTGCGCCGCCGCTGCCTCCTTCCTCCTGGCTCGTGCCGCTGCTGCTGCTACCTCCGCCGCTGCTGCCGCTTCTGCTGAGCGGCTGCTGCCCCTTTCTGCCCGCCCTGGCCTGCAGGTGCTCTTCCGATCGCTGCACCGGCTTCTAATGGACACAGCGGCACATGAGTATCTCTTCTGCCTGGACATGTGGGGGCAAGAGGCGGCATACAGGTAGGTAGGGGTTGGTGGTGGCGGGTGGCGGTGGCCTGTGCGTGTAGCGTGCAGATGTGCGCCTGGGTGGCGTCAAGGCCGTGGGTGCGGCTCAGGCAGGCCGGGCCTGCGCGGGGACTGCGCTTGGGTGGCAGCAGTGAGGGGAGGAGCGTGCGCCATGCCTCGAAGGACACTTTTCTGATTACCTGCTTCGCGCTGCCCTTCCCTCTGCGCCGCAGGGACCTCTTCAGCCCCACACTTTCCTTCATCGAGACCTCGCTGACCGCGGCCCTGCAGGCGCGCATGCCCCGCCCACCCCCGCCAGCCCTGCATGCCGCCGGCAGCACCGCTGGCCCTGCACGCTCTGCGCTGCCGCCGCCGCCGCTGCTGCTCGGCGGTTGGCGCTGCGCAGTCTCCACACGCCCACACTGCGCCTGCCGCCAAAGCTGCTGCCCAGTGCCGTGCCACCACGTCCCCACAGTCTGCCTGCTTGCATGCGTTCGTGTCCGAGACGCGTCCAGCCAGGCCCCCACCTCCAACGCTCATCCGCATCGGCTGCACCTGCCCCCCTTGCCGCCCGCCTTGTTCTTCCTTCCTCATGGCCGCCCGCTGCTCCTTTCACATCGCATCGTTTCCCCCCTGTCACTTGCACCATACCCTACCAGGCCTTGGAGGACTGCTGCTCCCTCCGCCTGCCCTCCCTGTCGCCCACCGTGTTCTTCCTTCCTCATGCTCCGCCCGCCTGCTTCTTTCACATCGAAGCCTCTCCCCCCTGTCACTCGGCACCACCCCCTACCAGGCTGCTCCTTCCTTTGTTCTGTACACCAAGCCCTGCTGCTGCTACCTCTGCCTGCCCCCCCTGCCCCCCACCGTGTTCTTCCTTCCTCACGCTCCGCGCGCTGCTCCCTCCCTCCGCCTGGCCGCAGGAGCTGGCAGACCCGCTGGCCATCATGCTGATGATCCGCATCAACCGCGAGAACAGCCTGGCCATGAGCCGGCGGCGGCTGCCCGCGCTGGACGGATACTTTGACCGCATCAACCTGGCGCTGTGGCCGCGCCTCAAGGTGGGGCGGGGCTGGCGGGCAGCTGGCGGGGCTCAGAGGAGGTTGGAGGTTTCGTTGAGGCCTCCGGTCGGCTTCTGGGGCGCCGCTCTGATGGCTGCCTGCGGCTGGCAGCATGGGCGCGGCGGGAGGGTGCCGGACGCGGTTGCGGCCGCCCGGCTGCCGCGGCGACGCCTCGAGGCGGCAGAGCCGCATGGCGCGTGCAGGCGGCGCGATGAGCAGCCCTCCATCCACCCGCACTGGGGCCCCGCCGCCCTGCCACCCTGCCCCGCCAACGCCCCTGCCCTGCCAGCCCTGACGAGCACCGCCCGCGTGCGCGCGCGGCCCCACGCCTGCAGGCGCTGTTTGACCTGCAGCTGGCAAGCATCAAGGCGCTGCA
>NW_005435075.1:55060-73346 GCF_000147415.1 Chlorella variabilis | reverse complement strand
ATAACCCCCCCCCCCCCCCCCCCCCCCTACACACACACCATCGCTCTGCACATCCGCCTACTGTATGCTCGTTCTCAGTCCTCGCCTGGTCCCCTGCCCCCCACCCCCCACGCAGTCATGAACCTGCTCCTCCACCTGAGCCGCCAGTTCCCGGCCAGGGGGCGCGGCACCGTCTTCCTCATCATCAACTTTTCGTACGTTGCGGGCGTGCTCAAGGTGCGTGGTGGTGGGTGTGGTGGTGGTGCGTGGTGGCGCGTGTGGGGCCGCCTCCAGAGGGCGCAGGCATCAAGCAACATGTATCAAGTGTGGCCATCGGATGCAGGATGTGTGCATGGCAGTCCTGGGGTGACCCCTGCCTGACCCCTCCCTGCCTGCCTTCCTGCCTGCCTGCCTGCCCGCCTGCCCAAGCAGGAGGCTCACGCCAAGGGCCTGCCCGCCACGCCCGGCACGCTGAGCACGGGGGCTGAGACGACCGGAGGGCTGGGCAGCGCAGGTGGGGCGGCCAGCAGCCAGCGCGCCACCAGGCGGGCACCAGGCGGGCCAGCCGGGGCGGGGAGCTGGGTGGGCAGCGGCAGCTGCTGCGTGCCGTGCCGGAGCGGCGGCTGCTGCCTGCCGTGCTGTGCAAACGCCGTGCCAGCTACTCGCCTGGGGCAGCGGATGTATGCGTGGGCCCGCCTGCAACGGCGTGGCGTCGTTGGCCAAACTTTCTTCCAAGAGAACACCACGTGTGCTCCCGCAGGGCTGGCGCTGCTCAAGGAGTTTGAGGACAGCCTGGCCCGCTGCACCTCCCTCTACACAGACGACCAGCTGGCCCGCCTGGCGCCGCAGCTGGTGCGCCGGCGCCGCCGCTGCTGCTGCTGCTGCTGCTCCTATTGCCGCCGATGCCGTGGTGCTGGCTGGCTGGCTGCCCGGCAGGTCGAGCTTGCAGGGCTGAGGCTGGCGTTTTGTTTTGTTGTTGGGGCATGGGGATAGCCCTGGAAGCCCCTGCCTGCCGCCCAGCGCTGGCCTCTCCACCCCCTTGCGCCCTTTAGCTCCCGCCCTTCACATTCCCCGGCGCCGTCGTCGCCCCGCAGGTGTCGTTTGTGAAGCGGGGCGAGGCGGCGGCTGGCGGGGTGCCCCATGGGCAGGAGGTGCCCGGGTTCAGCCCCGCGGAGGCGGCGCCCGTGGCCGCAGACTTCTCCCACAAGTGGCAGCACCTTGTGGAGGCCGTCAACAGGCGGGTGGTGGTGGTGGTGGTGGTGGTGGTGGTGGTGGTGAGGGTGTGCGTGTGTTGTGGTGGTGGTGTACGTTTGCGTGTGCGTGTGTGGTGGTGGTGTGCGTGTGCGTGTGTTTGTGCCCCGACAGGTCGGGGGGCAGCTGGGCAGGGCCTTGCCCCCAGCATGACCCGCCAGCTGAGGCCCGGCGAGCGCCGCCGCCGCCGCAGCTGCTGCCGGCTGCATGTGTCGCCAGGCACGCTGAGCGTGTTATACTGCTGCCGGTGTGCTGCGCAGGGAGGTGGGCAAGGACTTTGGGGCGACCGCTGCAGGGCGCTCCGTGCTGCAGTCCGCCTTCACCCAGCTGCTCCTGCACTACAACCGCTTCCTGGAGCTGTGCAAGCGGCAGGGGGCGGCGGGGATGGGGGTGGTGCAGGGCGCGGTGACGCTGCCCTCCATTATGTACTACATCAAGCAGTACAGCAGGTAGTGGTGCTGTGGTAGCGCGGGCAGCCAGCGGCACATGCCGCCAGCCAGCGGTGCAGCGTGGGCGCTCCCGAGTGCCTGTGCCACACTATTATCCGCCCTCGTGGTACTGTAAGCGTCGCGGCCAGCCGAGCCTGCCCTGGCAAGTATGCGCTGCTTACAGGGAGATCCCTAGGAGTTGATTGAGTCCCGCTTAGGGGAAAGGAGGTAGTAGTGGTGATACACAGGGCGGCGTGCTCGGGTGGCCCCACAGCCTGGACCTGAGCCGCGTTGCGCTGCCCGGTGCTGACGCGATTGCAGGTGGATTGCGCTCACAAAAAACCCGCTGGCTGACACTCAGCGTTCCAAAACCTTTTCAGAGCGCTCAAGGCTCAAACTGTGCACGTGGCGGCGCCCGCTCAGCTGCGCACTCCACTCAGCCGCTCAGCCGCGGCCGGCCCCCGGCTGCGGCTGCACGGCGCCGTTGGGCGGGCGGTACGCGCCGTTGGGCGGCTTGACGGAGCCATTGGAGGCCGGCCCCGCTGCGGCGGCCGCGGGTGCGGCGCCGCGCACCGTCTCCTGCCGCTGCTCCGTGGCGGTGGCCGAGCGCTGCAGGTAGCTCTCGATGAATTTCCTGCACAGCAAAGTGAGTGGTGGTGGTGGTGGCGGGACCATCCACGGGAAGGCATGGCGGTGGGGTTGGTGCTGCTTGGGTGAGGCTGGTGCTGCTGGCACAGTGGGGTGCTCGGTTGCGTGCGCCGGCATGTGCACCCACCACTGACCCCACCACACCACCACACACCTGCTCTCTGCCAGCACGGCATCCTTCTTGGAGGCGGCGTCCCGCAGCTCCCCGTTCTGCCGCTCCAGCGCCTGCACGCGCTCCAGCGCCGCCGCCAGCTGGGCCGCGCTGGCGCCGCCGGCAGCGGCCCCTGCACACGCAGGCGTGGGCGTGGGCGCAGCACGGTCCAGGGGTGAGCAAGGGGAGGTGAGGCATCCAGAGGCGAGACATCCAGGGGCGAGGCATCCAGGGGCACTGGCAGCAGGCGTGTGGAGAGGCGCAGGCTGGCAGGCAGCTGGCACGGCTCTGGCTCCGGCCGTGGCCGCAGCAGCGGCGCAAGGCCCCCAGCAGCCAGCCAGCCGGCCCGACACCCCCAGCTGGCCAGCCCCGGCAAGCCAGCCCACAGCAGGCCGCGGCAGCCCACCTGCGGGCGCCGCCGCCTGTGCCGCCACCTCCTCCCTCAGCCGCTGCACCTCCTCCTTCAAACCCTGGTTCTGTACTACCAGGGCCTCGGCCTCAGCCTCAGCCTGGGCAGCCGCAGCGGCGGCCGCAGCCAGCTCCCGCTCCAGCGCGGGGCTGGGGCCGGGCGGCGGCGGCGGCGTGGCGGCCGCCGCCCTGACCCCGCCCAGAGACTTCTCCCGAAGCTCACTAGCCTCAGCCTCCGCCGCCTGCGCCCGCGTCAGCGCATCGTCGACCGTCTGTGGGCATGGGGAGGCATGGGGAGGAGGGCCAGCACAGTGAGCATGGATGGGGCAGGCAGGCAGGCAAGGCTGGCAGGCAGGCAGGCAGGGCTGGCAGGCAGGCAGGTGTTGGGGCAGGAGCACGCAAGGCATTCAGGCGCAGGCGCGCCGGTGTCTAGGAGCAGCCCGCGGCAGCGGGACAGCCGGCGGCAGCGGGAGCAGGAACCAGAGCAGCCGGGACCCCAGCTTGGGCCCGGCCCGGCCCGGCTTGGCCCCAGCGCCTCCTTCCCTTGCCCGCTCCCGGGGCGCTGCCTCCCAGCCAACTCACCGCCTGCTGCTTGAGGAGCTGCTGCTGCAGGAAGTCGAGCTCATCCAGCAGGGCATCCGCGTCGGCCTGCGACAGCGCGCCCAGCGCGGCGGCCTGCGGGCGGGGAGGGCGGCGGGGAGTGGGAGTGGGAGGCAGCAAGGCAGCACGAGGGGGAGCGCTGCCGGGCTTGCTGGATACGCGGGTGGCTCGCCAGGGCTGCATGCTCCCAAGTGTGTACAGCCTGGGAGCGCAGACAGCGAGCAGAAAGTGAGCCACGGCTGCCCACCTCTGACCCCTGGCCGCCCTCCTCCTCGCTGCCGCCACCCTCCTCCTCCTCCTCCGCCGCCGCCGCCTGCCGCGACTGCATGACCGCCAGCAGCTGCTCTCCCAGCATGCGCGCCGCCGTCTCGGCCTTGTCCAGTACCGCCGCCGCCGCCTCCGCCTCTGCCGCCACCGCCTGCCGCAGCTGCTGCATGCGGGCGGTCGCCTCTGCCACCTCAGCATTGCGCTCATCCTGCTCCTGAGCCAGCAGCCCCTTCTGCTCCTCAAGCTCCGCCTCCAGAGCCGCCACCTCCCGCTGCAGCGCCGCCACCTGCCGCTGCGCCTCGGCCGCCTCGGCGGCGGCCGCCTCGGCAGCGTACGAGCCGCCGCCGCGGCGCGCGGGCGTCGGCGGCGCCGCGGCGGCGGCCGCGGCCTGCGCCCGCGCCTCCCGCAGCTGCTGCTCCAGCGCCAGCAGCTGCCCCTCGCGCTGCTGCAGCTCCCGCCGCAGCGTCGCGGCCTCCGCCTCGGCGCCGGCCGCGCCGGCCAGCTGCTGCTCCACGGCACGCAACTGCGCCTCGCGCTGCTGCAGCTGGTGGCGCAGGGAGGCGGCCTCGCCCTCGGCGGCGCGGCCACTCGCCAGCCGAGCCTCCAAGTCTGCCACATGCTGCAGCAGCTGCGCGGCCTGCTCCTGGGCATCGGCGGCCGCACGCACGTCGGCGGCGCGGCCGGTCTGCTCCCGAGCCAGCTGCCCCTCCAGCTCCTGCAGCCGCCGCTCCACATCCCGCAGCTGCCCCTCCCGCTGCTGCAGCTGCTGCCGCAAAGAGGCAGCCTCCGCCTCGGCGGCCCGCCCATCGGCCAGCCGCGCCTGCAAATCCGCCACCTGCCCCTCGCGCTGCTGCAGCTGCCGGCCGAGCACCGCCGCCTCCTCGCGCGCGGCCGCGGCCTCGGCCTCGGCCTCGGCGGCGCGCCCGCCCTCGGCCGCGGCCACAGCCGCCTGGGAGCCCTGCTCCTGCAGCCTGCGGGCCAGCTCGTCCGCCTGCTCCTCCCGCTGCTGCACCTGCTGCTTCAGCAGCGACACCTGATCCCTCAGCAGCTCGGCCTGTTGCTCCAGGCTTCCCCGGGCAGACTCAGCTTCCTGCACACCAAGGGAGGGGCAGCGGGGCGTGCAAAACCAGGGAGGGTGAGGCAGCGACAGGCCGTATGGCCTGTTTGGCTACTGCTGCTCAGCGTCTCCAGGGCCGAATCGAACACCAGCAGCACAAACGCCTGGTTCAGCAGCCGAGCACGCCGAGCAAGCATCAAGCACACCCTTTGGCGAGCCACAGCAAGCAAGCGCCCGGCTCGCAAGCCACACAACACGCCGGACACGCGGCGCGGCACGCCCCTCGGCAGCAGCAGAGCAAGCCGAGCACGCGCCGCGGCACACCCTTTGGCGAGCCACAGCAAGCAGGCGCCCGGCTCGCAAGCCACACAGTAAGCTGAGCACGACTTGCGGCGGCGCCACCCCACCTCTGCGGCCGCGGCTGCCAGGTCCAAAGCCTCCTGCTGCTCCGCCAGCAGGCTGCGGAGCGCCTCCGCCTCCTGCGCCAGGCGGCTGGTGGCGCTGGCGGCGTCGCCGCGGGCCGCCACCTCGTGCAGAAGCTGGTGGGCAGCTGCCAGCTCGCTCTGCTTCTCCGCCAGGCGAGCCTCCAGCACCGCCACCTGGCAAGAGGTGGAAAGCATCCCACACGAACGCCGCCCTCAGGTCTCACGGCGGGCGGCAGCTCAACTAATTCCCGCTGGAGGCAGCCGCTGGCGGCCGCCCGGGCACACGCCAGGCTTGAAACAACTCAGAGCTCTGCGCCCTCGCCTGCTGCGCGGCCTCTGCGGCGGGCCCGCAGCCCACGCCCACACCCACGCCCACCGGCCCGCAGCCGGCCCGCAGCCGGCCCGCAGCTGATCGGAACCTGCCGCTTTCCCACCTGCTCGTCGGCGGTCAGCCCCTCCATGTTGCTTTCCGCCAGGGACAGCGCCTCCTCAAACTCGCGGTACCGCGCTGCCGCCGCCGCCTGCTCCGACCGCCGCAGCGCCTCCAGGTTCTCCAGCTGCTTCTGCAGTACCTCCATGGCCTCCGTCCTGCGCAGTACCAGGCGCCCGACAGCCGAGGCGCATTGAGCAAGGCAGGCATGCCACGTCCGCAGCACGCCAGGCCCGCGCCGCCAGCTGGCCAGCTGCCGCGCGAGACGGTGCACGGCACAGCGGCGTGCAAGCAGAGCGGTACGCCCCACTGTCCCGCCCGAGAGGGCAGGAGGCGGCCAGGTAGAAGCTGGGCTGTACGGGTTTAAGAAAGCAGCCACAAGTCACCTGGCCTCCAGCTCCACACGCAGCAGCTTGGCCGCCTCGGCCTCGTGCCGCAGCGCCTCCAGCTTCTGCTGCGCCTGCTCCATGTTCCTGCCGCCGCCGCGCCGCGACTCGGCCTGCGACTGCTGGATCTGCTGGCGCCGCCCGCCCTCTGAGGAGGAGCAGGCCGGCGGCGGCGCCAGGCGGCGCCGCCGGGGCAGCGCGCGCAGCGCCGAGCGCAGCGTGGGGCCCGGCCGCGCCGCGCACACCAGCGCGCCCGGCCGCCGCGCCGCGCCGCCCAAGCTCGCCGCCGTCGTGCACAGCGCTTGCATGGCTGCCCGACCTACGGCACCGACAGATGGGCCGAGCCGAGGGCTGCTGCTTGGCGGGGGGTGCCGCTGGTATGTGCAGCCGGTGCTCTATGCAGCCGCTGCGCCTATCCCTCCCGCCAGTTGCGGCCGCACTTGGCGCAGCGGTAGAAGAGGGTGGCGGGCTCGTCGGCGGACCGGATCTGCGGGGCAGGCAGGCAGGCAGAGGGCGGGGAAACGGGCGGGGTGTGGAGGCCCTGCCACACTGCTCACCTTCGCGTGCCTCCTGCTGTGGGTCCCAACTTCCCGCCGCTGCTGCCGCACCGCGCTGCTAACGAACAGGCAGCCAACAGGCGGCACCCGGGCCCTTCAGGCCCGCCTCCCCTCACCTGCGCCTCCTTGAAGTAAGCCTGGAGGTGGCCGCAGGTGTCGCTGGGGCAGCGGGCTGCGAGCGGGGCACGCGGTGGCAGCGGGCGCGCTCAGGCGCAGGCGGCGGCTCCGTGCAGGGGCCGCACGCCGACTCCCGGGCAGCTTCGGAGAGGGGAGGAGCAGCAGGCAGGCAGGCAGGCAGGCAGCGGCCAATGGGGTGGCAGAGCGGCACGCGGAGCGGCAGCGGCGGGGGGCAGGCGGGCGCTTCGCCCATGGCGCACCTTCGGTGCGAGGAGCGTTCTTCCACTCTTCCTCCCCACCAAGCACTGGCTCAACCTCCTTGCGTTGCAGCGGCACGCCCTTGGTGATCTGCGGGGTGGGCAGCGGGCGGGGAGCAGGCGTTTGGCGGGTGGGGGTCGGTGCAACGCGGGAGGCGGCGGCGGCGGCGTGATCGCGCGCGCGGCGGCAGCCCCAGGCGTCAACCTGGCGGTCGATGTAGTACTGATAGCAGCACGTCGAGCAGCTAAACTGGTTCTCGCCGTTGTGGTTCTCAACTGCAGGAGGCCAGAGCAAAGCGGCAGGGCGGGTGGGCGAATGGCGGCCTCGGCAGGGCCGGCCGCCTGCCTGGGAGCAGCACATTTGAACTCAGGCAGCAGGGAGGGCAGCCAGCCAGCGGGCTCACCCAGGAGCAGGTTGCCGCAAGTGGGACAAAACAGCAGGCCACTGCCCATGCCTCAGCAGAGCGCAGGGGCCTGACAGCAGGAGCCGGATGGGGCGTTACAGCTCCGCCAGGCACGATGGTGCGTGGTTTGGTTGATGCAGGCCGCCGCCCGGCACAGCGTAGCGCCCTCAGGGCGGCAAGGGATCCTCCACTTTATTGCGGCGGGCGCAGCTCCCCTCTCAGGCCCTGACACTCCCCCCCTGGAGCACCCAATCCATGCGCCATTCCACAGCAATCCCTGCATTCCTCGACCGGGCGGCTGCGCCGAGCGAGGCGGCCGCGCCGCCCGCTGTGTTACACATCCTGCCCGGCCGCAGTTCTGTAGGCTGGCTAGGCCTGCAGCCTACACAAACTCTGCGGGCTTGATGTCGGCACAGCCGGCGGTGCGCTCGTTCACAGCGCCCGCCCCGCACTGCGCGATGCCGGTCATGAGCGCGTCGGGGCCCTGGCGGGACAGCCGCAGCAGCTCCACCTCGTAACGCAGCGTCGAGCCACCGGGCACAATGCCTGCAAGCACCCACAGAGTCACACCGACGGCGGCAAGTAGGCCCATGCCTCAGTTGCAGGCTGCCGCATTCATTCGCACAGCGGCAGCTGTGCATGTTGCAGCAGGGCGTGGGGCAAAGGCACAGCTAGCAGGCAGCAGGCGCACCACCACAGGCCAGGCAGCCACACCCTGCACCCTTGCCCGGCGCGGCTCACCCACCGTAGGGCCCCCGCACGGTGCTGCCGCCAAAGCCGAGGGCGGCCGGCACCAGGAAGGTGCGGCGCCCGCCCACCACCATGCCCTCCACCCCCCGCTGAAGGCCTTCGCAGACGCCCGGCACTGGCGCGCCGCCCAGGCGGATGGCGACGGGCCGCAGGGCGCCCTTGCCGCCATCAAGGTACATCTGCGGCATCCGGTATACAGGCATGGAGGATGGCTTCTATGAGCGGCAGCCGGGTTATAGCGAAGGACCCACGTTCCATGCCGGCGGGGCGCAAGCTCAGCCTGCCATTCACGCGGTACGACGTGCCGGGCAGCGGCAGCGGGCAGGCAGGGCCTGCACCTGCCCGCCGCGCGTGCTGTCAAAGAGGCTGCCATCGCCGGCCAGCGCTCCCTCATAGTGGAGCAACACAAGGTCGCCGGGGCGGGCGGCGGCGGTGCCGCTCCCAGGCTCATCTGGCAACACTTTTTTGCCGGGCAAAGCCATTTGCCAGGCAAGGGTTGGGCCAGGCGGCTGGGAGGAGGGGTGCAAGGGAAACCGCCGCCGCCGCCGCCTCCCCTCCTGCCGCCGCCAGCCAGTTGCGCCGGGGGGCGACTGCAGCTGGGGGGGGCTGGGGTCTGGGAGGACACCGTGCTGCATCGCAGCGCGCTGGCAGCGGGCTGTGGAAGGCGCAGCGCGTCGTGGTAGAGGCTTGCAACCGGTTCATAGTTCGCACTAGGGTTGTGGGCCTGCAAGCTCGCCACAAACAGCTCCTGGGCTTGATCAATGGCAATTGATTGGCGATAGAATGCAATCATGAGAGGCAGCCACCGCAAAACATGAATGGTGGCGGGGCCAGCTACTCGCTTCTTTCGTGCTGTTTCTGGCATTGCGAGAGTCTGCAAGGATCAGTGAGAGCCAGACTAACACCCCCTTGCTTGTGCTCCACCCCGATCGTGCGATCGCCATGCCAAAGGCGACATCTCCTCCAAGTCGGAGCGCCGCTTTGGCGCTGGAGTTCACCGAGGGGCGCCAGACAGCCGCGGTGGCAGCGCCCGATGGGCCGGCAGCAGTGACGGCGGCCGCCGGCGGCGGCCGCGGGCCAGTGGCGCCAGTAGTGACGGCTGCCGGTGGCGGCGGGCGCGGGGTGGCGCAGGCATTTGCGGCTTGCTTCCTGCCCGAGGGCTTCCCACACTCTGTGTCGTCAGACTACCTCCCATACCAGCTGTGGGACAGCATCCAGGTGGGGAGGCCCGCTGAGTGTATTTGTAGGTGTGTGGGCTGCTACAAACACTCGCCGCGTGACCCCCTCAGCGTTGTTCCTTGTTTGTGTTGCACGCCATGCACGAGGTGCACCCAGCTGGCCTGCGCGTGTGGCCTGCACCCCCACCCAGGGCCTGTCCAGCTACCTGCGCGGCATGCTGTCCAGCCAAGCCATGCTGGCGGGCGTGGGGGTCGGCAGCGCCGCCGCCACGCCGCTCGGCGCCGTCTTCCAGGCACGCCCAGCCGCAGCCCGCCACGCCTGCCCTCCCAGCCTGCCCCTGCACCGCCTCTGAACCCCAGCACAAGCTTGGCCGCGCGGCCCGGTGGACTGTTTTATGCTTCACGCATCTCCTCTTCCCTCCCCTCCTCCTCTGCTTCTGTCTCGTGCCTCATGCACCACCCCTTGCCCGCCACCCCTGCTCCCCTCCTGCCTGCCAGTTCTTCCTCAAGGACTTCACGGGCATGCTGGGGGGCATCCTCTTCGCCTCCACCCAGGGATCCGGCCTGGACTGTTACGCCAAGCAGTGGCGCCTGCTGGCAGATGTGATGAATGACATAGGTGGGCCCTTGGTGTTTTCGGGGGCTGCCGGCCTGGTAGCACCATGGTTTAGGCCGGTGGGGCAGCCTGGCGCACGCTGCGCTGCGCTGGCGGGATGGCAGCCGGCGCCGGCGTGCTGGCCTGCTGCTGATGTGCCCCGCTGTGCCGAGCCCCGCAACGCTTCTCCAACCCGCGGGGGCTCGTTCCTTGCTTTCTTTCTTCTTTCTCCCGCTTTCCACCCGGCAGGCCTGGCGCTGGAGCTGGCCTCCCCGCTGCTCCCCGGCGCCTTTCTGCTGCTGGCGTGCCTGGGGTCGCTGGCGCGGGCGGTGACCGGGGTGGCGGGCAGCGCGACGCGCATGGCGCTGACGCAGCACTTTGCGCTGCAGCGCAACGCCGCAGACATTGCCGCCAAGGAGGGCTCCCAGGTGGGCTGGCAGGAGGCCGAGCGAGCAAGGGCTGGAAAAACGCTGGGCTGGGCTGGGCCAGGCTCCTGAGTACCGGCTGAGCCGGGTCGGGCGGGATGCTGCGCGGCGCCGCGGCGGCTGCCTGCGCCACGCCAACGGGGCCAGCCTGCCCCTCCCTGCGTCCTGCTCCCAGCGCCGCCCGCGAGCCTGCCCGCTGCCCATGCTGGGCACACCGCAGCCTCTCTGTTCAATCGCATCATACCCTACCTGGCTGCTCCTTCCTTCGGGCGAGACAGCAAGGCCTAATGCTGGGCGCCCAGCGGCCACAGCATGCCAACCGCATGCCACCCGCGGGCCTGCAGGAGACGGCGGTGACGCTGGTGGGCATGGTTCTGGGGATGGCCTTCATCCGGGCGGCGCACGGCCTGGAGCCGCTCATCTGGTCGGCCTTCTGGGCGCTGACCGCGCTGCATGTGTGGGCCAATGTGCGCGCCATGCGCTGCCTGCGCATCGCCTCCCTCAACCAGGCCCGCCTGGGGCTGCTGCTGCGCCACTACCTCCGCACGGTGAGGGCGGTGCCGCGCTGGCCGCGCCTGGTGCCGCGGCAGGTGGTGGCGGCGGTGGCGGCCGCAGGCTGCGGCCGCTTGCAGCAGCAGCACCGCCGCCCTTGCTGCGGCGATCCCCACGCCTGCACGGCAGCTGCAGGGTGCCTGGCGCGGGCGTGCCCTGACCCTCGCACCGCGCCTGCTGGGGCGCTGCCTGTCTCTTGCCCTTGTCCCACAGGGCGAGGCGCTCACCCCGGGCCAGATGGCGGCAGAAGAGAGCCTGGTGCCGCCGCCGCTGCAGCTGCTGCTGCGCCGCCTGGGGCTTGGCTTTGGCGGCGTGCCGCTGGTGGCGGTGGCTCCCCGGCTGGCCACACTGGTAAGCAAGGAGGCGCGGGTGGCATGCCAGCAGCTTCCGTGGCTGCTGCCGCGACAGCAAGGCGCGCTTCCGTTGCGGCTCATCGGCAGCATGCCTCACCACTCGCCGCGGCCTGCCCCCTCCTGCCTACCGCAGCGCCCGGCCATGCAGCAGCAGCTGGCTGCGCGCATGCAGGCTGCAGCCGAGGAGGAGGACAAGCGGCGGCGGCGGGGCGGCGCCGCGCAGTATGTGGCTGCGGCGGCGCCAGGCGGCGGCGGCGCCGGGGCTGGCCCTGATGCTGTGGCGCTGCTGCGGCAGGGGGCGGGCATGGGGGACGTGCTGGAGGCTTACTGTGCCTCATTGATGCTGGCTTGGGGCGCCCAGCTGTCGGGCCGCGGCCCATCCAAGCTCTGGCCCGCGCCAGCACAGCTGGCCCTGGCCGACGTCGAGCGCTGGCTGGCGGCGGCGGCGGCGGCGGCGGCGGCGGGGCGCGGCCGAGGCGCCGCCCCTGGCCCGGGCGGCGGCAGCTACGAGGGCTTCCTGGCGTCGCTGGCGGCGGCGGGCTGGGCGCTGGACCGCGTGGCGCTGCTCCAGGGGCCGTCCCGCCTCGCCTGGGGCGCCGACCTGCGCACCGACTGAGGGCCTGGACGCCTGTTGATGCCAGCCTGCGCCGTGTGCCGTGTAATGTCGCTCGCTGTTGCACCTGCTGGCATGTAGGAGCGAGGCGCTGCTGCGTTGGCGCCCAGCAGCCTCCTGCCGTGGTGCCCGCCTGGCGCGAGCGCCGCCACAGAGAAGTGTAGTGCCTCTCCAGTCCGCGCTCCGATGTCATTCAATCACACTGCGCATCTACAGAGCCCACCAAGCCAAGCCGCGTCTCGGCGTTTGTCATTCTCACTTGAGCGTAACGATACATTGAGCGAGGATGTCTGAGGAGCTGGCGGTGCAGTTCCTGGAGGCGTGCACGCAGCACAGGGACGAAGCGGGGCTCGCCTTGCAGTTTGACACCACCGCACTGCCGGCGCTCTGCGACGTGAAGGCGGTGCCCGGGCGGGTGTCGGCAGTGCTGCCGGTCACCCCTGCTGTGTCCAACCGCTACGGCACCCTGCACGGCGGCTGCATAGGTCAGCGGGACTGGGACAGCTGCACGTTTTCCCCGGCGCACGCTTGCCGAGCCCCCGCTGCTCTGCTGAACAACAATCTTGCCGCGCTGCCGCCTCATCACATCGCCGCCGCCGCCCGGTCCCTATCTTGCATGCTGCAGCTACCCTGGTGGACACCGTGGGCTCTGCGGCGCTGGTCACAGCCAGCCCCAAGGGCGGGGTCAGCCTGAACATCAACGTCAACTACCTTTCCAAAGTGGCCACGGGCGGCAGGGTGCTTATAGAGGCACAGGTGAGGCTCCCGGCTTCCCACTCTCAACACGATTTGTTTTTGGTCGCGCGCAGGCAGGCGGTGTGGTTGTCGGGCAGCACCCATGTCGCAGAGTGACGTGATGCAGGTGGTCAAAGTTGGGAAGACGATCGCAACCATCGAGGTGTATCTGCGGGACGAGGCCAGTGGGGCGCTGGTGGCGCAGGTGGGGCAACGATCGCCTGCCCCGCTTGCCCCGCTCCCCGCCGGTTGTGCCCGCCCTGCTGCCTGCTGCTCGTGCCCGCCCTGCTCCTGCTCCCATGGCCAGGCACATGCTCCGGCGCACTGCAGTGGCACGAGCGCTTCAGACTCGGCCGATGCAGCAGCCCTGGCTGCTTGCAACACTCACGTGTTCCGAGTGTGTGTGCGTGTGCTGCGCCTGCAGGGCACACACGTGAAGTTCATTGCAGAGCAGGAGCCCACCATGGCGTCCCTCCTCTCGCACCAAGGGCAGCAGCAGCAGCAGCAGCAGCAGCAGCAGGGAGCAGCGGCAGGCAGGCGGACGCCCGGCATCCGCTCCCGCCTGTAACCCCCGCCCGCCGTGCTGTGGCTCAGCATCTTGCATCTTGCTGCTATCGCTTCCTGCTATTTTTCTCCCTCCCCTAGCCGCTGCCTGCTGTCGTCTCCTCCTCTCTTTCTCGCTGCCTGCTCAACCCTCCTCCCTTCACTGCCCCAATCGCTCCCATCTCACATTACATCAGTCTTGAATGCGAGACACAATCATCATGAGCCAGAGGCAATGCAGGCGGGGGGCGAATTGCTGAGCGGCTGATGAAACGGCGCATGGCCCGCATGGCTGTAGAGAAGCAAAGCGGCTCGCCTGGGCCTCCTCTGGCTCCTGGTGAACGTCTGCTTCCAGGCGCCAGCGCGCGGCAGCCGCCCCTGTGCAGCACATTGGCAGCTGGCCGGAGGCAGCCGGCGCAGCCCGCCGCCCCTCGCCACCGGCTGTGCTGTTGCCAGGAAGCTGCCAGGAAGCTTTGGGGCTCACCAGGTGGGGGTTGGCAGGCCTCCAGAGGTCCACCCTGAAAAGAAAGCAATGCAGGTCGATGCGCGCAGCGCTCAGCATGCGGCACAGCTTGCCTGGGGGGCTGGCTGACTGGAGGGGCCGACGCAGGCGGCCCCGCCCTTGCGCAGGCGGCCCCGCCCTTGCGGTGGCATTCCAGCAGGGACAGAGGTGGCCAGCGCGGCAGCCGCACGCTGAGACAGGGCACCGCAGCGCTTGCACTGACCGGCGCGCACGAACGGAGACCCCGCCAGCCGGCCTGGCGGGGCGCGCGGCAGGCGGGAAGAGGCAGGCTGGCGGGCAGGCAGGCGGGCAGAGTGCGGGCTGGCACCGCCGGCGTACCTTGCGCAGCTAGCTGCCTAGCCACTACACCTTAGGCGGTCCTCAGGAGGGCGGCGGCGTGCCCGCTGGCGGCCCCGCCGGCGCAAAGCCGGGCATCCCGGGAGGCCGCATGCCCATCTGCTGGTGCCCAGGCGCCGGCAGCCCTCCCATCATGTGCTGCTGATGCTGTGGCGGGCCTCCCATCAGGTGCTGGTGTTGCTGCTGCGGCGGCTGGCCCTGCGCGCCGGCCAGCGTGGGAAGCAGGCAGGCAGTGAGGGGCACGGCGCTCGGTCTGGGTCAAGCACGCAGCGTGGTGGCCGCCTCCCCAGAGCCCGCCCTGCCCGCCCTGCTGCTGTCCTCTCATGGAGCAGCTGTTGTGTGCATGCAGGAGCAGGTGGCTCAAGCTGCACACAACGCAAGAAGCCCCACGCGATCTCACAGACACAGCCACGCACCTGGTACATTGCTCCTGGCGGCGGCGCCTGCTGCTGCAGCGGCGGCATGCCCGGCGGCGGGCCCATGGGCGGCGGCATGCCCCCGGGCGGCGCCGCCTGCTGGCCCGGATGCGGCATGCCCGGCGGCGTGCCGCCCATGCCCGGGTGCTGTGGCGCGTGCTGCGGCGGCGGCATGCTGCCAGGCGGTGGGCCGGGCGGCTGGCCCTGCAGGGTGGGGAACGCGGGGCATGTATCACTTCGCGGGACAGGAGAGATGCGCGGCTGCGTGGATTCACTTGCAGTCCTGGCCAGGGCCCTGAGCCAGCCCGGATCAGGCAGGCGGCAGCCAGGATCAGGCAGGCGGCAGGTACCAGGCAGGTACCAGGCAGGTACCAGGCGGGTACCAGGCAGCACAGCAGGCGGCAGCTCACCATTGGGCGCACAAAGCCCTGCATGGGCGGCGGGCCGCTCATGCCGGGCTGCTGCGCCGCCTGCATCGGCGGCGGCGGCCGTCCCATGCTTGGTGGGGGCGCCCCCGCAGGAGGCCCAGAGGGCGCACCCATGAACTGCGGCTGCTGCTGCGGCGGCGGTGCCTGGCCCTGCAGTCAATCAAAAAAGGTTCCCCGCGCCGTCATGTACAGATCATGCAGTTCTTGCGGTACTGCATATCGCCACATCCTCGACCTTCCCTTCCCTGCCAAACAGCAGAGCAGTGGCGCTGCCAAACGGCTCCCACGGCAGGCTTCTGCTCCCCAGTGGCAAGCGCATGCAGAGCAGCTCCTCCGCCGAAGCAGCCAGGCACGCACCGGGGCGGGCGCCGGCGGGCCACCGGGCTGCGGGGCCGCCGCCGCAGCGGGCTTGGCTGCAGCGGCCGCATACTTGGGCAGCGACGCGCGCCGCTCTTCCTGGCTGCACTGCTCGTTCGTCCACACCAGGCCATCCGTGCCGGCGGCGGCCCCGGCTGCCGCCGGCGGGGCCGCGCCCGCGCCGGCGGCGGCGGGGAACAGCGCGCCTCCCGGCGCCGGCGGGCCGCCCGCGGCCGGGAACAGCGGCCCGCCGGGGGCGCCGTGCGGCGGCATGCCGTGCGGCGGCATGCCGGGCCTGCGGGGGGAGGGGGAGGCACATGCAGCGCTGCGGTGGGAGGCCTCAGCCAGCCACCAGGTCGGAACCGCTGCGGCTTGTTGCATGCAGCTGTAGGGGCGAAGGACTGGACTTCTTCAGCAGAGCTCCTTCACTTCGCTGTGCACACAGAAACTCCACAGGCAGGCCGGAAGGCAGGGTGGGCAGGATTGGCAGGGGGGCAGGCGGCGCCACGCACCTGTACCCCGGTGGCGGCATGCCGGGCGGCGGCATCATGTGTGGGGGCGGGCGCATGCCGTAAGGGTGCATCCCCGGGTGGGGCATGCCGTACGGGTGCATGCCCGGCGGCGGCATACCATAGGGACTGCAGGTAGGCAGGCAGGCGGGCAGGTGGGTGCAGGCAGCTGTCAGGAAGGCGCAGCCCGACAGCGGGGCAGCCGAGCCGGGACGCGTTGCCCCGGCGTCGGCGCCGGCGTCGGCGTCGGCGCCGGGCTGTCTGCCACTCACGGGTAGCCTGGGGGCCCGTGGAAGCCGCCTTGCATGCCCGGGTGGCCCATCATGTGCGGTGGCGCCATCCCAGGCATCATGCCGGGGGGCGCCATGCCAGGTGCCGCGCCTCCGGGCACGGCGCCGGGTGTGGCCCCACCCGCGCCGCCTCCGTCGGCCGGCTTCTGCCCCGGCTTGTACGGCGGCTGCTCCCCGGGCTGCATGCCGATGGGCACGCCTGCCATGCCAAAGATGTCCCAGGCGGGGTCCTCGCGCCCATCCAGGGCCGCCGGCACCGCGGTCAGCGCGCGCTTGTGCACGTTGAGGCAGTGCACCGACAGCGCCTTTGCGGTGTTGAGCTTCTTGGAGCACTCGGGGCAGCGGTAGTGGCGCTCGCGCTGGTGCGTGATCAGGTTTTGCTCGTCCTGCAGGCGCGTGGGCGGCCAGGCCAGGGATTGAAGGCGCTGCTGGTGGGCTGGGGTGTGGGGGCTGGCGCGACGTAGGGCGGGCAGCGGGGTGGCGGGGCAGCGGCGGGAGGGGTACCCCGGAGCTGGCACCGCGGCTGGCGCGACGGCCGATGCTTCTGTCATGTCAACATCAGCGGAGAGTGCAGGAGCGGCGGTGAGCCAGCCGCACGGCGGCATCAGCGGGATGCGGGCCCCATCACTGTCCTCAAGGCTGCATCGGGATCTTCCCACCTTGAACACGCGGTCGCAGTAGAAACACCAGGTAACTTCCTCCTCCTGCTCCTGCTTTTTGCGCTTGCGAACCATGTTGCACTCCTACTGCCTCCCCAACTTGGCCCTGGGTGTTGATAGAGTACCCTGTGCTGTCCGGAATGGCAATCGGCGCGTTGAGGGCGGGGGACAGGTCATTGGAAAGTCGGCCCATGAGGAAAACTGCCTGGGGCGCCCTGTTGCGCCCGTTGGCGTTCCTGCCATTGCGGCTCTTCCCAAATCGGCCCAAATTTCCAGCCGCGCCTCCCAGAGCGCCGAGCGTTTCTGCCGCATGTTTGTCTTCCCCGGCCATGGGGTCCCCCGCTCCCTGACTTTTAGGTTGTAGCATTTTGGATCGGTAGTTTGCATTCGTTGACGTACCGAGGGAGAGGATGGGGTCCGCCTGCACCAAGGGCGTCAAGTCCACGGCGACCGTGTCGCCCGCTCCCGAGCCTGCCAGGGATCCACCCGTGCGCTCCTTGAAGCGGCTGGACACTCCCGGGCCGGGCTACAGGTCCAAGCGGCGGGGCTCGGTGAGCTGGCGGCGCACGGCGGCAGCGGCGGGCGGGCACAGCGCTCGGCTGCCTGCCAGCTCTCACCTCCTGCGGCCTTCAGGAGGCTGCGACGGATGCCCCGGGATTTTCGCAAACCCATTCCTCACCCAGCAGCCTGCCCCTCCCTGCCCTGCATTGAAGGTATCTGCCGAGCCGTCGGGCGGCCGCGCCAGCCTGCCGCCCACCAGACAGTCCATCGCCAAGCTGGCGCACTCCACGCTAAAGATCCAGGAGCTGGTGCGCAGCACCCTGCTGTTCAAAGGTGGGTGCTGGGGCTGACGCGCTGGGCCAGGAAGGAAGGGCAGCAGCCTGCGGCATCTGCATCAACGCCTGCAGGTGTGCAGCATGCGACACTCGGCCCAGAGCCAACCAACAGCTGCCCCGCCGGCCCGGTCCTGCATCCCCGCCTGCCTGCCCGCCTGCAGAGCTGGACGAGGAGCAGGAGGCCTGCATCATCGACGCCATGTTTGAGCGGCGGGTGGCGGCGGGGGAGGTGGTCATACGGTAAGCACTCCCTTTGCATGCACACCTGTCCGCCGCTCCGGTGCCATCTGCTAATGACCATGACGGCCGCACCCATCCAGACCTCTACCCACCTCAACCCTCCACCGCTGAGCAGGCGGCAGGCCCCCGCATCCCGCCAGCTTGCGCCGCCGTGCAGCTAAGCTGCGTCGCGCCGCCGCCGCAGCGGCCGCCGCCGCCGCCGCCGAGCGACCCGCTGGCTGCTGCCTCCTGCAGGGAGGGCGAGGAAGCCGACAACTTCTACGTCATCGAGAGCGGCACGTTTGCGGCCTCCAAGGCGGGCGCCGACGGCGGGCCTCCCGAGTGGGTGACCACGTACGAGGGAAAGGGCGCCTTTGGCGAGCTGGCGCTCATGTACAACTGCCCCCGCGCCGCCACCGTCACAGGTGGGTGGGTGGCAGGCCAGTCTGGTGGCATGCTTGTAGTGGCATGCTTGCTGCACTTGTTGTTGTTGTGGTTGCTAAGCTTGGTTAGGAGCAGGAGGAGGGTGGGTGGGTGGGCGGCCTGCAGGCGGGGGAGCGGCTGGGGTGCAGGGAGGGGCGGGGGGGTTTGGAGGAGCGAGGGG
>NW_005435075.1:43250-55010 GCF_000147415.1 Chlorella variabilis | reverse complement strand
CGCCGCCGCCGCCGCCACGGAGGAGCCGCCGGGCGAGGAGGAGGCGGTGGCTGAGGGGGCCGCCCGCCGCCGCGGCAGCCGCGACGGCGGTGTGATGGCATTTAGACGAACCTCGCGGCAGCTGGGACCAAAGGGAAGCCTGGCGCTGAGGCGGCGGAGGCCAGCCCTGCGGCGGAGGCAGCCCAGGCTGCTGTCGGTGTGTCGGCGCAGGACGCCGCGGCCGTGCCCGAGCCCGCCGCCGAGGCTGCAGCCGCTGAGCCTGAGAAGCCGCCAGCCAGCCGCACGCCAGAGCCGGCGCCGGCGCCCGGCAGCCCCTCCCACTCCGGCGCCGCGGCGCTGCTGCCCGGCAGCCCGCGCCCGCCGCTGCGCCTGTCGGACAACAGCTTCAGCCGGCGGCGCAGCGGGCGCAGCGCGGGCGCGCGCAGCGCCGCCAGCAGCTCCGACGGAGAGGCCGCCAGCGCGGGCGGCTCCCCGACCGCGCTGAGCCCCCTGGCGCCGGCGCAGCAGCCCGGGGGCGACGGCTGCGGCGCTGGCAAGCCCGCGTCGCCGGCGGTGGGGGACGCGGGGGCGGGCCAAGAGTCGGGCGAGGAATCGCCGGCCATGACCGTGCTGCCGCCGATCGCTGAGGAGCCGGTAGAGGGTGGCGGCCTGTCGCGTACCACATCCAAGGGCCGCCCCAGGGGCTCCTCAGCGGCCTCTGCCGCCAGCAGCGCCGGAAAGGCCGCACCACCCAAGAAGGCGGCACCCGCGGCACCCGCCGGCAAGGCGAAGAAAGGGGGTCCCGCTGCGGGTCCCCGCACCGGCGGCAAGTAGCAAGCCGGGTGTGCCCCCTGGCAGGGATGCAGGCAGAGCAGTTAGGATGAGCAAGGCGTGTGGCGCGGCTGCAACTGAGGTTTGGCATCCCGCCCCCATCTTCCTACAATAAAAACAAGACGCATAACGCAGCACCTCTACTTTTTTCATATATTTCTTGCCAGTTGCTCATCCGCCAAACCGCTTCTGCATCCACCAGCCTGTTGCGTTGCGCGGCAGCGATTCTGTTACAATCCTGGGCGGCCAAGGATGGTGGTGGTGGTGGTGGTGGTGGTACAATAGAGAAACAATAATGGGGAGTGTGCAGCAAGCAGGTTCGGCTGCACTGGGGGCAAGCCTGCCGCTGGTGGCAGCTGCATGCTGCATGCAGGCCACCCCGCTGCCTTATACCACCATGCCAGCCGGGGCCGGAATCTCATCCCAGAACACTGCAGGGCAGAGGCAGGCGGCGGCAGGGCTTTCACCTGCTTGCCGCAAGAGGAAGAAAGAAAGAGAGGAAGGCAGAGCGGCTTGGCCCCTCTCCTGGTTCTAGGTGCGCAAGCAATGGAAGGACCGACGCAGCCCAGCCCAGCGCAGCGCAGCGCAGCGGTCCCCCAAGGCTGGAAGGGCCACCGGAGAGCGCAGCGCCCGCCAGCCCAAACCCTGCAACGCTCGCCTGGGTGCTCCTCCGGCGTGATGAGCCGCCGCGTCGCCCCCTCCTTGCTCACCGTCACCAGCCTGCGGCGCAGCAGCGGCGGCGGCGCGGGCACAGGCGGCAGCGGGGCGGGGGGGAGGCAGTCGCGGCGCCGCGGCGCGTGCGGCAGCAGCGGCTGGACGCCGGGGGCCCCAAGACCCGGGCCGGGCGGAGGCTCCAAGCCAGGGGTACTGACCGGCCTCGCAGTGGATGGCTGAGGGTGGCGGGGGCTGTGGTAGGGCGCAGGGTGGGGGCGGCACCCCCTACGTCCCGACCCCACCCCATCCGACCACACCCCAACATGGGCCTCACCTGATGACGCCTCCCGACGATCCGTCCCGCGACATGGCCAGCGCCAGCGCCATCGCCACCAAGTCCTCGGCATCCTGCCGGCCCATGCCGTCCCTGCAGCGGCGCGGTGTGTATGCGTGCGCAGGTAGGTGTGTGCCTGTGCTTGTGCTTGTGAACGGGCGGGGCGAGTTGGGGCATGCATGCGGCGGCATCCGAGGGGGCGGGGTGCTGGCTGCAAGGGTGCAGCGCGTAAATGGGGCGGGCGGTTCCCTGCTGCCCCAGCGGGCGCAGCACCCAGCTGAGTGCTCCACCCGGCAGCAGCCCAGGGCGGCACGGGTGTGGCGTGTGAGCGAGGCGGGCGTTCCCTTGCGAGGGCCCAGGTGCCCTCACTTGAACTCCGAGTCCAGGAAGCCCCAGATGAAGGTGGAGCCGGAGCCATCGGTGGTCCAGGGCTCGCGGCTGATGGTGCCGCCGATGGGGCAGCCGTACACCTGGCAGGGGAGCAAGGGCACAGGGGAGGGGCGCAGGGAGAGGGGGTATAGTCAGTCAGTCAGTCAGGCAGGCAGGTGGGCAGGCGGGCAGAGCATGAAAGCGGGGACCAGGCAGGCTATTGTGGGGGCAGGGAGGCACCCGGGCAAGCAGGCAGGCAGGCAGGCGGGGTGGCAGGCGCGCAGGCAGCAGCCGCCGAGGAGGCGGCAGTGCACGCGCCAGCGCCAGCCCGCCGGCAGCGCCGGCAGCTGCGCGGCGGCGGGGCCGGGTAGGCGGGGCCAGCAGGCGCCACCCAGCCACCCACCTGGCCGCCCTCGTCTTCGTCCCATCCCGCCACTATCATCGCCCCCACCAGGTGCTTGTACTGATAATTCATCTGCACCGCAGGCGGCAGGGGCGCCACAGCAGCGTGAGCCTCCGCCTGTGCAGAGAGCGCCGCAGGGCGACTCGCTGCGACACCCATGCAGCGCCGCCCGCCGCCGTGCTCGGTATCGGCAGGGCGCGTCGCACGCGGCGGGCGGCGCAGCTGCCGGCGGTGCCGCCCCCCGCAGGCAGCGCCGTGCTGCCGTTGTGCGCCGAGCGGCGCCGCGGCGCCGCAGCCACCCACCTCTCGGACTAGCTGCGCCACTGTGCGCACCCCCGGCGTGCGCTGCAGCTGCATCTCGTGCTGCTCAGTGAAGTATCGTACTGCGGCAGGAGGGAGCGGTTACGGCGGGGGGCGGGGATGGTGCGGGGTGGCAGACAACTGGCACCACAAGGCAGAGGGCCGGACAGGGGTCCGCGGTGGGCGCAAGATGGGTCGGTGGGTGGGAGATTGTGCAGCCGTGCAGGCCGGCACCAGGCCGGCAGGCCTGCGCAGCAGCCCTGCTGCGCCTCTGCCCCGGCTCCCGCGCCCCAGCGCTCACGCCATCCGCGGCGAGGCGCCGCCCGGTGCCCCGCTGGCGTGCAGGCAGGCTGGCTGGCTGGCTGGCCCACCGTAGTCTGCCACCGCTTGTGTGTCTGCCGCCGACCCGGAGCGCAGCAGGTACACGTTGTCTGCCAGCGGGGTGATCTTGTCGGAGGCTCGGTTGGAGATGTAGGTGCCTGTGGAGACGCGGGAGTCGGCGCCCACCACCACGCCGCCGTCAAAGCACACCGCCACCACGGTGGTGCCCGTGTGCGGCGGCGCGTCCAGGCTGTGCGGCGAGGGGCCCACGTCCATGGCGGCGGCTGCCCTGCACAGGCCCTGCGCAGGTCAAGGGGCCGGGGCAGGGTGGTGGGCAGGAGGTCAGCAGGCGACGCGGGAGGCGGCGGGCGGCGGCGGGGAGGGGAGGGGCAGTCGGCCTCGCGCTGCGAGCCGGCGGGCCCGCCGTCAATGCTCGGTGGGTGGCTGCCCCCAGCACGCTGTCCCAGCGCCCATCAACGCTCGACGGCTGCGCTGGGATGGCGGAGCCAGCTGCGACCGCTGAACCGCTGGGCTGTCCACCAGTCCGTGGTGTGCCAGTCCCATTCCAGGGCTACACCCCCCCAGGCCACAGGACTCACCGCTCACTAGGCAATCACCGCCCGATCACGAAGCACAGGTTTGGCGGTGTGGAACA
The DNA here is from genome assembly GCF_000147415.1 of Chlorella variabilis. Classification (NCBI taxonomy): domain Eukaryota; kingdom Viridiplantae; phylum Chlorophyta; class Trebouxiophyceae; order Chlorellales; family Chlorellaceae; genus Chlorella; species Chlorella variabilis. The sequence goes on along the minus strand of NW_005435075.1, from coordinate 51,164 downwards.
GGAGATGAGAGGAGTCAACGACACCAGGGAGAGCAATGAATGCGCCTTTGCTTGGCGGATGTCCCAGCCCATCACAGCGCAGCAGGGCGGGACCCGCAGGCGCCACCGGTGCGCCGCTCAAGTCACGGCCGCTCAACTCAGGCAGTCCAGCAAACCTGCCGCACTGCGAGTGATTCAGTGTGCTCACTTTGCGCAGCGACAATCAGCTTCATCAGAAGGCCAGCATCATACGAGTCTGGCGAAGAGGCAGCGCAAGGCTGCCCCCGCCTCTTGAGCAGACCGGCACACAAATTGGGCATGTGGACCTGCAGGAATTGAAGCGGCAAGCCGAGGGCCCAACATGGCGCGGCGCCGGGGGAAACAACCCCGCTGGTCAGCCATATCCGCAAGCCTGGCGCGCTGGTGGGCGTGATGCCGCTAGCGGCGGTGAGCGCGGTTCAACAGCCCTGAGGTAGCCCCCCAGGACCCCCCACCCAGTCCCCCTTGAACTCCGACTCCCTTGAACTCAATCCCGGTCCTGATGGACCCCACGATGGGAGGCACTTTGAGGCCAGGCAGCACGCGGGTGGTCGCGGGCTCACACCCAGCTGGCAGGCTGCTGTACTTGTTCAGAGCTGATCCCTGATCCAACCTATTTCTTCCTCCTTCTTACTCTCTTCTTCAAGATCCCGCCTCGGGCAGCGCTGCAGCGAGGGTCATGACGCGGCCCCGCTCTCCGTGCAGAGCGCTGGCCGCTGCGGGCCTCATCCTGCTGACTGTCGCGCCCCTGACAGCCGCGCGTGAGGCGCAGCGCCGTTTAAGTGCAGAATGACCGGGCCGCCTGTGCGCTGCCTGTGCGCTGCCGCCGCCCCTGCGTACCGCGCTTCGTGACGGCCCGGCACATGCCCCCTCCCCTTTGGTGCAGAGCGTTGCCAGCAAGGCAATCCTGTGCTCCCCGCGTGCGGCGCAGTCGCGTGCAACACCCTTTTTGAGGGGTCCAACCTGCTGCGCACCGAGTGGCCGGCCAGCGAGGTGCAAGACCCGCAGGTCTGCTACGACCTGTGCCAAATCAACGCCCAGTGCGTGGCCTGGTCTTTCGCGCCCGGCAGCGGCACCCAGGACTCCGTATGCTACTTGAAGAAAGACCTAAAATTTAGGGAGGCCGACTCAAGAGGAGCCACCTCGGCATGGGTTGCTGGTCCAGGTGCGCACCCTCGCCGCTCCCGCCTGAGGCTGCGGCTGTACCGATCCAGCACACGCCCCACGCCCCGCCCGTGCCAAGACCTTCCCTCCATGCCCCACTGCCGCAGAGCCCGAGCCCGACCAACCCCTTCAATGCCCGGCACCTCTACCTCTGTGGGGGGGGCGAGTACTCGGGAACCGTACTCAAGGTGGTGTTCGCGTGGGGCTATGGCGACTGCTGCAACAAATGCAAAGAGACCCCCGAATGCACACGCTTCACCTCACTCGATTATACCTGCACTCTCAAGTCGGGCACAGATTACAAGACGGAGGCGGGCTTTGGCGGCTGGTCGGGGCGGCTGGTCGGGGCAGGTGACAAGATGCCCCCTCCCATGCGCTTCTGGCAGCGGGCGCAGAGGAGGCTGGCCGCCAGCAGCCGCCCGCCGCTTCAGGCGCAATGGATGAACTCATGAGCGATTGCATGACAGCAAGTGCCACGTGCTGTTGGGACACCTGACCCTGTTGCAGACGTGGAGCTGGTGGTCGGTGAGCCACGGCCTGTGCCTCCTGCCTGCCCCAATCCCCAGAGCAACGTGCTAGCTGTCGTCAACAAGTACCGGCAGCGGCACGGGTGGGTGGCACGTCGCTCCCTGCCGCACTTTTTTGCCCACAATTGCCCCAGCATGCCTCCCCCTCCCTTACAGCCCCTGACGGCACCCTGACTTGGTCCCGGTCCGCTCCCTCCCGCCTGCAGCTCCCCAGCCTTGAAGTGGGACAATGCCCTGGCCCAAGCCGCCCAGAAGGAGACGTGCAATGCATGGAGAGGCCGCCCGAAACGTGAATTTTTGCGCCCAGCGCTGCACCGGCTGTGGCAGCCTGCCAGCAGGTGCCTGGCTCTACCCATAGCATTGCTGGTGGAGCCGGGCGCCCGTGCCTGGAACCCAGCATACACAGCAGCCAGCCACCCACCCCATCCGCCCTTCTGAACACATGCTGCAGCGTTGATGGTCGATGGCACGCTGCAGGCCAACTTTGTGAGTGGCTCTGTGTTTCCGGGGTAGCATGGTGCAACGCTTGCTGGCCTGATTGTTTGCCTGGTTGCTTCAGCAATGGCTTGCCTTGGTGCTGGCCAGCTATGTGGCCCTTTTGTGCCCCGTTACCCCGCCATGCCCATGCTCCCTCCTCCCTCAATACACCCATGCACTCCCTCACCGCAGTTTGATGCCGATGCCTCAATCGAGTGGCCGTTTCAGAACACCGGCGACGCGTGCAGCACGGCTGCCACGGCCTGGTACCAGAGAGGCGCGGCGGTGAGGGCAGCTGGGCTGCTGCTGCTGCTGCCACCATGCCCTCCATGTCGTGTGCCATAGTGCCATGCATGCCGTGCCGCCACCTACCGCTCACGTTGCGCTCACTAAGCCTGCGTCACGTCCACTGGGTTCTGCAGCGCTACAGCTTTGCAGCTCCTGGAGCGCAGTGGAAGGCTTGGCAGGCCACTCCGCCAGGGGCAGCTACCATCCTGAGGCAAAGTCGCCGCGGCTTGGAGAGGCCCGCCAGTTTGCGCAGAGTGAGCCAGCCCCTGCTCGCTGGCTGGGCCTGCTGCCGCTACGGCACACATTTTACCTCGATGTTGCATCGCGCACGAGCGGTCGCCCTGCACCTGTGTCTGACCCCATCCCTGTGCATGACGCCCGTGCTGCCACTCTCCCTGCCTTCCACAGTGTTGTGGGCCAAAAACACCAAGATGGGCTGCGGATGGGGCCAGTGCGGTGGCCAGCACCGAGTGTACTGGTGGGTTGGGTTGGCGGTGAATGGCATGGGCTGCACGGCCCTCTCAACATGCTTCAACAGGATGTTGCATCCGCTTCGCCGCCTGAACAGCAGCAGCACCTGCATTGGCAGTGTGCTGCCCAGCAGAACAGCCATGACCCACCTTCGCTCCCCCCCTACGTGCCACCCCCGCTTCCATTGCAGCATCTTTGCACCAGCCACCGCCATCAAGAAGAGCGCCGCGGTGGCCAAGCTGATCAAGAGAACCGCCTGCCAGACGGAATCCAAGAACGACCTCTGCCTCACCTGCCGCACGGGTGCCGGCGGCAAGGCCCGGTGCGCCAAGTGCTTTGACGACGAGTTCCTGAGCTGGGCCAACCCCCAGCCCCGCCTGTTCCCTGATGCCGCCGGCAAGAAGGTGACCGCTGCGCTTGCCCTTGCCATGTGCTGGGGGGATCAAGTGCATGCATCAGCTGTCGTGCCCGTGTGGCGGAGCCCGCCTACAAGTCCCGCCAGCCGTCGGGTCCATCTGGACTGCCACACTCAACTACGCCCTCGTGCCGATCCCTGCCTCCCTGCCCTTGCTGGCTGCAGTGCGTGCTCGCACCTGGCTGCGTGCAGGGCTGCGCAGACTGCCGCGCCAGAGGCAAGTCCTTCACCTGCGCCAAATGCGACAAGTATACCGAACGGGACAAAGCCGGCCAGTGCACGCTGCCCGACTGCGGCGCCGTGTTTGGCGTGGGCTGCATCAAGTGCTTCTGGCATGTCGGCAGCACCTGGAAGAAGGGCTGCACGGCGTGCGCCGTGGGCTTCGTGCTGACCAGAACCGGCTATTGCAAGAAGCTCTGACTCCCGGCGCTGCCAGTCTCCTTGCCCACATGACGCCACACCTCCCCGGCCTGCGCTCACCCAATTGAGCGGCAGTGACACCTACAAAATCTGACCTGCTGACGCATCTGTGTTTCACAGTGTAACTACTCTCTGTGCAGAAAGAACATGGCCTAAAATTTTCGGGGGTTCTGTCACTGTTGCAGGTCACCTGAGCATGTGCCTGCTCATCTCCCGAGTGCCGCCACGTCTGCCGCCATGCCCTGTCCTGTCCAATGGGCTCGGCCGACCAGCTGCGGCGCCCCCCCCCCCCACACAGGCCGTCACATGAACTGAGAGGCGATGCTGGCTGCAGCCTGCAGGAGGCCCACCGCCGCAAGCACCCAGCCCAGCGCCCACAGCGTGCGGTCCCAGGCGCCGGCGCGCTCGCCTCCGCCACCGGCGCGCAGGATGATGAGGCCGGGGAAGGTGAAGGCCATGCAGGAGACTGAAGCAAAGGAGGGTCAAGGGCAAGGCCAAGGGATCGGCAGTGGATGGCAGCCAGGGATGCCTGGTTGGCAGTTGAAGATGCCCGCCGGCATCCCTGGCTGGCAGCAAAACAGCCCAGCTGGAGTGCACAGCTTTGGTCGCGGCACAGGGAGCGGATGTGGCGTCTCCGACTGGCTGGCGCCCACCTGCGGTGCCGCCCAGCAGCTTCAGCGGCTTCCACACAGAGGGCACCACTACCGCCACCAGCGCACAGCCTGCGGGCGTGGGTGGGGTGGGGATGGGCAATGGTGGTGTGATGTGCGGGTGTGGGAGGCGGAGGGGCGCACTGGGCTGTGTGGCAACCAACTTGTGGCAAGCATGCCGCTGCTCGCTGGCAGCAAACTGGCAGCTGGTTGCCTGGGGCTAGCCTGATTGGCAGCGCTGCCCTGAATCGACACCGTTGGCCAGCCTCACCTGCCAGCGAGGCGATGTTGGTGGCAGCAAAGGAGCTGCGGTCCCCCATCCGCTCCTCCGCCGACTGCTCCGGCAGCACGGCCCACAGGTTGCGCTGCAAGACAGGAAAGGGGCGGCAAGGGCAGGCCTGCTGTTGCTGCCTGCAGCCTTGCGCCCAACACATATCGGCCCGCGGAGAGTCGCGGCCCTCACCTGCATGCCCTGACACACAGCCACATCAGCCACCCACATCAGCCAGCCACCCTCTCTCACACACACACCACCACCACCACACACGCACACACAAGCACTTGACCCATCAAACCATCGGATCCCACCTGGTAGGGATAGAGGTACATGGGGAGGCTCAGCTGGCCGTTGACGAGGAAGGAGAGCTTGACGGCACCCGACAGCGCCAGCGCGACGCGGCCGGCCAGCAGCCGGCCCAGCTCCTCGGTACCATAATTGAGCAGCACATCGGGCTGCAAGGCGCAGGGGGAGGCAGCGGGAGTAGGGGAAACATTGGAGAGAAGAGGGGCGCGCGCACGTCGTGGTGGGGAGCGCGAGGAGGCGGGCCGGCGCATCGTCGGCACCGCACCAGGAGGCAGCGGCGCCGTTGTTGCATCCCCAGCCGCCGGGCGCTTCGCAGCGGACTGCCCCAGGCTGCCTTGTCCTTTCTCATGGGGGCGCCACCTGTAGCTGGCTCCCAAACGCGAGGTAGTTGCTGAGGCCGATTGCCAGGAAGACCGAGATGGTGAGCAGGCGGGCGGCGATTTGGGCGGCGTCCAGCAAACCCTGCCGGTACGGCCTCAGCTCGCTCATCTGCGGCACAGGGCGGTACATGGCGGTGGCGTTGGGGCGGCAGGCGCGGGGCAGCCCTGGGAAAGGCAGGCAGGCGCGCCACGGGCGGCAGAGGAGGGGCAGGCAGGCTGGGCACACCAGCGAGCGTGGCGCTCCGTTGGTGGCCCGCAGCTGTTCTGCAGGACCGCGCCGGCTCGCCGCATGCCACCCTAGGGCCTGCCCTGCCGCATGCTCTGCCCGGCCTCACCACAGAGTTGATGTTGTTCTGCGTGAAGGCGGCGCCCATGAGCACCGGGAACACGCTGGCCACCTCGAGGGCCAGGCCCGCCTTGGACTCCGCGCCGGCCTCCTCTGCGGGCGGGTGGCGGGCGGCGGCAGGCACAGCGGCGGGTGGGTGAGCCCAGGCACAGAGGGCTGTGGCGCAGGCGGCCGCCAGCGTCGTGTGTGACTGGGGCAGCAGCAAATGGGCACGCATGCGCTCACGCGGCGGTGCACACTCGGCGACCATCCTTAGGCGCAGCAGCAGCAGCAGCAACAGCAGCAGCAGCAGCAGATGGGAGGGCTGGGATGGAGGCCGGGACCGCTCCTGCTGCAAAGCCGCTGTTGAATCAAGGCAATAAACAAACGCACACACTATTGACAAAACTTATTGTAATTTTGTTACAAAGGTCACGGCCAGACAGACGGTCTACACACAGTCCGCCTTCTTCACCTCCCCGGCCGCAACGCCGCCACCAGCCAGCCTTGAAGCGTGGCGCCGCCGCTTGGCATAGCTGCGCTGCAGGCGGTGAGACCAAATCTGCAGCAGGCGGTGGCAGCGGTGTATGTGTATATGTGTGTGTGTGTGTGTGTGTAGTGATGGCACAGCCAGGCCCGATTGATGCAGACCAGGATGTGTGCTGGGGCTTGTGCACAACCCACCTGACCGGCTCAGCGCCAATCCAAGCCAATTCCTTCGGGAACGCCTAATAGAATCGCCAAGGCTTCGGCACAGGCCTCCCCGGGACCCATTCACTACTAGTGGGGGGTACTGCACTTGGCGCGTCGGGCAGATCAAATAATGGTCTAAAGCTAGACGTTAAAACCGGGAAGTTAAGCCTGTGGAGGCTCTTCCCCACCTTTACCTTTACCTTTACCTGAGATACCACCATGCCCAGCAACACACAGCTTCCCATGACGAAACGCCAGGGGCCGGGGATGAGCGAGCTCCTGAAGGCAGGCAGACACGCAGGCAGGCAGGCAGAGACGGTATGTTGTTGTGCGTGTGTAAGCCACTGTGTGGCATGGTTAATCGTGCATGGTGTGTGTGTTAGGTGATAAGATGTGTGAGAGCGAGTGAATGTGTGTGTTGCGAGGCAGGGCAGGCACTGGGCCAGAGTGTGATGACAAGCCTACCAATCCCCACAACAAAAATGCAAGCAGGAGGCGTGCGCCCCTGTGCGTGCCATCCTGATGTGCGCACCTGAACCAGAGTGTAAAAACGAACCAGGCAACCACTGGGGGTGCCATCACGGAGCGTACGCTGACGAAGGCGACTGCAGGGGTGGTGAAACGGAATAAGAGGGTGGTGGATCAGTGACAGTGGTAGTGGCGCTTGGAGAAGAGAGGGAAAGGTGGGCGAGACCGGGCAAGGGCAGGCAGATTGGACAAAGGCACCCACCTGCAAAGAGCAGGGAGGTGAACGTGAAGACCTGGTGGGCTGCCTTGTTGTGGTGGCGCAACTCCTTTGCAATGGTGAAGACGCTGAAGACAGGGGAGGTGACCGTCGCCAGGAAGAACATCATGATGCAGCCGATGGCACCGTGGTGGTGCAGCAGGCAGCTGCGTGGCGGGGAACGGAGGAGAGCGACTCGATACAGGGGATGCAGTGGCCAAAAGTGAATGAGGTATCGGCGTTGGGGCCGGAGCCGTGCAAGCAGGGAGAAGTGCATAAAAATGCACCGCCAGGCCTGCTCCAGCCTGCTGACACGGGCATGGCGTTACAGTCACCCCGCTAGATCCTGCCTCACCCCACGAGGTAGATGGAGGAGATTGTGTGGTGGAGTATGTGTTCATGGTCTGCATGGGGTGTGGTAGGTGATGAGCCCCAACCTACACTATGTTGATGTAGTAATATGTACATGAGGCAATGGGTGGGCGCCACACCCAGGCCGCCACCCACCGTCTGGCTTGAAGGGTAGGAGGAAGAAGAGCATGTCTGCTGCCATGTAGCCCAGAGAGAACTCGTTGAGCAGCTTCTGCAGACGGGGGGCACACTGGTGTGCGTGTGTGTACTGAGTCATACAGTTGTACCACACACACATACATAAGCACAACACACACAGCCCATGGTCCCACCTGCTGCGGCGTGTTGGGCAGGTCGACTCGGAAGGAGGGCCAGGCCAGCAGCTGCTGGTAGCCACCGCGCGGTTCATTCATTCATTCAGCACACAG
>NW_005435075.1:38919-42582 GCF_000147415.1 Chlorella variabilis | reverse complement strand
CCGCAGAGGTGCTGCCTGCGGCGGCGGCGGTAGCGCACGTGGCAACCCCCCGCGTTTCCTTGCCTCCCATCCACCGGACCCCGTCCTGCGCTTCACTTTGTTTAGGGAGGGGCTGCTCACTGCTCATTGCTCATTGCTCATCGCACACTGCTCAACGCTCATTGCCCTATATCCCACCCAGCCGCAGGACTCCACTGCCGCCCGCGCCCCGCCCCATCTGGCCGCTTGCGCGCCCCATCCCCCCTCGATGGGGCCCGCCCACACCGGGGCCTCCCCCCTCCCGCCCACTGCTTTCTCAACGGCCCCGAGCCGGGGCTGCCCTCATTGCATACATAGTGCGCCTTTCCCTGCTTTTCTAGTGACCTAGCGTTCCGCACTGCCGTTTGGCCAGCCCATGCTCCCGTACCGTTGCGTTTCTCCCCAATGCGCCATGCCACTTTGCCAGTCATACACACGTTTCGATGCGTGCCCTGTCAGCTGCTTGCGTTGCATGTCGCCTTGCTCCACCCCTGTTTTATTGCTTTCTCTGCTTTCGCCCGGTTCCCGTCCCGTTTCGGCGGGGAGTCTATGTTGCAAGCTAGTTCTTGCTTTACCAGACTTTAAGCCCACACAAGCAACAAGCAAGGGGATCAGGGAGGAGGGGAGGGCAAGGGAGGCACGCTCGTTGAACCAGAGGGGGGAGCAGCTTCACAGCAACACAACAACAGCATAACCAGAATGAAACAAGCAGCGACGGGGCAGCAACAAACCCAGAAACACACATCCACCAATCAAACAAAACAGCCGTCGGCGGCCAGCAAGCGCACCCAGAGCCGACAGGGCGCCGTGCACGCTGTACATGGAACATGAGGCCAGGACGGCAGCCTTGCGGCCATCCGCGCCCACCACATAGTACTGCAGAGGACAACAGCCGGAGGGAGAAAGGAGGGGATTACATCAGGAGCGGGGAAGGGTGTGCAGGGTGGTCTGGGACGCGGCTGTCTGCTGTTGCATGCGTGAATGTGCCTGTGTGAGGGCAAGAAAGTGCGGCTGTGCACGGTTAAGGCGAGAAAGGCAGCGGCGCAAGCAGTGGTGTGGCAGCTGCTGTGCCGCCTGCCGCCCTGCCTGACTGCTTATGGGCAGGGTATGATACATCGGTATATACCCTGCCTCTGCCCGCCAGCCCAGCGCACAATTAAGCAGCAGTGCACCCACAATTATCCAGCCACAGCACCACACACAACAAAGCAGCCATGGCACAGCAGGTCAGCAACGCACGTAAAACGGGAGGGACAGGAGGAAGACAGCGCCAAAGAAGAGAGTGTATGAGGGGACTTCCCGCCAGCCGGTGCCGACCCACAGCTCTGCTGCCGCACTCAGCGCTTCCAGGGCGCCAGCCAGCTGCTCAACCAACATGCCTGCAGCGCCGAACAGTGGCGTCGGGTGATTTCTCCCCCAGGGGGAGGGGAAATTGCGATTTCCCCAACCTGTTTCTCTCCCTCATTTCCCGTTCCCCTGCTTCGCCGCCGCACCACCAGCACCTGAACATCACTCATGAGCGCTGGGAGGGGCCGCGCGGCCCCTCCGGGAGACAGCAGCGGCGGCGCGGATGGGGACCCTTTGGGGTGCAAGGAAGCTGAGCTGCGCGCCGTCCAGTGCGTCTTCAAGCACGTCCTGGGGCTGGGCGGCAAGCATAAGGCTGCTGCAACCGCGCCCCAGCCGCGCCTCAACTTTGAAGGGCCAGAGGCGACTGCTTTTGCGGCTGCCCACGGCCGGGCAGTGACGCTGGGCGACGTGCTGATGCACCGGAGCAACTTCGTGGCGCTCAACCTGCAGCAGCACTTTGCTGGCCCGCTCCGGGCGGCGGCGGCGGCGGCGCAGGGCGGGCCGCTGCCGCAGCACGCCAAGCTGCCCTGTCCCAACTGCCTGAAGTTCACTCTCATCTCCAAGGGGCCGCAGCTGCCCAACATCCGCAAGCTGGCGATGCCTGGAGGCGCCGCCTATGTTCTGCCTTTCAAGCTGAAGTGCGAGCCTTGCAGCCGTGAGTCGAGGGAGCGGCGGCCATGCGGTGGCCGAGCACGCGTTTGCGGCGCCCCGGCGGCTGGCTGCTGCTGATTGTGAGTGTGCACAGCTGACTGTGAGAGTGCACACTTCCTTGCTTGTAGGCCAATACAGCACTACGAGTGAGGAGCTGTACGCCGCGCTGCGCATCGTTGACCTGGGCTTCATTGCCGACGCGGTGCCCGCCGTCTTCTCCAAGAAGGGTGCCCTGCACAAGGACCTGCTGGCCCAGCTCATCCTGGACTACGAGTCTGGCCTCTCTATTGAGGTGTGTTCATGGCACCGCTGCGGTGCTGGGGTGGGTGGGGCCGATGGATTGGGGCGAGGGGCCCTGATCGCATGTCGTTTAGCCCGTCGCCTGCCCATCCATCGCGTCTCGTCCCCACCCCCCGCAGGCCGCCATACAGCGCGTGCGCACGAGGATGGAGGCCTGGCGCGTGCAGGTGCTGCTGGACTTCTACGGCATGAGCCGCATTGGCGGCCAGCATCGTGTGCTGCCTGCAGATGTGGAAGCGGCCGCCAAGCACGACTGGCCGCTGCCGGTGAGAAAGCAGGGAGCGGGCGGAGTCGACCTGGCCGGCGCGGGGCTCGGCCTGCCAGCGTGCGCGGCACCACCCAGCTGTCGAGGGAGCGGCGCGCCACCGCCGCGACCGGCTTGCCCTCCCACGGACTCGTGGGCACCCCTCGTCTCTCAGAGAGCCCCCTCCTCTCCCACAGCGCATTACCCCTGCCCTCCTCTCCCTGCCTGCCCACATGCAGTTCCTGAGCGCAACCTACGTGCGCACGATGCTGGATGTCCACATGGAGGAGCGGCGGCAACTGAAGCGGGCCGTGCTGGCGGGCATCGACGCGGGCCCCCACCGCGCTGTGAGCTGCGACCACACCTTTGCAACCGCCAAGAAGATCACCAGCAACGGGAGCAAGCCGTACGAGGCCATCTTCAACATGCTCAACTCGGTGGGCGAGGTCATGCTCTCGGTGCGTGCAACAACTCTGCCGGCGCTGCATGTCGGCGCTGCCGCTCTTGCTGGCCGCCTGCCATTCAGCCCACTACCTCTCATTACCTTCCCCTGCTCCCTCCGCCGCTCTCATCGGTGCCTGCTGGTCGCTTGCCCCTTGCTGCCCCCAAACCCCCACCGCCGTCCCATGTTGCCCACCCCTGCCGCCCCGACTCCCAGCAGATCGGCGTGCAGACCACCAGCATGCAGGAGGTCAAGCCCGCGTTACAACGCTTGCGGGACAACATTGAGCGCAGCGGCGGCCAGGTGAGTGCGGCGGGAGGCAAGCAGCCGCCCATGCGTCCCTTGCCCCCCGCCGCACTCACCTGGCCGCCGCTGCGCTCAATGTTGTCCCGCAAGCGTTGTAACGCGGGCTTGACCTCCTGCATGCTGGTGGTCTGCACGCCGATCTGCTGGGAGTCGGGGCGGCAGGGGTGGGCAACATGGGACGGCGGTGGGGGTTTGGGGGCAGCAAGGGGCAAGCGACCAGCAGGCACCGATGAGAGCGGCGGAGGGAGCAGGGGAAGGTAATGAGAGGTAGTGGGCTGAATGGCAGGCGGCCAGCAAGAGCGGCAGCGCCGACATGCAGCGCCGGCAGAGTTGTTGCACGCACCGAGAGCATGGT
>NW_005435075.1:35610-38869 GCF_000147415.1 Chlorella variabilis | reverse complement strand
GCCGTGCTTAAGCTCATCACCAGCAGCGAGGCACTCATCGCAGTAGGCTTCTTGGAGGGTGCGTGAGCTTGGCAGCGGCATGACTTGTGGTTGAGGAGCTGCCCTATGCAACCGCCGCCACGTCACCCACCCAATGGTTGCAGCCCCTGCACTCCTGCAGACCCGCTCCCCACCCAGGACATGTACTATGAGGACGCCAACGGCAAACCGCGCACCATCCGCAGTTCCAGCCAGCTGGAGTGCTTGAACCGCTACATGCGGGCTGCTGTGCCCGGTACCAAGATGGGGCCCAAGAACGCGGACGCCGCCATCCTCAACTTTCAGTTCAGGCGCGCTGAGGGGCGGCATTGGGGGAGGGGGGCCTGCCCTGCTGGACGCATCCCACATGCGCCGCCCTCCCGCCCCGCCCTGCTGTCAATGCATCTCGCATGTGCCCCCCTGATCCTCAGCCTACCATACCCCCTGCCCCTTGTCCCCTGGCCCCAGGTACACCGTCGAGGCGCGCCCCCGCACGCGCCCAGACAAGTTCAAGCCGTACCCCTGCGGCGACCATCACCTGTTGTACGATGCGCGCCAAGCTGCGCGTGCGGCGGGCTGCCCCGAGGGCAGCCTGCCGTTCCCCGGCATCAGCGAGCCCAAGCCCCCCCTCACTGCAGCCGACTTCATCGGCTGCCTGTTGGTGCCGCGCTCGCTGGCTGCGCTGGCAGGGGAGCTGCCGAGCGATGCGGCGGCAGCGGCGGCGCGTGGCAGCGGGAGCACTGCCGACGCCATTGCGCGCACGCAGCGGCGGCTCAAGGCGAGCCTCGAGCAGGCTACTACCAAGTCCAAGCTCAACGACCCGGGCGGCGCACTGCAGGCGATGTTTCGGGCAGCTGAGCTCGAGGCGCTCCTGGCGCAGCTGCAGCCGGCGACGCCAAGGGCCGAGGAGAGCGCGGAGCTGGAGAGCTGGATGGAGGCCGACGACTTGGTAGAGGAGGTGGCGGGCACGGTACGTGACGCTGCGCATCTGCCGCCTGTCGGCCACCCTCAAGTTGAGCGCTCCCGCTCAGCCAGCGATGCCCCTTTGCCCTTCCTCCCCTGCAGGCTGCGCGGGCTGTGGCGGCCGACTGGGAACTGTACGCAGTTGAGGAGGAGAGCCCGGTGCGGGGGCCAGGGTGGGGGCCTGGCGGCGCTGCAGCAGGGGCCTGCCGGCGCAGCACCCTCTGCTCAGCAGTGAATGCATGGGCGCCCACGCTCTTGAGCGCGCCGCCCCGCCGTCCCCTCCTCTCCCTGCAGGCCGCGCGTGCTGCGGAGGGCTCGGGGCGGCCTGCTGATGCGGAAGCGCCAGCCGAGGAGCAGAGCCGGGTGCGGGGGTCAGGAGGGAGGGGGGCTGCTGGGGGCGCAGCAACGGGGGGCTGGCGGCGCTGCAGCAGGGGCCTGCCGGCGCAGCACCCTCTCCTCAGCAGTGAATGCATGGGCGCCCACGCTCTTGAGCGCGCCGCCCCGCCGTCCCCTCCTCTCCCTGCAGGCCGCGCGTGCTGCAGAGGGCTTGGGGCCACCTGTCGACGGCGCCGAACAGGCAGGTGCCAGGCCACGCCGCACGCCGCAGCACCGGCGGCGCTGGAGTGAAATTGCTGGCAGCAGCGACGAGGATGCAAGCGAGGCGCGCAGCCCCCAGCGTCAGCGGCGCACGGTGCGTACGGCGACGGCAGCATCGCCGCCTGGCGCCCGGTCCAGCAGCGCCACACGCAGCCACTCCATCGTCCGCCGCGCCCCGGCTGTGGCGTTGGCCTTCCCCCCACCGCACTGCGAGGAGACGTATGCATACCTTTGGGAGCTGCTGGCCGCGCGGAGCGGCAGAGTGCCGCAGGACGGCCAGCGGTGGGAGGACCTGGCGGCAGAGTGGACGGCAGGCTTGGCGCCGCGCCTTGATGCGGCTGCCCGCAGCTGCACCACGACAGCGCTCAAGCCCACAACCGGCAAGTTCCTCAAGGAGTTCTACGAGGCCCAGCAGCAGCGCTTCGCAGCAGCCGCTGCGCAGGACCCCAACGCGCCAGCCGCCGCCGCCGCGGCTACGCTGGCTGCCGCGGATGCAGCGGCAGCGGCGCCAACAGCGGCAGCTGCGGAGGCGGCGGCAGCGGCGGCAACGGCGGCAGCTGCGGAGGCGGCGGCAACGGCGGCAGCTGTCGGCGGTACCCCAGGCGGTGCCACCGCCGTTGCTTCTGGCCCCATCGTGCTCAGCCCCGCGCCGGCCTTGGTGGAGCAGCAGCAGCAGCGGTCAAGCGGCATTGCTGGGCGCGGCGGTCGCGGGCAGGGGCATGCTGGGCGTAGCCAAGGCCGTGCTGCCCGCAAAGGCCCAAACCTTTGCCGCGGCTGCCGTTACTACCTCGACTGGCCTGTGCAGTTGACCACCGTGCACAGCCTGCAGTGCAAGTGGTACAAGGCGTTCAACGAGCGCTTAACCGAACAGCAACGGCAGCAGGTGTCGCGCAAGTGGAGCAAGGCCAAGACGGCAGATGAGGCCTTCCGCGCCAAGGGCAGCGGGAGCAGCGAGGAGCGCGCCGCGGCGGCGGCAGCGCGGCGCGCAGAGCTGGAGCGGCAAGGCATCGCCTGGCCAGAGGCATCGCCCGCAGCAGCAGGCCCCGCAGCGGCGGCGGCTGGAGGGGCGGCAGCAGGAGCAGGAGCGGCGAGAGCGGCGGCTGGAGCGGCGGCAGGAGCGGCGGCAGGAGGGGCGGGAGCGGCGGCAGGAGCGGCGGCAGGAGGGGCGGGAGCGGCGGCAACCTCCAACCGAATCGCTGCTATGTGGTCAAACTTTACAGGCATCAGCCTCCAGCGCCGCGCATGATGTAATCATGCAACACTGCAAGGAGGTGGAGCAAGGGGGCATGCAAATGCAAGGCCCGTCGGCGCGGCGCAATGTCAGAGCATGCAGATGGTTGGGCACTTACCTCCCTCCCTCAACTCCTGTTCTTGCATGCCCGCCTCAGCCTGCATCTTATTTGCCTCCAGCCCCTGCCAGCATTGCAACTGCATCCTGGAGAGCCCCAGCCCTTGCCAACATTGCTGCTGCCTGCCCCAGCCCTGCCCACACTGCTGCTGCATCCTGGAGAGCCCCAGGCCTTGCCAGCACTGCTGCAGCATCCTGGAGAGCCCAGCCCTCTGCCAACACTGCTGCTGCATCCTGGAGAGCCCAGCCCTCTGCCAACACTGCTGCTGCCTGCCCCAGCCCTGCCATCACTGCTGCTGCATTCTGGAGAGCCCCAGCCTCTGCCAACACGGT
>NW_005435075.1:33792-34914 GCF_000147415.1 Chlorella variabilis | reverse complement strand
GATCTGCAGCATCCTGGAGAGCCCAGCCCTCTGACAACACTGCTGCTGCCTGCCCCAGCCCTTGCCAGCACTGCTGTTGCATGCCCCAGCCCCTGTCAGCACTGCTGCTGCATCCTGGAGAGCCCCAGCCCTTGCCAGCACTGCTGTTGCATGCCCCAGCCCCTGCCAGCACTGCTGCAGCATCCTGGAGAGCCCAGCCCTCTGCCAGCACTGCTGCTACCTGCCCTAGCCCTGCCATCACTGCTGCTGCATTCTGGAGAGTCCCAGCCTCTGCCAACAATGCAGCTGCATCATGGAGAGCCCCAACCTCTGCCAACACTCAGCTGCCTGCCCCAGCCCTGACATCATTGCTGCTGCATTCTGGAGAGCCCCAGCCTCTGCCAGCACTGCAGCTGCATCCTGGAGAGCCCCAGCCCCTGCCAGCACTGCTGCTGCATCCTTGAGAGCCCAGCCCTTTGCCAACACTGCTGCTGCCTGCCCCAGCCCTGCCAGCACTGCTGCTGCATCCTAGAGAGCCCCAGGCCTTGCCAGCACTGCTGCTGCCTGCCCCAGCCCCTGCCAGCACTGCTGCTGCCTGCCCCAGCCCCTGTCAGCACTGCTGCTGCATCCTGGAGAGCCCCAGCCCTTGCCAGCACTGCTGTTGCATGCCCCAGCCCCTGCCAGCACTGCTGCAGCATCCTGGAGAGCCCAGCCCTCTGCCAACACTGCTGCTGCATCCTGGAGAGCCCAGTCCTCTGCCAGCACTGCTGCTGCCTGCCCTAGCCCTGCCATCACTGCTGCTGCATTCTGGAGAGTCCCAGCCCTCTGACAACACTGCTGCTGCCTGCCCCAGCCCTGCCATCACTGCTCCTGCATCCTGGAGAGCCCCAGCCTCTGCCAACACTGCTGCTTCATCCTGGAGAGCCCAAGCCTCTGCCATCACTGCTGCTGCATGCTGGAGAGCCCCAGCCTCTGCCAACACTGCAGCTGCATGCCCCAGCCCAATGCCAACACTGCTGCTGCATCCTGGAGGGCCCAACCCTCTGCCAGCAATGCAAGGGCGGCGGCGGCGGCGGAAGCCCTCTGGCGCGATCAGCTTCCTCAGAGCTCTTTCCTGGCTGTTACTACACATGGGGACTCTCT
>NW_005435075.1:27783-28866 GCF_000147415.1 Chlorella variabilis | reverse complement strand
GGTGACTGCCGCTCAGCTGCTGGCCGGCGAGGGTGAGGCCTGCTGCCTCTGCTGTCTGCAGCGCCGCGTGCTGGGTCCGCCGCCCGCTGACCAGCATGAGCTTGGTCTTGTCGATGTTGACAGTGAGGCCCCACTGCCGGCAGTACTGCTGGAGCAGGTTGAGCTGCCGCTGCAGCCCGGCCGCTGAGGTGGCCAGCAGGACCATGTCGTCGGCATACAGCAGCGGCGGCACCGCGGCGCTGCCGCTGCCGAGGAAGCTGGGGAGGTCGAGCTCCACGCCACGCCGCGCCGCCGCCATCAGCTCCTCCTCCAGGTCGTCGATGTAGAGGCCAAAGAGGGTGGGGCTGAGGGGGCAGCCCTGCTTCAGGCCTGTCACGGCCTGGAAGCAGGGCGACAGCCCGGCCGAGGTGCGCACCCGACATGGGGACGTTGGTGTACGGCGCCTGCGCTACCACCAGCCAGGCTGTGTCCACACCGCGTGCCGCCAGCTTCTGCCAGAGCTGGTCCCTGGGCACGCGGTCGTATGCCTGCTTGAAGTCAACAAAGCAGCCCCACAGCTGCTGGCCTCTGAGGCGGTGTTGGTCCTGGAGTTCGCGCAGCACGGGTGCTGCCTGCGCTGTGCCGCGCTGGCGCCTGAAGCCAAACTGCCCTGCTGCCCTGAAATTACTGGCCTCTGCCCAGTCTGAGATGCGCTGCTCCAGGATGGCGGCGTACAACTTGGCGGCCATGGTGCCGCGCAGGCTGCTGCAGCTGGTGGGGTCGCCGCCGGGCTTGAGGATGGGTGCAATGATGCTGAGCGCGTCAAGGGTGGCCAGCTGCCCCACCCGCCGCCATGCTGTGTAGACGGCGGCCAACACGGGGGCCCGCTGCTCCGCTGCGGCCTTGAGGAACCACGGCGGCAGCTCACCGGCAACCGCCTTGCGCGGCTTGGCCTGGCTGGCGAAGGCTGCCACTTCTGGCGGTGTGATGGGGCTGCCCAGGCGTGCTGCCAGGGTGGTGACATCTGGCTGGGTGGCCGCTGTGCTTGCGGCGGTGGTGGAGGAGGCGGCGGGTGGGGCTGGGGAGGGGTGTGTGGTGGCGCTC
>NW_005435075.1:27212-27733 GCF_000147415.1 Chlorella variabilis | reverse complement strand
GGCGCGGCGCAATGTCAGAGCATGCAGATGGTTGGGCACTTACCTCCCTCCCTCAACTCCTGTTCTTGCATGCCCGCCTCAGCCTGCATCTTATTTGCCTCCAGCCCCTGCCAGCATTGCAACTGCATCCTGGAGAGCCCCAGCCCTTGCCAACATTGCTGCTGCCTGCCCCAGCCCTGACATCATTGCTGCTGCATTCTGGAGAGCCCCAGCCTCTGCCAGCACTGCAGCTGCATCCTGGAGAGCCCCAGCCCCTGCCAGCACTGCTGCTGCATCCTTGAGAGCCCAGCCCTTTGCCAACACTGCTGCTGCCTGCCCCAGCCCTGCCAGCACTGCTGCAGCATCCTGGAGAGCCCAGCCCTCTGACAACACTGCTGCTGCCTGCCCCAGCCCTTGCCAGCACTGCTGTTGCATGCCCCAGCCCCTGTCAGCACTGCTGCTGCATCCTGGAGAGCCCCAGCCCTTGCCAGCACTGCTGTTGCATGCCCCAGCCCCTGCCAGCACTGCTGCAGCATCCTGGA
>NW_005435075.1:10085-11068 GCF_000147415.1 Chlorella variabilis | reverse complement strand
GGGCGTAAAGGGGGCAGGTGAGCAGCATGTGGGGGGCATCTTCAATGCCGTCGTGGCAGTGGGGGCAGACTCGCTGCTCTCGGGGGCGCCGCGTCCAGCGGCCGGTCTCTTCCGCGCCCCAATGCGACCCGGTGCGCAGCTGCGCCAGCGCCTCGCGGTCCTGCCGACGCCGTACTGCATCCAGGTAGGTCTCGCGCTGCCCAAACATGGCGGGCGCCAGGTTGAGGGCGCCCACCACGTTGTGCACATAGTGCTCCAGCCGGCTGGCGCCGCCCTTCGCCAGCGCCTCCTGGAGCTGCGCCAGCTGGCGGCGCTGCGCAGCTTCCCCCAGCTCGCCGAGGTCAACAGGTGCTGGCTGCTGCAGGTCCAGCTGCATGCCGACCGCTGCGAGACCGGCCGCCAGCTGGGCAGCCCAGGACTGCTGTGCCAGGGGGTGGGCGCCATCTGCGAGCTGCACGCTGGACAACAGCGCTTGCTGCAACAGGCTGCCGGGACGCTCCTCCAGCGTCTTGTTCCAGAGTTTGGCTGCCCGCCGCAGCCAGCGCTGCCACAGCGGGCGCTCGCCAGTCTCCGCAAGGAGGGCCGCATTGGGGGTGCTCTGCCGGACCCCCAGCAGGTGGCGTAGGTAGCTGAGTTGCAGCTTCTCGGCCGCGCTGCCGGCACTGCCACGATGGCAGCACGCCGCTTTGGCCGCCAGCTGCACGCCCCACACCTCAGCACCATGGGACAGCACCGAGTCCACCATGGTGCCGAAAAGTAGAGGATGTTGTTCGGCCTCGCGCGGTCTGTTTGTTGCGGCACGGGCTGGCTTGTCCGCATTTCCGAAGCTGTCGGAATTTCGGAAATGCCTTGCTGGCAGCAGGTGGCGGCTGCGGCTGGAGGGGACCATGCCTTCGGAAATGCGCCTGCGCGGTTCTCGGTCGCAGGGAGGACTAACATGGGCGCGGGGGCAACACGTGGCTGGGATGGAAATTGGGCGGCCA
>NW_005435075.1:6072-10035 GCF_000147415.1 Chlorella variabilis | reverse complement strand
AAGCCGTGGACCCAAACGCCGTGCCGCCGCCGCCGCAGGCAGCACCCCTGCGACGGCGGCGGCAGCAAGCCGTGGACCGAAACGCCGTGCCGCCGAGTCCCGTGGCTGTGGCCTTCTGGCAGGAAACTACGGCCGCAGCTCGGCAGCACGGGGGCGTCGCAGCGTGCCGCCGCCGCCGCGCTGCCCCCCGGGCACGGCGGCGGCGGCGGCAGCAAGCTTGGGCCCAAACGCCGTGCCGCCGAGTCCCGTGGCTGC
This sequence comes from Chlorella variabilis, assembly GCF_000147415.1. NCBI lineage: Eukaryota > Viridiplantae > Chlorophyta > Trebouxiophyceae > Chlorellales > Chlorellaceae > Chlorella > Chlorella variabilis. The sequence continues at coordinate 9,780 of NW_005435075.1, read as the reverse complement.
GACCGTAGACCGTGGGCCGGAAACTGCGGCCGCAGCTCGGCGGCACGTGGTTCTGTTCAAATCGCCAAGCGTGCAGCAGCGCCGAACCACGCTTCCCGGCCTCGGCGCATGCCTTCAGGGCCCCCCTATCGCTGGGCACACCCCTCCAACACCGAACATGCGCCCGGGGGGGAGGGCGGCCCGGGCTGCCCAGGCCAAAGTGGGCCGCCCTCGAGCAAGAGGCGGCCGGTCTGTGTGCTGAATGAATGAATTTTTGTGTGGGCTTAAAGTCTGGTAAAGCAAGAACTAGCTTGCAACATAGACTCCCCGCCGAAACGGGACGGGAACCGGGCGAAAGCAGAGAAAGCAATAAAACAGGGGTGGAGCAAGGCGACATGCAACGCAAGCAGCTGACAGGGCACGCATCGAAACGTGTGTATGACTGGCAAAGTGGCATGGCGCATTGGGGAGAAACGCAACGGTACGGGAGCATGGGCTGGCCAAACGGCAGTGCGGAACGCTAGGTCACTAGATAAGTGTAGCAGGAGCCTGAGCCGGCTCCCTGCCTTGCGTTTTCCCGCTTCCTGGTTACCTTATGATTGATCGCTATGATGCTATTCCCTATTCTGAGGCTTGTCAGCCTTGCATCATGAGCCGCTTTCCACTTCGCTTGACTGTGTACTTTAGCCGTGGAAGAGCAGGTCCTGTAAGCATTCTCACTCGAACAAGCCCGCTCCCAGGAACCGGGTGCGGCTACAATAAGCAGGGAAAGGCGCACTATGTATGAAATGAGGGCAGCCCCGGCTCGGGGCCGTTGAGAAAGCAGTGGGCGGGAGGGGGGAGGCCCCGGTGTGGGCGGGCCCCATCGAGGGGGGATGGGGCACGCAAGCGGCCAGATGGGGCGGGGCGCGGGCGGCAGTAGAGTCCTGCGGCTGGGTGGGATATAGGGCAATGAGCGTTGAGCAGTGTGCGATGAGCAATGAGCAATGAGCAGTGAGCAGCCCCTCCCTAAACAAAGTGAAGCGCAGGACGGGGTCCGGTGGATGGGAGGCAAGGAAACGCGGGGGGTTGCCACGTGCGCTCCCGCCGCCGCCGCAGGCAGCACCCCTGCGGCGGCGGCAGCGGCGGCAGCAAGCCGTGGACCCAAACGCCGTGCCGCCGCCGCCGCAGGCAGCACCCCTGCGACGGCGGCGGCAGCAAGCCGTGGACCGAAACGCCGTGCCGCCGAGTCCCGTGGCTGTGGCCGTGGGCTTCTGGCAGGAACCTACGGCCGCAGCTCGGCAGCACGGGGGCGTCGCAGCGTGCCGCCGCCGCCGCCGCCGCGCTGCCCCCCGGGCACGGCGGCGGCGGCGGCAGCAAGCTTGGGCCCAAACGCCGTGCCGCCGAGTCCCGTGGCTGCGACCGTAGACCGTGGGCCGGAAACTGCGGCCGCAGCTCGGCGGCACGTGGTTCTGTTCAAATCGCCAAGCGTGCAGCAGCGCCGAACCACGCTTCCCGGCCTCGGCGCATGCCTTCAGGGGCCCCCTATCGCTGGGCACACCCCTCCAACACCGAACATGCGCCCGGGGGGGAGGGCGGCCCGGGCTGCCCAGGCCAAAGTGGGCCGCCCTCGAGCAAGAGGCGGCCGGTCTGTGTGCTGAATGAATGAATTCTTCGGTACTGGCACATTTTTTGGGGCCGCCTTTCGAGGCTGCCCCAGCCCACAATATTTGGCCACTCTTGCGCCTGCAACGCCTGTGCATACCCCCCCCTGCCCTGCCAACGATTAAAATCCTTACCTTGCTGGAGTCTCTTTGGTAGCCTGCTCACTTTCGGGTGCCCTACTAGCAGAGCTGCCCACCATAACGAACTGTCCACATTGCCAACATTGCCTGCAGGCACACATGGTGCGAGGCACCCTCTAAGCACCAAGCCCATGCATGCACCAGCGCCAGGTGTATCTTACAATGGCTCAGCAAATGACCGAGTACTCGATGTCAAAAAAAGGTTGGCCGTCTTGCAATGTTTTATGTGTGCATGGACATGCTAGCATGTGCCCCTCTGACCTGCTTGCATTGTTATGTGCCCTCTATTATTCAATGTGTGTTGCTGGCTGGCTATGCTAGCATGTGCCCCTCTGACCTGCCTGCTCTGTTTTCTTGTGCCCTACCCCACACATTCATTTGGATCCCTCCTATTTCTGCAGCTTGTGAGTGATTGGCTTGCTGCCCACCATGTGGTGTATGTTATGTGTCCTCGTTGCCCAGATGTGTGATGCTGGCAGGCTATGCTGGCATGTGCCCCTCTGACCAGCCTGCTTTGTTTTCTTGTGCCCTACTCCACTCATGCATCTGGATCCCTCCTGATTCTGCAGCCTGTGAGTGATTGGCTTGCCGCCCGCCATGTGGTGTATGTTATGTGTCCTCGTTGCCCAGATGTGTGATGCTGGCAGGCTATGCTGGCGTGTGCCCCTCTGACCAGCCTGCTGTGTTTTCTTGTGCCCTACCCCACACATGCATCTGGATCCCTCCTGATTCTGCAGCGGGTGAGTGATCGGCTTGCTGCCTGCCATGTGGTGCTTGTTGTGTGCCCTCGTTGCCCAGATGTGTGATGCTGGCAGGCTATGCGGGCATGTGCCCCTCTGACCAGCCTGCTCTGTTTTCTTGTGCCCTACCCCACACATTCATCTGGATCCCTCCTGATTCTGCAGCGGGCGAGTGATCGGCTTGCTGCCTGCCATGTGGTGCTTGTTGTGTGCCCTCGATGCGCGGTTGTGTGTCTCTGCCCGGCCATGTGGTGTATAATATGTGCCCTTGTTGCCCAGATGTGTGATGCTGGCAGGCTATGCTAGCATGTGCCCCTCTGACCTGCCTGCTTTGTTGGGGAAATGCGGACAAGCCAGCCCGTGCCGCAACAAACAGACCGCGCGAGGCCGAACAACATCCTCTACTCGCACACAGAAATTTGCGGTGACCTGGCGCGCGCAGGCCTTTTTGCGTTTTGCGTGTCCGTGGGTCTATGCGCATTCTCGAACGTCGGACAGCGTGTGGCGGGCCGCGCAACCCACCGTACCACCACCCATCGCCGCCGCCAGTCTGCTGCCGCCAGCAGGCTGCAGTTAGTGCCAGCCACGTAGCCAGGGGTGCAGTACACTTGCTGTGTGCGCGTGACGTGGAGTTGTAGAAGGCATTATGGAGGAGAGGTGACATGGGTGGCAGCGGGGGAGAAGAGAGAGAAGGGGGGGGGGCATGTGAGGTGTGGCGCCGCAGCTGATTCTGCAGGGCAGGACGGCATGCGAGCGGGTACAGCTGGAGTACCTGCGAGGGCTGCTGGGTGTGCGGGACAGCACCCCAGCCCTCATTGTGCTGGCAGAGACGGGGCAGCTGCCGCTGCCCGCCTACTGGACCTTGCAGGTTGCACGCTTTGTGAGCAACCTGCAGGCTATGGGCGGCGAGCGGGTCGCCCGTCTTGCCATGCTGGATAGCGTTGCGCTGGCTGCCGACACGGACACAGGGCTGCCACTGGCCCGGCAGCCCTGGGCAGCGCAGGTTAGCCGCGTTCTCGCGGCGGCCGGCGCCCCCTGCGACTTGACTGCTGACGAGGGGGTTGCCATACCTGAATTGGCGGAAGCGCTCCTGGAGCGCCATGTTGCCTCGTACACGCATGCATCCGTGAAGGTGCAGCGGTACATTGAGGACGTGTGGGGGGGCAGCATCTCTGCGGAGGCCTACACGCCTGCGTCGTTCCTGT
>NW_005435075.1:0-6022 GCF_000147415.1 Chlorella variabilis | reverse complement strand
TTTGCCGACCGGTGCCATGAGGAGCATGCTGCTGCCCTGGCACAGTGACTCCCCCGGTTCCCTTGAGTAGGGCCCAGGCATCTTTTGCCCGGCCTTGGCTCCCGACCCACCCCCTCCCCCCGCAGGTAAGAGCAGCGTCAGCGTCAGCAAGCAACGGTCAGCGGCAGCCCCACCACCCCCACCTCCACCTCACACACTCACTGGCCCCTTGCGCGATGGCACGCCGGCATGTTGGCATGGGAACGCCAAGCCCGGCACGGTAGCGGCGGCTGACTGAGTAATGGCACAGCCGACCGCCGCGGCAGGCCACTTTGCACTCCTGCCTGCAATGCATGCACCCTTACATGTGCAGCCTTCTGGTATTTTCATGTGCCTGGGAGATGTGCGGGCATGGGGGCCCATGTGCCCCATGCCATTTGAGTGCCCGGCGGCGGCGCTGCCTGCCGCCGGGAGCCCGCACCAGCATCGGCACCCGTCGGCCTGGCAGGCCTAAGCTGCTAAGGATCCCCACGTCCCCCACCACGTTGTGGGGGTTGCGTGTCCGGCAGGACGGGGAGCGGGGCCAGGGTGGGGTGACCCTGGGACGCTCAGCTGGGGGGAGGGTGGTCGGAGCCATGGAGAGGGTGCTCCATGGTCCACCCCCTCTCTTGATGCCCCTTGATCACGTGTGCCCCCTGCCCAAGGTCTGCTCACGCGGCCTATCATAGCGGGGTGACTGTAACACAGGGTAACAGGGAGGTGTGTGTGACAGGGGACATCGCTGGCAGTTTTGTGTTGTTTTAGGTAGAAGTTTCACGGTTGCTTCTATATCGACTCGATGGGGGGTGGGGGTGGGTTGAGGTAGGCGTATATGTGCATTGGCGGAGCATTTGATGCTAGGAAAAAAAGGCTTGGCAAGCTGTTGGCCAGCTTATGCCAGCCAGCTAGAAGTTGAAAGGTTCCTGTGAGGAGCAAAAAGTACTGCGGTCACTAGTGTTGTACCGTGGGTGTAAGGGGGCTGTTCGTGACGGCCCCGTTTTAGTTGGGGTGCCGCAGAGGGTGCCACCCCAGCCGACAACGAATTCACACACCGACTTCATAGATGACAGGTCTTTGCAAAATTGCATGTGGGGGGAGAGGGCGAACAAGCGAGGAATGCAGGTCAGAGGGGCACAACCAGCATGGCCAGCAAGCAACACACATTTGAGCAACGAAGGCACAGAACCAGGCACCACATGGCAGGCAGCAAGCCGATCACTCACCAGCTGCAGAAAGAGGAGGGATCCAAATGCATGTGTGGTGTTGGGCGAAAGAAAACAAAGCAGGCAAGTCAGAGGGGCACATGCCAACATAGCCAGCCAGCAACACACATCCGCGCATCGAGGGCACACAACAAGCACCACATGGCCGGGCAGAGACACACATCCGCGCATCGAGGGCACACAACAAGCACCACATGGCGGGCAGCAAGCCGATCACTCACCAGCTGCAGAATCAGGAGGGATCCAGATGCATGAGTGGAGTAGGGCACAAGAAACAAAGCATGCTGGTCAGAGGGGCACATGCCAGCATAGCCTGCCAGCATCACACATCTGGGCAACGAGGACACATAACATACACCACATGGCGGGCGGCAAGCCAATCACTCACAAGCTGCAGAAATAGGAGGGATCCATATGCATGTGTGGTGTTGGGCGAAAGAAAACAGAGCAGGCAGGTCAGAGGGGCACATGCCAACATAGCCAGCCAGCAACACACATCCGCGCATCGAGAGCACACAACAAGCACCACATGGCAGGCAGCAAGCCGATCACTCACCCGCTGCAGAATCAGGAGGGATCCAGATGCATGTGTGGGGTAGGGCACAAGAAAACACAGCAGGCTGGTCAGAGGGGCACACGCCAGCATAGCCTGCCAACATCACACATCTGGGCAACGAGGACACATAACATACACCACATGGCGGGCGGCAAGCCAATCACTCACGCGCTGCAGAAATAGGAGGGATCCATATGCATGTGTGGTGTTGGGCGAAAGAAAACAGAGCAGGCAGGTCAGAGGGGCACATGCCAACATAGCCAGCCAGCAACACACATCCGCGCATCGAGGGCACACAACAAGCACCACATGGCCGGGCAGGGACACACATCCGCGCATCGAGGACACACAACAAGCACCACATGGCGGGCAGCAAGCCGATCACTCACATGCTGCAGAAATAGGAGGGATCCAAATGCATGTGTGGTGTTGGGCGAAAGAAAACAAAGCAGGCAAGTCAGAGGGGCACATGCCAACATAGCCAGCCAGCAACACACATCCGCGCATCGAGGGCACACAACAAGGACCACATGGCCGGGCAGGGACACACATCCGCGCATCGAGGGCACACAACAAGCACCACATGGCGGGCAGCAAGCCGACCACTCACCAGCTGCAGAATCAGGAGGGATCGAGATGCATGAGTGGAGTAGGGCACAAGAAAACAAAGCATGCTGGTCAGAGGGGCACATGCCAGCATAGCCTGCCAGCATCACACATCTGGGCATCGAGGGCACACAACAAGCACCACATGGCGGGCGGCAAGCCGATCACTCACCAGCTGCAGAATCAGGAGGGATCCAGATGCATGAGTGGAGTAGGGCACAAGAAAACAAAGCATGCAAGTCAGAGGGGCACATGCCAACATAGCCTGCCAGCAACACACATCCGCGCATCGAGGGCACACAACAAGCACCACATGGCCGGGCAGGGACACACAACCGCGCATCGAGGGCACACAACAAGCACCACATGGCGGGCAGCAAGCCGATCACTCACCAGCTGCAGAAATAGGAGGGATCCAGATGAATGTGTGGGGTAGGGCACAAGAAAACAGAGCAGGCTGGTCAGAGGGGCACATGCCAGCATAGCCTGCCAGCATCACACATCTGGGCATCGAGGGCACACAACAAGCACCACATGGCGGGCAGCAAGCCGATCACTCACCCGCTGCAGAAATAGGAGGGATCCAAATGAAAGTGTGGGGCAGGGCACAAGAAAACAGAGCAGGCTGGTCACAGGGGCACATGCCAGCATAGCCTGCCAGCATCACACATCTGGGCATCGAGGGCACACAACAAGCACCACATGGCAGGCAGCAAGCCGATCACTCACAGGCTGCAGAATCAGGAGGGATCCAGATGCATGTGTAGGGTAGGGCACAAGAAAACAAAGCATGCTGGTCAGAGGGGCACCTGCCAACATAGCCTGCCAGCATCACACATCTGGGCAACGAGGACACATAACATACACCACATGGTGGGCAGCAAGCCAATCACTCACAAGCTGCAGAAATAGGAGGGATCCAAATGAATGTGTGGGGTAGGGCACAAGAAAACAGAGCAGGCAGGTCAGAGGGGCACATGCCAACATAGCCAGCCAGCAACACACATCCGCGCATCGAGGGCACACAACAAGCACCACATGGCAGGCAGCAAGCCGATCACTCACGGGCTGCAGAATCAGGAGGGATCCAGATGCATGTGTGGGGTAGGGCACAAGAAAACAAAGCACGCATGTCAGAGGGGCACATGCCAACATAGCCCAGCAACACACATCCGCGCATCGAGGGCACACAACAAGCACCACATGGCCGGGCAGGGACACACATCCGCTCATCGAGGGCACACAACAAGCACCACATGGCGGGCAGCAAGCCGATCACTCACGCGCTGCAGAAATAGGAGGGATCCAAATGAATGTGTGGGGTAGGGCACAAGAAAATAGAGCAGGCTGGTCAGAGGGGCACATGCTCGCATAGCCTGCCAGCATCACACATCTGGGCATCGAGGGCACACAACAAGCACCACATGGCGGGCAGCAAGCCGATCACTCACGCGCTGCAGAAATAGGAGGGATCCAGATGCATGTGTGGGGTAGGGCACAAGGATACAAAGCAGGCTGGTCAGAGGGGCACATGCCAGCATAGCCTGCCAGCATCACACATCTGGGCATCGAGGACACATAACATACACCACCTGGCGGGCGGCAAGCCAATCACTCACAAGCTGCAGAAATAGGAGGGAACCAGATGCATGTGTGGGGTAGGGCAAAAGAAAACAAAGCAGGCAAGTCAGAGGGGCACATGCCCGCATAGCCTTCCAGCCACATCTGGGCAGCGAGGGCGCATAACCAGCACCACATGGCGGGCAGCAAGCTGATCGCTCACCAGCTGCAGAATCAGGAGGGATCCAGATGCATGTGTGGGGTAGGGCACAAGAAAACAAAGCAGGCTGGTCGGAGGGGCACATGCCAGCATAGCCTGCCAGCATCACACATCTGGGCATCGAGGGCACACAACAAGCACCACATGGCAGGCAGCAAGCCGATCACTCATGAGCTGCAGAAATAGGAGGGAACCAGATGCATGTGTGGGGTAGGGCACAAGAAAACACAGCAGGCTGGTCAGAGGGGCACATGCCCGCATAGCCTGCCAGCATCACACATCTGGGCAACGAGGACACATAACATACACCACATGGTGGGCGGCAAGCCAATCACTCACTAGCTGCAGAAATAGGAGGGAACCAGATCCATGTGTGGGGTAGGGCAGAAGAAAACAAAGCAGGCAAGTCAGAGGGGCACATGCCAGCATAGCCTTCCAGCCACATCTGGGCAGCGAGGGCGCATAACCAGCACCACATGGCGGGCAGCAAGCTGATCGCTCACCAGCTGCAGAATCAGGAGGGATCCAGATGCATGTGTGGGGTAGTGCACAAGAAAACAAAGCAGGCTGGTCAGAGGGGCACACGCCAGCATAGCCTGCCAGCATCACACATCTGGGCATCGAGGGCACACAACAAGCACCACATGGCAGGCAGCAAGCCGATCACTCACGAGCTGCAGAAATAGGAGGGAACCAGATGAATGGGTGGGGTAGGGCACAAGAAAACAAAGCAGGCATGTCAGAGGGGCACATGCCAGCATAGCCTGCCAGCATTACACATCTGGGCAACGAGGACACATAACATACACCACATGGCGGGCGGCATGCCGATCACTCACGTGCTGCAGAAATAGGAGGGATCCAGATGCATGTGTGGGGTAGGGCACAAGGATACAAAGCAGGCAAGTCAGATGGGCACCTGCCAACATAGCCTGCCAGCAACACACATCCGCGCATCGAGGGCACACAACAAGCACCACATGGCCGGGCAGGGACACACATCCGCGCATCTAGGGCACACAACAAGCACCACATGGCGGGCAGCAAGCCGATCACTCACCAGCTGCAGAATCAGGAGGGATCCAGATGCATGAGTGGAGTAGGGCACAAGAAAACAAAGTATGCTGGTCAGAGGGGCACATGCCAGCATAGCCTGCCAGCATCACACATCTGGGCAACGAGGACACATTACATACACCACATGGCAGGCAGCAAGCCGATCACTCACAAGCTGCAGAAATAGGAGGGATCCAAATGCATGTGTGGGATAGGGCACAAGAAAACAAAGCAGGCTGGTCAGAGGGGCACATGCCAGCATAGCCTGCCAGCATCACACATCCGGGCATCGAGGGCACACAACAAGCACCACATGGCGGGCGGCAAGCCGATCACTCACCAGCTGCAGAATCAGGAGGGATCCAGATGCATGAGTGGAGTAGGGCACAAGAAAACAAAGCATACAGGTCAGAGGGACACATGCCAGCATAGCCAGCCAGCATCACACATCTGGGCATCGAGGGCACTCAACAAGCACCACATGGCAGGCAGCAAGCCGATCACTCACCAGCTGCAGAAAGAGGAGGGATCCAAATGCATGTGTGGTGTTGGGCGAAAGAAAACAATGCAGGCATGTCAGAGGGGCACATGCTAGCATAGCCTGCCAGCATTACACATCTGGGCAACAAGGGCAAATATTATACACCACATGGCCTGCCAGCGTCACACATCTTGGCATCGAGGGCACACAACAAGCACCACATGGCAGGCAGCAAGCCGATCACTCACCCGCTGCAGAATCAGGAGGGATCCAGATGCATGTGTGGGGTAGGGCACAAGGGT
>NW_005435076.1:1469279-1469606 GCF_000147415.1 Chlorella variabilis | reverse complement strand
CGGTCGGGGGCTTCAGGGGCAGGCAGCAGCGGTGCTGGGAAGCAGCCCTGAAGCCCCCGAAACAGCATCCAAAAACGCCACCGGTGCCAACACACACACATGCTGCGCCACCGCCCGCGCCGCCCACCTTGCGCCATGCGCACAAACGCCAGCGCGTCTCCCACCGACAGCAGGGAAGCTGGGTTGAAGTTGAGGTCAAGGTGCTGCTCGCTGGTGAGCCACACGTTGCTGCAGAAGGAGGGGAAGGAGAGGGAGGGGGGGAGGCAGCGGTTAATGTTAGAGGGATGGCGGGGCGGCCAGCGGCAGGGCGGGCAACAGGCGGGGGCC
>NW_005435076.1:1429506-1445493 GCF_000147415.1 Chlorella variabilis | reverse complement strand
GAAGCAGCCGCGCTGGAGCTTCCCGCAGCTACAGAAGGATACGGTGCAGCCGACGCAGCACCTGAAGGAGGTGCTGGGGGAGATTGCTGTGAAGAACACACGCGGGCCCTTCAAAGACCTGTGGGAGCTGAAGAAGGGTGAGCGAGGCGGCCGGCTGCCTGCCCGCCTGGAGGGGAGTGCAATGGGCATGCGGATCATTTAGGCTGGCTGTCGCACGGCGTGCAGGCAATGATGTGGTGCTGCCTGCCCCCTTTCCGTCTCCTTTCGACTGCAGAGTACAAGGCGACCGGCGCAGAGGATGCACAGCAGCAGCAACAACAATAGCGGCGGGCCGCACAACACGGTTGCCGCGTAGCCGTGTTGCGCTCGTTCTATCCTGCTCTGCTCTGCTCTGCATGTGATGCTCCATGTCCGACAGCTGCACTATCCGCTTGAAAAAAAAAAACAGCCCCTACCCTGCCGCACCACCACTTGAGAACAGCGCTGCTGCTCATGTCTGGGCACCTGCAATGGGCCCTGACTTGGAAAGGAGAACTGGAACAAACGTTCAGAGGCATCCCAAGGCAACTTTACGAAAGGTAATCTATTAGGAGGTGGATGGAGCGATGGCGTGCCATGGCGGGGCGCCCAGCTGGCGACACTTAGGCCCTGCGCGGTAGCAGTTTCGCAGGTGGTCGGTGGCGGCAACAGATCCATGTCGTTCCAAGCTCCTTATCGTCACCCTGATGCAGTCTGCAGGGGCTATGTAGGCTTGCTGCTCTCTTGCTGGCACAAAGTTGCGACCTAATGGCCGCTCCCGGCCGGCTTCCAGCGCTTCAAGAGCCGCTGCTGGGTCCGGATGCGACGCCCGGCCCCGCCAACCTGCGCAGTCGGGCGGCAGCGGCGCCCCGCCTGGCCGCCCGCCGCCGTGCTGCCAGTCACGGAGCTGTCGAGTCGTTGGATTACGAAACCGTGGTGTCTGCACTATACATCCAGAAGCAGGCGCAGCCAGGCGAACGGCGGCACCTGTATGGGTAGGTGGCCGGGTGCCCTTGCATTGCTCTGCCGTCCTCATGCATTGCTCTGCCGTCCTGCAAGGTTTCAACCTTTCGTTTTTGCATGCTGGTAGAACAACCTGCGCTCCCATTCCACCCCACCTGCTCGTCGCCCGCTGCAGCTACTCTGGGTCCACGCTCACCAAGCTGATTGCCACCTTCCTGTCGGGCATCCTCATCGGCCTCACAGCCACGGCGCTGCAGGCCCTGGTGGACCTCGTGTGCACACACCGCAACCGGCTGCTGGATGCGCTGCGCCGGGGCGGCGGCGTCCCGCTGCACGGCGCGCTGGCCGCGCTGCAGGGGCTGCCGCTGGTGTTTGGCGCCATGCTGGCCATCAGCCTGTCTGCCGTGCTTGCCTCCACGCTGGCCGTGCACTGCTGGGCGCCCAGGGCCAGCGGCGGCGGCGTGGCGCTGGTCATGGCCCTGCTCAACGGCAACGCCATTGCCGGCCTGCTCAGCGTCAAGGTGTACGTGGCCAAGCTGCTGGGCACCGCAGCCTCGCGCCTGGCCGGGCTGGCGCTGGGGGTGGAGGGTGAGCCGCTGGCAGCTTGCGTGCCGCCTGGGCGCGATGCCGGCACAGCCGGTTGGCACTGTGGGGCAGGCCCGGCTTCAGCCCTTCCCTGCTGCTGGTGGCCTGCAGGCCCCATGATCCACCTGGGATCAGCCGTGGCCTCGCTGGTGTGCCATGGCGAGCATGGTGAGCCCTGCGCCGCGATATGCGCATATCCTTGGCCTGTGCTCCCCCCCCCCGGTCGCTCCCCCTGCCCTCTGCGGCACACAGGTGCTCCCTTGCTCCCTCCGTGAGCCTGCAGTGCTGTACCGGAGGCTCAACCTGCATCGCAGGGCCGCTGGTGGCAAGCTGGAGCAGGCGGCGGCGGCGTTGGGCATGGCGCCCAGCGCCGCCGAGGACTTTCTGTTCTCCAACTCAGACCATCGGGAGCTGGTGTCAGCCGGCGCGGCTGCGGGGCTGGCCGCCGCCTTTGGGGCACCCATCGGAGGTGAAGCAAGAAGCCCTGTGGGCTGGCACCCAGTGGATGAAGGCCTGCCTGCTGGCCGCCGGTAGCGAGCCATCTGCTCTGGCCTGCGGCTGCGCCTGTGGCGCCCACATCTGCCCACACGCGTGTGCGCAGGTGTGCTGTTTGCCCTGGAGGAGGCAACGAGCGTGTGGAGCCGCAAGCTGGCGTGGCGCTGCTTCCTGTGCGCCTCGGTCGCCTGCTTCACCCTGGCACAGCTGCACCCCAGGCGAGCGCAGGCCCGCCTGCCAGACCGTGCCAGTGTTGGCTGGGTGCGGCGTGGGAGGCATCCACGACTGCTGCACAGAATCAGCCCTGGTGCTGGTGGTTTGTGGATGGCATGCAGGTCGCAGAGCGGCATGCTGAGCTTCCGGGGCATCAACCCGCTGACCAATTTGGAGGTGGGGATGGCCTCAGCCTGCCTACTCCCAGCCACTGCTGCTTGCTTGCCCTGCGGCAGCGAGCTCGCCCTCTCTGCGCCATGCCTGCCCCTGCCTGCCCGCCATGCCTGCTGATGCAGTGGCTGATCCAGATGCCGCTCCTGGTGTTTGTCAGTGCGTGCGGCGGGCTCCTCGGATCAGCCTTCAACATCGGCAAGCGGCGTGTGCTCTTCTGGCGGCGCGGGCACCCCGGCATCAGCTGGCGGCTGCTGGAGGGGGCAGCGGTGGCAGCAATCACGGCAGCTGCCCTGACCGGGCTGCCCGCAGCTGTCGGCACCTGCCTCGACATCCCAGAGCAGTGGGATGCGGCGGACTGCATGCAGTACGGCTGCCCAGATGGGCAGTACAACGACCTCGCCACCGGCCTGCTGTCCAGCTCCGTCTGGACCATCCGCACCCTCCTCAGTATGGGCAGCGATGCAGAGCCTGTGAACAACCGGGTGGGTGGGGAGCCTGGCTCAGCATGATGAGAGCAGCGGGGACAGCTTGCTATGGAGCTTGAGGCCTGCCTTCCCGCTGCCGCTGGCCCTGCACTGTGCAGCTGTGTACCCTCTCTGAGTGTCCCTGCCCTGTGCATGCACCGCTGCCTGCTTTACAGCTGTGCAGCCTGGCCACCCCCTGCTACTACACTGTCCCTTCACTGGCGGTGCTGGTGGTGGCATACCTGGCCCTCTTCTTGGCAGCAAGCAACCTTATCGTCCCCGGCGGCCTGTTCATGTGAGCGTTCTGAGAGCAGGGCTTGCAATTGGCTGGGCAAAGATTGCGTCATGGACCGGCTGATTGGGCAGTCTGCCTCACACCCTGGTTGTGCGACATGAATGTCACGCCCGCAGGCCCTGCATCCTCATCGGCAGCGCCTTTGGTGTGCTGCTGGGGCTGCTGGGGCTGGAGGTGCTGCCGTCCTGGTGGGACGTGCAGCCGGGGGTGTATGCCGTGGTGTGCGCCACCGCCATGCTGGGAGCCGTCTTCCGCAGCAGTATTTCGCTCGTTGTAATAGTGATTGAGGGGACCAAGGGCATAGGTGAGTGCCGGCAGGCTGGCTGTGCTCCCAGGGTGCATGAGTGGGTGGGGGATTGCGCCAGCGCAGCGTTATCGACGGTGCCAGCATGGTCTTTGCATTTCAGGGGTGCTGGTGTGCTGCTGTAACGATCACCTTGCTGCCTGCCCCATCCCCGTAGACCTTCTGTTTGGAGTGATCCTGGCTACCATCATCTCCAACTTGGTGGCCCACCACCTGCACCCAGACGGGCTGTATGAAGCGGAGCTGGACACCAAGGACGGAAGCTGCTACTACCTGCGACAGGTATGCGGGGCGGCTGGGGGCCTCGAGCGCGTGCGGCAGGCCACCCATTGCTTAAGCAGGCCCTCCTGTGCTTCTTCCCTCTTCTGGGGCTACCCACCCACCTGCACCCTGCCCGCTCCCGCCACCCCCCACCCCCCACCTCCCCCCGCAGGAGCCGCCGCATGCGCTGCGCAGCCAGACGGCAGAGTCGGTGATGGCCAGCCCAGTGGTGGGGCTGGCCCCTGTCGAGCGCGTCAGCACCGTGCTCGCCGTGCTGCGCAGCACCACCCACAACGGCTTCCCGGTGCTGGTGGCCGGCAAGCAGCAGCACCTGCTGCCGCCCGATGGCGCAGCCGGCGCGGGCCGCTCCTTTGGCAGGATGCAGGGCTTTGTGCTGCGCAGCCAGGTGTGTGGCACGTGGGGCAGCAGGCCTCCGGCGCATTGGACTCTGTGGCCTGCAGCTTCTCAAATCAGGAGCAGCCGAGCTCATGGCTCCCCCAGTGTGGCATGCCCCCCCGACTGCCCTCGCATCAACCTCATCCCTCACCTGCCGGCCCTCTCTGCAGCTGCTAGTGCTGCTGCGCCACGGCGCCTTTTGCGACGAGCGCGGCCGCTACCTGAGCCACCTGGCCCGCCACAACGCGGCCGCTTTCGAGGAGGCCCTTGGCAACGAGATGCAGGGGGCGGCGCAGGCGGGGTTGGGCGCCTACCGCAGCGCCGCGGCGGCGGGTCCCAGCTGCCTGGGCCTGCTGGGGCCCGCCACCAGCCTGGGCATCGGCGGGGGCAGCTTCCCCTCCCTGGATGCCAGCAGGGGGGCAGCGGCCATGCCAGAGTCTGCGGTGCTCGACTCGGCGGCCGATGCGGTGGCTGCGGAGCTGGAGGGCGGCCGGACGGCCCTCCTCAACCTGGCCCCCTTCATGAACCTGGCGCCCACCACAGGTGCCTCCCCATCTCCCTGGGCCCGCCCCCGCCTACCTCACGCCTGTACTGTGCCGTGCGCATGTGCCTCCCGTTTCTGCGGCCCTCTTTCGATCCCTGGGCTGCCCGCCTGCCCACCCCAACCCTGCCATGCGTCCCCCCCGCCAAGCATGGTGCAGTGCGGCCGCACACGCCCGCCGACCGTGTGCATCACCTCTTCCTGGCCCTCTCCCTGCGCCACCTGTGCGTGGTGGACTGGCAGAGCCGCTGCCTGGGCATCATCACCCGCAAAGACCTGGACCATGCGGCGGGCAGCGGGTGGTGGAGGTGAGTGGTGGTGGTGGTGGGGTGGAGAGGGCATGAGCAGGTCAGCCCGACTGAGGCCCCACTGGTCCAACCCTGTGCTACCCACTGCCGGCCAAATGCCTGGCGTGCAGCGGCCCACGCTGTGTGTCGATGCGGAGAGTGCTGCCGTCTAGTGAAGAGTGTGCTGTCATTCTAGTCTGAACCTGCCCTGTGCCTGCCCTGCTGCCTCGCCTTGTGCAGGGCCACCGACATTGCACCCTCCCCGCACCAGCTGCCGCCCGGCGGGGCAGACAGTGGCTATGAGGCAGAGGGCGGCAGCCCACAGGCTGGCTGGGCGGGCAGCTTTGTGCGGTCGCTGGGCGTGCCGCCTCGCCGCGTGATAGAAGCGCTGCAGCAGCGTTTCAGCATGAGCCCGCAGGCGCGCTCGTTGCTGCAAGCAGATGCCCCGCCGGGGGAGGCGGGCGGCACGCCGCCGCGGCCGCCGCTCCCGGGCGGCAGGACTGCGGCGGGCACTGCCGATGGTGCCGACGGTGGCAGCCTGCTGCGGCATTCCGTTTCGGAGCCCGCACGGGTGTGGGACAGGCTGAGCCAGGCGGCAGCCGACGGCGACTCGCCGCAACCTGGTGATGTGGAGCGGCAGTGAGGGAGTGCAGTGCTGCCCTGCCATCACGCATCCTGAGTTTCATTTGTCGGCATATACATGTAGCCGCATTCTTCCTATACTGTCCTGCCATAATTTGACACAATGCAATGGAAAACTCCTTCAAGGAGTCACTTACAAGCGAGCGAGCCGCTGGCGGTCAAAGATTTTAACAAAAGAATCTCACACGAAGAAATCGCGAGGGCAGCAACAGCAAAGCAATAAATATATGTGAAAAAATACATAAAGATGAGAAGATGGCGACCCCGCAGGGAGCTCGCAATCAGTGGCTGGCTGCGGTGGCTGGGGGCGACCTGTGAGGGCTGCCGCCATGGCTGTCGGGGCTGGTGCGCCCGCCCACATCCATCATCTGACGGTACATGCTGAGGCGGGCGGCTGTGGCCGACGACTTGCGCTGCGCCGCGGCGCCCTTCCTGCCTGCCCCTGCGCTCCAGGACGCCGCAGAGCGCTGCACCGCATCCATGCCGCCGCCCTCCTCGCTCGATCCCTCCTGCCGCATCGCAGCCGCATGGTCGGCAGCAGGCCCACCGCCGGCATCCCCCGGCATGGAGGCAACCTTGCTGCCGCGGTGCCTGGAGGCGCCGTGCAGCCCCGCACCCGCCGCGGCACGGCCGACCGAGCTGCGGGAGGGCATCGGGGCCAGGTGGCTGCTCTTGCGGCTGGCCCCGGGGCTCATGCTGCCCTTCCTGCTGACGCGGGGCGAGGTAGTGCTGCCAGACCGCTGGGCTGTCAGGCTGGGCAGGCTGCTGACAGCGCTGGAGAAGCTCATTGAAGCGCCCTGGGAGTGGAAGGCAGGGATGAGGTCGCCATCGCCCTGCACGGCAGCCAGCACAGGAGACAGCTTGCTTGGCGGCATTATGTGGCAGCAAGCCCCTACAAGCAGAGAAAGAGAAGGGCAGGGACCCTAAACCCACTGCAAACCAGGCTGCCTAATAAATGCACACCTGCCCATCCAGGTTGGCGCTGGGTCCGGAGCGCCCAAGGGCGGCAAACCGCACCGACTTGCTGTTGCTGCTGTGCTCCACCCCCTCCCCGCTGGGCCGGCTGGCCGTGCGCTGGCGCATGGCTGGCAGCGCTTCCGCCTCTGCCTGCGCTGCCGCGGCTGCCGCCGCGTGATGCGCAGGCACCGCCCTGCCTGGCACCGCCCGCCGAGGGACAGGGGTGCGCAGTGTGGCGGCGCTGCCAGCGGGGCTGCTGGGAGGGAGGCCCCGGCTTGCGGCCGGCGGGGCACGGCGGTGCACCAGGCCGCCGCCGCTGCGGTGCGGCTCAGCCGGCTGCTGGCGCGGGCTGGGGGGCTGCGTCACGCCGCCGCCTGCGCGCACGCTCATGTGCACCGAAGGCGGGGACAGGCGGTACTTGGAGTGCTTGACCTGCCCTTCCGGCCCCTGGCTGGCAGCGGTTCCAGAGCTGCCCGATCGCTCCACCACCCTGCCGCCTGCTGCTGCGCCATCTCCGGCCGGGCCCGGCCTCCTGCCCAGCAGCTTGTTGAGGAGCGAGGAGGCCGACTTGGCGATGCCGGCGCCGTAGCTGGAGCCCGCCAGCTGGCGCGGCTGCTGCCTGGAAGCTGCCGAAGCGTCGGGCGGCGGCGAGGCCGCCGACGCGCGCGCCCGCAGCTTCTCCACATGCCTCTGCTCCGCCTCCCGCATGCGGTCGTGCGCCGTCAGCTGGGCGGTGCGCATGGAGGGCTCCGGCTCCAGGCCGTGATGAAGCTGCCGGCCATGCTCCGCAGGATCTGCGCCGCTGCCGCACACGCTGGCGGCTGGCAGCGAATACACTGCCGCGATTCTGGGCGGCGCATCGTCCTCCGCCGCCGCCGCCTGCTGCCCCTTGTGTAGCGCCACCACCTCCAGCACGATGTGCCCTCCATCACCTGCATCGCTCTGGCTGGATCGCCCGACTGGGTTGCCGGCCTCGGCCTCGCCGCTGGCCTGCTCAGGAATGGAGGCCAGCTCGGCGTGTTGCTGCTGCTCCCTCGCCGCTGCCAGCTCACTGTCTGCAGGCGCAGCTGTTGTGCCTGCTCCTTCAGCGGGCACCACTTCTGGTGCCGCTGCTGCTGGCCCTCCCTCTTCATCTGGCGAGGCCACGGCTGGTGCCGCCTCTACATGCCGAGCCGGCTGAGACAGCACCCTGTGTAGCGATGGAAGCCGCCCTAGCGCAGTCGCTGGCGGCACTGCGCCTCCCGCCTCATGCTGCTGCTGCTGCTGCTGCTGCTGCTGCAGAGGCGGAAGCCCTGCTGCATCTAGCGCCTTATTGCTGCTGCTGCGGGTGGCGGCGGCCGGATGGCTGCCGGTGGCTTTGCGCCCTAGGGGCGGCGCACGCGGCGTGTGGTTGCCTGCAGTCCTCTCCGATCCTGCGGCTGCTGGGAGAGGGGCCATGCTCTTGTAGAGCTCCTGCGCCACAGGGTGCACACATGCTCCCAGTCAGCTTTGGGACGGGACACAGCGCGCCAGCATGCAGCCGTCATGGCTCTGTGCATACGCCTGCTGAGCGGTGCCGCCGCCCCTGAGCATGTGCACCGCTGCCGCTAGCTGGCACCCCTGTTGCTAACTGGAGCCAGCAGGCAGGGCGGGAGCTCACTAGGAAGGCGCTCTGCTGCTCGGCAG
The DNA here is from genome assembly GCF_000147415.1 of Chlorella variabilis. NCBI lineage: Eukaryota > Viridiplantae > Chlorophyta > Trebouxiophyceae > Chlorellales > Chlorellaceae > Chlorella > Chlorella variabilis. Next base: position 1,437,233 of record NW_005435076.1, on the reverse strand, counting down.
CGGCAGCCTGCTGGAGGTTGTAGGAGGAGGTGCGCAGCTTGTGAGCGGCAGCGCTGTGGGTGAAGGAGAGGCTGGAGGCGCTGGGCTCTGCGGGCAGGCAGGCAGGCAGAGGGCAGGCGCGCAGTTGAGGCTTGACCAGTTGCCTGCAAGGTGTCGACAAGCAGGCAAGCAAGGCTGCACAGCCAAAAATGCATCGCTTCGTGTCCCCTCTTCTCACCCACGGCAGCGCTGGTGCTCGACAGTGCGCTGGCAAAGCTGGCATCACGAGCCGTCCCGGCGGTGGATGTCGGCAGGCGCAGGGAGCCAGCTGTGCTGGCGCCCCCTGCCCACCCCGACGCGCGAGCATGCCAGGGCTGCTGCTCCGCCTCCGCGCCTGCCGCCTGCCCCCAGCTGCTGCTGCCAGCCTCTGTGCCCTGTTCACCTGCCACTGGGAAGGCCGGCGCAGGCAGGTCAGCCACCATCTGCGCAGCTGGAGAGGAGGGGCTCAGCACGGCTGGCGTGTCTGGGCGGAGGGCGGCTGCCCCGAGGCGGCTGTGGGTGGTGGTGGGCCTGACTGCTGCCGCCGCATCCGCAGCAGCCGTGGAGGCGGTGGGTAGCAGAGAGGAGGCGATGCTGAGGGCGGGGTGCAGCGCGGCGGCGAGCGTGTGGGAGAAGACGGTGGGCGCGGAGAGGAGGGCGGAGAAGTCCCGCACGCTCTTCGCGCCGTGCAGCGAGCGGCGGTCGGCCTCGGGGAGGGCGGGGCTGGCCAGCTGCTGCAGCGGCAGGCGGAAGTCGGAGGTGCGGGTGGGGGTCGTGGTGGAGGGACGGCGAGCGTGCTGCTGGATCCACGGGTGGCGCAGCAGGTCCTCCATGGCGGGCCGCTTGCGGGGGTTCTGTTGGGGGCGGGCAGGCAAGCAGGGGGGCAGGGAGCGGCACATGCGCCAGGCGGATCAGCGCCACGGCCAGGCAGGCAGCGTGCCGGCAGGAGCCGCAGACTGCCCCCACTGGCCAGCCCATCGGGCCCCTTGCCCCTGCCGGCTCCCGCTCCCCTCCCTCCCCTCCCCTGCCTCGCACCTTTGCCAGCGCCGCCAAGATGAAGCCGCGCGCCGCCTCCGACACCCCCTCTGGCAGCGCCGGCTCCCTCCTCTGGATGTACTGCTGCGTCTCCTCCCGGCTCTCCCGCTCAAACGGCGGCCGCCCCACCAGCAGCTCGTAGGCCAGGATGCCCACAGCCCACACATCCACCGCGTCGCTGTACCCCAGCTCAAGCCGCTCCTGCGGCGGGGGGGAGGCAGCGTGGCATGCACCTGCTGTGGCCAGCCCGTGCAGAGCTCAGGCCCGACTGCCAGGCCTGGCCCCTGCCTCGCCCTGTCGCCTGCACCTCCCCACACGCCCGACCACCACCACCACCACCACACTACACGCGCGCCACCCCCCACCCCCCCGCCCCACCTTGTTCTCCTCCGGCCTGCTCTTCTCCGGGCACTGCAGCACCTCTGGGCTCATGTAATCCAGCGTGCCCGCCCGCGTCACCGGCCGCTCCTCCCCCCAGTTGATGCTCAGCCCAAAGTCGGCCACCTTGACCGCCCGGCCCCCGCCCAGCAGGATGTTCTCGGGCTTGATGTCGCGGTGCACGATGGAGCGGGCGTGCATGTGGGCCAGGGCATCCATGAAGGGGGGCAGCACCTCCCCCGCCACCACACGCTCCTTCAGCCGCCCACCCGCGCGCTTCAGGTCCTCATACAGGTCGCCACCTGCATGTGGCGGGCAGCCAGAGGCCCGTCGGGCCGGCCCGGGTGCGGCACCGCTGCTTGCCAAGGTCTGGGGCACCGGCTGCTCCACCCCCGCCCCCGCCGAGCAGCACTCCCGCATGCATGCCCACCACCCCCTTGCCCGCCCGCCCACCTGCCGCGTACTCGCACACCATGAAGACGTGCGTGTCGTCCTCAAAGGCGGCGTGCAGCTGGATGATGTTGGGGTGGCGCAGCTGGCCGTGCAGGCGGATCTCGCGCTCCACCTGGTACCAGTTGAGGTCGCTGAGGCGCCGCTTGCTGTACGTCTTCAGCGCCACCACCTCCCCAGACACCCTGTCGGTGGCCTGGTACAGCGTGGACGCCTTGCCCTTGTACAGCTGCTTGCTGAGCTGGAAGTCGGCCAGGGACCTGCGGGCACGGCGGCGGCGGCGGCGGATGGGCGCAACATGGCACGTGGAGCCGCATTGCCCTGTGCGCTATGCGCCGCCAGCAAACAAGCCATCCCACGGTGGGATGTAGCCCCGTGCTGTGAAAGCCAAGCAGCAAGCAAGGCACAGGTTTGGATGACGGCACCGCCAGTCGAGGCGCCGGCGCCTCCGCGCAGCCCGCAGCTCACCACTGGCCCCCGCTGCGCTCCATGCCGGGCGGCAGCTCCGGCGACACGTAAACCGTGCGCTCGCCATTGGGCTGGCGGCTGAGGAGGGGCGGGTGGTCGGGGAGGAGTGGTTTGGCCTGGCTGGGGGTCCCCATTCTCCGGGCGGCAGATACCGCGCTGGGCCCGGCTGGACTGCGCTGTCCCCGGTGCCGCTGTGTTACACCCTGTGCCGCCCAGAGCGCGAGGGCTCAAACATGCGAAGTGGTTGGCCGCTTTGGTGTCAGGAGGCGTCCAGGAGAAGGCAATTGAATCACATAGGCCATTAGGTCATGGAAATCGGGCAATGGGGGCGCCCGCAATTCCACACGCGCAAGGGAGGCCGGCATGGCGAGCCAGCTACGTCGGCTTGGCCCAATTGCCCACTAGAACTTGCATCCGCCATATCCATCGGCCTCTGTGCACCGTTCTGTGTCTCTTGCGCCAGAAGCCGGGCCTGCCGCTGGGTGAGCACCGACACCACCTGCTGGGCTGGTGCACAGTCGCATGGCCACAGCAGTGCATGCTCCCAGCGCCATGTGGTCGCTGAGGGCCACCGCTGCAGTCGCTGGACGAGCTAGGCTGGCTGCCCGGCAGGCGGCCTTCGGCCCCTGCCGCTCCAGGCTCGCGCATTCGGCCCCACGGGCCTGTGCAGGCAGCGATCATAGCAATGGCAGTGGCGCCAGCCAGCCGTTCACCGTGACCACGCCGCTGTACTATGTCAACGCCGGTGAGCGGCGGTGGACGGCAGGCAGCGAGCCTCGGCTGATGTCTGGACAGAAGTGTGAGGACCTGCAAGCGCCCTGCAAGTCCAACCCTGCACTCTCGCCTCACCCACCTGCCCCCTGCAGCGCCGCACATGGGCAGCGCATACCCCACCATCGCCGCCGACGCCCTGGCCCGCTTCCAGCGCCTGCAAGGCCGCCGCGTCACCTTCATCACCGGCACCGACGAGCACGGCGAAAAGATTGCGCTGGCGGCGGCGGCCCGCGGCATGGCCCCCAAGGAGCACTGCGACGACGTCGTGGCCAGCTACAAGCAGCTGTGGCGCGACGTGAGGCGTGGGGCCAATCGCCGGGCCGCACCAACCACCGTCCCACCTTCTGCTGCCTTCTGGCTGGTGGCTGGCTGTGGCACTGTGCTGCCAGCCACGAGTGCCCACCCCCGCCACCGCTGCTCTGCGCCCTGCCGTGCCCCTCCCCACCCCCCCTCCTTCTGCTCCTCCTCCCCTCCCGCTGCGCAGCTGGACATTGGTTACGACAGCTTCATCCGCACCACCGACGCGCGGCACGAGGCGCTGGTGGTGTCTGTGCTGGAGCGCGTGTGGCAGCGCGGCGACATCTACAAGGCCGACTACGAGGGCCACTACTGCGTGGACTGCGAGGAGTACAAGGACGAGGCCGACATGGATGCGGGTGCGGGGGGATGTGTGGATGTGTGTTGGTGTCTTGGTGTGGTGTGGGGCATGTGTGGGGCATGTGTGGTGTGTGTGGGGGGCATGTGTGGGTGTGCCGGGCTGAGAGGGGCCGGGGCTGGCCGGAGCCAAAGGAACCTGTTGGTTGGGAGGAGGTTGGGAGGAGGTGGGCGCTGGTGTGCATGCTGGGGATGGGGCGAGCGTGGTGTTGTCTGTTCGCTGGAGGCGCCTGACCTGCTCGAGTCGAGCCCTGCTCCCTGCCTGCCTGGTGCAGACAAGAACTGCCCGGTGCACCGCAAGCCGTGTGTGGAGCGCAAGGAGGAGAACTACTTCTTTGCCCTCTCCAAGTACCAGGCGCAGCTGGAGGAGCTGTGCAGCAGCCCAGGCACGTGTGGGCGGGCCCGACCCGGGCCGGCAGCGGCAGCGCTGCCTGGTAGCAGACTGGTTGCGCCTGGGCTGCATCAGCCACCAAGTTTCTTGGGGCCCGGCTGTGTTTCCTACCAGCCGCACAAGCAGCAACGGTGGCAGGGAGGGCAGCAGCGCCCCTCACCCCTGCTGCTGCCGCTGCTGCTCCGCCTGCGTGCAGGCTTTGTGCAGCCCGAGTCTCGCCGCAACGAGGTGCTGGGGTGGGTGAAGAGCGGGGTGCGCGACTTCTCCATCTCGCGCGCCGCCGTGGAGTGGGGGATCCCCATCCCGCGCGACCCCAAGCAGACCGTGTACGTCTGGTTTGATGCCCTCAACGGCTACCTGTCAGGTGTGCCCTGATGCCCTGCCTCCGCCGCGTGGCTGGGCCAGAGCCTGCGCCGTCAGCCCCCAAGCTTCCGCAGCCTGCGCCTGCTCGCCTCCCTGGCTTCCTAGAACACACGCCTGCCTGCCCGTCTGCCCGCCTGCCTGCCCCCGCGCCCAGGCCTGCTGCCCGAGGGCGCCGCCGCCGACGCCTCCCCCGAGGCGCTGGCCGCCGCCGGCTGGCCCGCCTCGCTGCACATCATCGGCAAGGATATCCTGCGCTTCCACGCCGTCTACTGGCCCGCCATGCTGCTGTCGGCGGGCCTGCCGCCGCCCGACCGCGTCTACGGCCATGGCTTCCTCACCAAGGACGGGCTGAAGATGGGGAAGAGCCTGGGCAATGTGCTGGAGCCGCGCGCGCTGGTGGGCGCCTACGGCGCAGACGCCGTGCGCTACTACTTCCTCAGGGAGATTGTGTTTGGACAGGTGCGGCAGGGCGTGCCGGGCTGGGGCTGGGCAGGGTGGCTGGGCTGGGCGGGGTGGCAGGGTGGCCGGAAGGCGGGCCGCTGGGCGGCCAGGCAGGCTGGGAGGCGCCGCCCTCGATGTGTGCGTGGTGGAGGTTGCCCTCCCTAATCCCCCCGCCACCTCAGCACCTCGGCACCTCAACCGACCGCTCGCCGGGCCGCCCGCCTCCTTGCACACCACCGCAGGACGGCGACTTTAGCGAGGAGCGCTTCCGCAACATCGTCAACGCCAGCCTGGCCAACGACGTGGGCAACCTGCTGAACCGCACGCTCAACCTGCTGCGCAAGAACTGCGGCGGCGAGGTGCCGCTGGACGCGGCCGACGTGGCGGCGGACCACCCGCTGCGCGCGCTGGCGGCGGAGAAGGCGCCCGCCGTGGCCGACGCCTTTGCGCGCCTGCGCTTCGACCAGGCCTGCGAGGCGGCGCTGAGCATCAGCGGGCGGGGCAACCAGTACCTGGAGGAGACGGCGCCGTGGACGGCCTTCAAGAAGGGCAGCGAGGAGCAGCGGGCGGAGGCGGCGGCGGTGCTGGCGGCAGTGCTGGAGGCGGTGCGCGTGGTGGCGGTGCTGCTGTCGCCCGTCACCCCCTCCCTCTCCGCCCGCATCTACCAGCAGCTGGGCTTCACCCCAGAGCAGCACCAGGCGCTGACCTGGGCGGACACAGAGTGGGGGGCGCTGAAGCAGGGGCACGCCACGCCGCAGCCAGTCCCCGTCATGCAGCGGCTAGAGGGCGACCTGGTCACGCAGCCTGCTGGAGCGGCAGCTGCAGCAGCAGCCGTGGCAGCCAAGGCGTGAGGCCAAGCGCTGGCATGCCAACCTTGCTGCTGCGCACTCCACTCCCGAGCATTGCTCCCCACCCAGCATTGATCCCCTTGCTTGAAACCGCGCTCATGTCTTCCCGCCTATTTGATTCCCTTCAATTGCTTGCTATGCCAGCCCCCTGCTCAATTATTCGTTTTTACATAAGGAATTCCAACCCTCCCCGTGGGTGGCGGGCTGCGGGAAACCGAGAGTGATTCAGCGCAGGAGACTGTAGCATGAGATTTGGCAGCCAGCTTTGGTTTTTTTTGAGGTGGCAGCGGGGGAGTTAAGAACAGAGCAGGGGGGGGCCAGGGCCGCAGTTTAAAAAAAAAAATGGAGGTCAAGTTAATTGTTTAAAAGCAACCCCCACGGCCCCGGGGGACGGCCAGCGGCGGCAGGGCACGCCAAGCCCGCCGCCCCCAAACAAAATCATGCCGGCTTGGAGAAGCCGGTGGCGGCCACGAAAAGGAAGGGGTGATGGCGCTATTCAATGAAATCAAAGGCAGGGGGCCCCACTTCGCCGCCGCGAACCGTTTGGCCCGGGGGGGGCCCGGGCCCCGCTGCGGGGGTCACCCCCGGCCGTGCACCAGCAGCAGGGTGGTGCCGGCGCCCGCCAGCGCGCCCGCCGCCGCCCAGGCCGCCGGCGGCAGCCTGCTGCCCCTGCCCACGCCGCGCAGCTGCTGCCAGAGCCCCGCTGCAGGCTGCTGCGGCTGCTGCTGTGGCTGCTGCTGCGCGGGGCGTGGCGCCGCGCCCAGCCCGCTCTGCGCCAGGCTGATCTGCAGGGCCAGCTCCTCCAGCTGGTTGCTCAGCATCTGCTGCCCCTGCACCAGCTTGGCCACCTGCGCCTCCAGCGCCTTGGGGCTGGCGGGCTTGCTGCCGTTGCGCGTGCCGGGGAAGTCCTCGGGCGTGTGCGCCCCGCTGCGGCTGCCTGGCTCGTAGGTGGAGCCCGCGGTGCGGGCGGGCCCCCCCGAGGCGTGCCCGTTGATGTACACAGCCGCGCTGGCCTGGGCGGCGGACAGCGGGCCCGCCCCCGCCGGCGCCTCCGCCATCTGCTGGCTCAGCAGGCCGCCGCCGCGGGAGGAGGCGGAGGAGGCGGGGCGCGCGCCGCTGCTGGAGCCGCGCGCCGCGGGGCGCACCGGCGACATGAGGTGCATGGCCGTGCTAGGGGCTGCAGGCCAGCGCAGGCGGGCAGGCAGGAAGGCAGGGGCAGCCGCAGGGGCGCGTCAGCGGGCCTGCCGCAGCGCCACCACACCGCCCAGCGCTGCCCTTTCCGAGCCGCGGCGGCAGGGCCGGGGAAAGCACTTCCAGGCAGGCAGCCGGGCGAATCGGCCAAGGCCAGCAGCACGGCAGCGGGCCGCACCAGACGAGGACAGCTGCAGCGCGCCCGGCGGCAGCTGGAAGCCGGTCTGGCGCTTGTAGGCGTCGTTGCTCCAGTGCGGGCTGGCGCCGCGGCTCAGGCTGCCCACCAAATGCTCGTCGATCAGCGGCTCCCCGTTCACCGCAAACCTGCGCTTGAGGTCTTCGGTCACCGTCTGGAAGGACTGCAGCAGGGGGCGGGGCGAGAGGAGGAGGTGGAGAGAGGGGCGCGGCGGGCCGCGGGGGGTGGCGAGGACAGCTGCGGAGCCGCGCTGCCGTGCCAGGCGGCGAGACCAGACCCCCGCCAGGGCACCATGCAGGCGAGACGACACTCTGGCTGCGCCACCGCTGGTTAGCCTCAGCCCAGCCCAGCCCAGCCCAGCCCAGGCCAGCCCAGCCCAGCTGCCGCGGCAGGCCAGGGCGCGCACCTCCGTCAGGTGCCCGATCTGCACCAGCTCGATGTAGGAGTGGGGGGATGTAGGATCCCTCCAGGCCCAGCGCCGTGCCCGCCGCCTCCACCACCCCCCGGTCCTTGCCCTGTA
>NW_005435076.1:1365172-1428700 GCF_000147415.1 Chlorella variabilis | reverse complement strand
CAACTCGGCGCGCCCATTCACCAATGAGTACGAGCGCGGGCAGCGGAAGGAGGGGGTTGGGATGGGTCCGGGCCGTCAGCCATTGGGGTTGGGCTGGCATGTGCGAGCTGCACTGGGTGGTGTCAGCGTGGAAGGCCACAGGAAAGATAGACCGGGGCACGGGGGCCCAGGAGCATGCTGCGCCCGCCGCTCCTGCCATCCCTACTCCCGCTGGAAGTGCTGCCACTGCCACATCCCACCACCTACCTTGAGCACCCTGCACACGTCCTCCTTGGTGACCTGGCGCGCCGACTTGAGGATGTAGGTGGGGGACATGAAGCCCGAGAAGGGGTTGAAGGTGTTGTAGATGCGCAGGTGGGCGGCCTTGAGGTCGGGCTCAATGAAGGCCTTGTACATCGGGTACACAGTGTCGCTGATCTGGCGCCAGGCGGGCAGGGGCGGGAGGGAGGACGGGAGGCAGGAGCAGCGGGTGGGTGGGAGGGAGGAAGAGGGAGGCGCAAGTGCAACCAGCAGGGACGCAGGCGCTGGCAGGGGCAGGGGGCACGGTTCAAAGCCAGCCAGCCGGCGGCACAGCCAGGTGGGGCGGCACCCGCTCACGGGGCCCAGCGCGCCGCCCGCACCTGCTGGATGATCTCCTCTGGCGCCTGCCCCGAGCGGTTGATGTCCCGCAGCACACGTTTGACCAGGTCGAAGTGCACGCCGCCGGTGATGCTGACGCGCAGGTCCAGCTGCGGGCGTGGTGGAGGGAGCGGGAGGTGGGTGGCGGTGGGGAGCAGCACGGTTGGGAGGCACGGCAGGGTGCCAGGCCGGGGCCCGCAGGCAGCGACAGCGCAGGCCTGATGCCTCCCGCTCCCACCACCGCTCCAGCAGCCGCTGTGGCTGGGCCAGCTCCGCCACGCCTGGCCCCACGCCTCCCGCTCCATGCCCCACAGCCGCCGCACAGCCACGCCGCCCCCGCGCGCCCTCCACGCGCGCCCGGCGCCCCGCGCACCAGCGAGCGCAGGCGGGTGTTGAGGGCGTAGATGCCCTCCACGATGACGACGCGCGAGTCGGGCACCTGCACCGTGCGGTACCCCACCCTGCGGCTCTCCTTGAAGTCGTAGATGGGCACCTGCGTGGCACGCCCCTCCTTCAGGTCCCGGATGTTGCCCAGCAGCGTGTCGTAGTCGGTGATGCGAGGGTCTGGTGGTGGTGGGGTGGGGTGGGGTGGGGGGCACGGCAGGGATGTGCGGTGGGTTGGGAGAGGAAAGGAATCAGGGGCAGGTGGGAGCCGTGTGTGGGGTGCGTGTGGAGGGCGGCGTGCAGGCACAACACAGGCGGGCAGCGGGGCGGCTGGTGAATGAGCGATTGGCGGTCGCGGCAGCCACCGCCGACCCAAAGGCCCCAGGCCCCGGCGCCCCGCACCGTCAAAGTTGCCGTCGATGACCTTGGTGCCGTCGTTGTAGTTGTCCATGGACAGCAGGGCGCAGCCGGGAATGAATGACTTGATCTTCTCGGAGAAGGCGGTCTTGCCGGAGCCAGAGGGGCCTGCCAGGCCCACCTGCGGCACACGCACGGCCGGGCACAGCGCATGCTTGACGCGTGGGGCGAGGGCAGGAGGGCCCAGCCGCGACGCCCTGCTGCTGCTCTGGGCTGCTGCTGAGCTGCGGGAGCTGCTGCTGGGGCAACCGCCGGGCGGGCGGTAACGGCGCGCCGCCGCACCACGGTGGTGTCTTTGTTCTGCTGGGTCAGCAGCTGGATGGCGCGGATGAACATGAAGAAGCCCTTGTCGAAGGAGAACTCGGCCTCCAGGGGCTTGAGCGTGTAGCGCGTGGTGCCATCGGGCTGCTTCTGCCTCACAAACTCCAGCTGGTCCTTCAGCAGCGTCTGAGCCTGCAGGGACGATTGAGGACGCGGCCGTGGCCTCCAGGAGCTGCTGCATGACCGCACACGACCGCACATCATTCGAAACCCGGGCTGCCGCCCCCCCCCGGCATTGCTGGCGGCGCCCCACCTTGTCTCTCTTCTGTCCAGGCACCTCTATGGTGCGGGACGCGCCGCGGGGAGCCTCCTCCCGCATCCTGGGGCGTTGGTAGGTGTAGCGGCGCTCGGGGCGTGCGGTCAGAAACCCATGAGGGTAGGGGGGCCGTCCAGACAGCGGCAGGAGGGGCGAGGCGCCAGCCCATGAAGGCAGCCAGGCCCAGCTGGCGGCGGCGGGTGTGGCGGCAAGGCGGCTCTGTGGCGGCAGCTGCTGTTTACTAATTCGCAGCGGCCAGGAGGCCGCCGCAGGCACAGTCTGCTTCCTCAAGCCTGCAGTGCAGTTCCATCTGCTGATTAAGGTGTCTGTGGGCCTTGGCAGTCGGGCCGCTCAGCGCTTGGCGCCAGCACGTCGTACGACTCGTACCTTCGATGCGTTGCCACTTTTGCGTCAGCCGCAGTCAGCTTTCGCAGCCACTCCATAAGTGGTGCACATGCAACTGGGTTGGCAAGTGCGGCACGTCAATGGAGCGCGCTCCTCCTCCCACCATCTACTGTGCAAGCCTCTGGCGGGAAGGCATGTTGCAGCTTCTTGGCACCTGCCGACTGCCCATCTCAGCTCCATGCCCCGGCATTTGTGCTCTACCACAAGCTTGCACTCGCTATTTTCCTAGTTTCCTTACTAAAGCGCTGCGTGCCCAGCGGCCCCGTGCTTTCGTTTGTTTGCTAGCTGTGAAAGCCGCGGCCACAGCGTTGGCCTGCTTGTTCCGCGAGAGGCACACTCTAGCAAAACTGCGGTAGCAGGCAAGTAGGCGCAGGATCGTGAGCGCCGGGAAGTACCGGGAGGCGTGCAAGGCGGCTGTACTGTTGCAGTCGCCCAGCATCTTGGAGTACTCAGCACAGAAAGCCTTCAGCTGAACGCCGACGCTTCACCCTGCGCCCTGCCCTGCAGGCCTGGCGCAAGCCGCCTCCCACCCGCCGCCGCTCCCGCCAATGTCGATGCGCTGCCTGGCAACGCTGGCGCTCTGCCTCCTGGCCGCTGTGGGCAGGAGCGCAGCGCGCCCGCAGCCCACTGGCGAGCTGGATCTTTCCAACCACCCCCCCTCACGCAAGCTTAATGAAGCCTTCGTGCCGGCGGGTGAGGTGGCCTGCTGTTTGCGTTCCCTTTCAGCATGCTCCTGTGCCTCATACCCCGCTGTGCCTACCCCCCTGCTCCCTGCCCTCCTGCCATTGCAGTCAAAAACATTCGGGGCCACATCAACTGCACCGCCGAGTGCGCTAAGCGCGGGCTGCTCCCAGTGCCCGCCTCTGGCGCTGCCAACAATACAAAATTCCTGTGCGCCTTCTTCCACGCCGTCCAGGAGGGCGAGCAGTTTTATTACAGCACCTAGAGCGGCGGGTACTGCCGCTACAGGAACCTCTTTTACTACCCCGATTCCGGCACCTCGCACTCTGACAACTACCGGTGTGGCTGCCTCAAACCCAGCACCACCGTACAATGGAAGCAAAATGCGCTGTGCGCGTCGGGCCCTGAAGCCGCTGCCCAAGACCCCGCCGTCTGCCGCGTCACCAAAGTGGGCGGCGGCGACTGGCAGCTGGGCACCTTCAAGAACTCCACCTGCTACTTCTCAGAGGTGCCCTTTGGCCCGGGCGGCGCCCCGGTGGCCGAGGCCTACGGAGTGGGCGGCACATACAAGGTGCAGGTCGGCTGCATCCTGGCCTCTGCTGCTCCTGCGGGCAGGCGGCGGCTGGCAGGGTTGGAGGGCGCCAAAGCATGTAAGAAGCTGGGGCGGCAATCGCATCCTGGTGTGCTTGTGGGCAGCTCAAGCCCTGGCAGTCAGTCGGCCCGCTGTGCCCGTCCCTCCTGCACGCATGCCGCTTGCCAAGCTGTGTGCCGCTGGCGCTGCTGACACGCAACGCTCTTGGCCCCTGCTTCCCGCGCAGTCACCCTCCCTTTTGGCCGCGCCGACTGCCCCTACACCTGCTCTCGTTATGGCATGTTCGCCGTCACTCCCAGCGGGAAGGCAGGCAATGCCAGCAGGACAGTCTGCTCTTACGATGAAACCGGTTTCATCCGAGGCTACGGTGGGTGGCGGCTGCTGTGTGGGGTGCCAGGGGAGCTTCGTGGTTGGCCTGGGGGATTTCAGTGCGGATCGGCCGCCCGTTGGTGCGTGGTTGCAGCATCCGTGCCCCTCATGCCGCTGGGATCCTGGTGCGGCATGCCGCTGGTTGCCCACCGCTGTGCCCTGGCCCATGCCGCAGGCACCTGGAACGCCAGCTCAGGGACGTGTAAGGTGAAGATGTTCAAGCCGTTCATAGGGGAGCCTGAAGACGTCGAGGCCAATATCAATTACGACTGCACGTGCAAAGAGGAGGGCATGCGGCTGGGTTGGCGCCCCTCCACGGCCTGCCTGTACAGCAACCCCGCCGCCGTAGTGGCAAAGAACGAGCCGTGCCGCATCACCCGGCCCAGCGGCGCGGTGTGGTTTGGGGAGACGAACAGCTACCCCAAGCCGGATGTGTGCAAGTTCTTCCCGGTGCCCTGGGGCAAGAACAACGCGACTGTGCGGGAGGTGTCTGGGGTGGGGGGCCCCGATGAGAACGGCCTCAAGATGGACATCCTGTGCCGCATCCGTGAGTGACCAGGGGTGCTGGATTCCTGTTGTGGTTGGCGGGCGACCGTCGCAGCGTCTGCCTGCAGGCGCTGCTGTCCTTGCTTTGCCAACCTGCCGCCGCCGCCGTGCAGGGCACCCTGCTCACACCCTGCGCCGCCACTGCCCCGCTTCTGCACTGCAGCGGACAACAGGCAGTGCGTCACGCTGATTCTGGGCAGGCAGGGGCTGGCCAAGGCAGCCCGAGACCTGGCCAAGAACAAGCCGCTCATCAATTACACCACAGATCACAGCTTGAAGTGGTCGGGCATCACTGGCCGCATCTGCCCCAACAAGGCGCCCAAGCATGCCGACGGGCTCAGCTTTGTAGTGTGGTCAGTCGCAGCAGGGAGCTGCAAGGCGGGCAGCCAGCCGAGCCCCGCTCTGCGGATGTATGTGCACATGCATTGGCAGGAATGGGGGGCAGCCGAGTCGCGTGCGGTCCAGGCACAAGTCCACTTCTAATGTAACCGCTCCCCTGATCTGTGCAGGCTCCTCTGGGCGGCCGCTGGGAAGGGGCGGGACTACATCACACAGCGAAACATGATCCCGACGGTGTGGATCAAGGGCAACATCGGCGTGGCGCAGAGCCAGGGCCGGCAGGTGGCGGTGTCCAAGTACGGCTCTCCTGGCATCCTGACCGTGCCCGCCAGCACCGCCAACGCAAAGCCCGGCGATGTGGTGTTCTACGGCTCGCCTGCAAGCCCCGACAAGGGATGGCCAGCACTATACGTGGTGAGTGTGCTGTCAGGGCGGTGGCTGGCGCCTGTGCAGGGTGCCTGCCTGGAGTGGAGGCTCAGCTCAGCCCTTTGGGGAGAGAAATTCCTGCGCTTCACCGCTGAGATCCCACGTGTGCTATGACACGCGCTGCAGGGAAACAATAAAATAGTTGGGTTCCAGCACATTCCCGGACAAAGAGACCAGTACCCCACGCTGCGCGACGTGTACTTCCGCCCCGACATCTTCCAGATCCGCTCCTACGACAACTTCCTGCTCTGATCCGATTGTGTATACGGTTTTGTTGTTTACGTTCTTACAATAATGACCCAACCCAGCTCATCCCCATTGTTCTTCTGTAATTGGCGGCACATGAGCGGCGCCGCGCCTTGCTGGCGCGCTGGGACGGTCGGCGCATCTTCCCCCCGAACCACTTCTTCTGCTTCTTCTGCGATGCATGCCAGCAGTCGCCTCGGCATGGGGATGCCGTCCAGACCCCCTGAGGGGGCCCTGAGCAAAGACGATTGTGATGTCTCCTCTAGACCCGTTTACTCCTGTGTGGTTAAATTCAAAGTGCGAGCGTCTGAAGGAGAAGCCAAACTGCAGGATGAGGAGGTGAGGACCTTCCGGCACGCTGCTTTCCGAAACCCTGCCTAGGCGCCTGCCTTTCTGCAAGCCACGTGCGGCGGTGCGCGCCAGAACACCGCTCGTATGAGCCGCTGAGCCGCCGGCCGCCGGCGCCTGGCGCCCACTGCCCGCTGGCGCCGGGCGCCCGCGCACCGCCAGACCCCGCCTCAGCCCGGCCGCAATCCTCGCCTGTATACAGGTTCGCCTCGCCCGCAAGTTCATCAACAGGGCCTACCTGTTGATGCTGTCGTCCCAGGATGTGCGGCTCTATGCCACCCGCTCCGACGACTTCATGCGGTCCAGCGAAAGCGGGCTGAGCGACCCGGCGGCCAAGCCTGACGCGGGCCTCCCCGCCTTCATCGCCAAGTCCATCACCTGGCTGCCGCCCATGACCACCATGGCGGTGGAGGCGTCGGTGGTCCATGGGCGCAAGCTGGTCAAGCTGATGTCGATGAGTAGCAGGATCAAGGCGCCGCCGCCCGCAGAGGCGGCGCCGCCCAGCGGGGTCGCCTTTGAGGAGGAGCTGCCGCAGGGCGCGCTGGCCACGCTGGGAGTTGCGCTGTCCCAGGTAGAGGAGAGCCGTCGCCCTGGTGCCGGCCCGGGCTGCCGCTCTGCTCGGCACTCAGCCAAACGGCATGCTGGGCCTGCTGCCGCTGGCCGCCTCCAGTGCCCTCACCCGCTCCGCGTTGTGCCCGTGGGGCTGGCCTGGCCGCAGATTGTGGATGTGCGGCAGGCGGGCGCTGCCGTGAACGTCGCTTTCCGCCGCCAGCACCCCAGCACGCGCTTCATGGACAAAGCAGGCAGGGCGGGCACACAGCTAGACCGGCCGGGGGCTGGCCGACAGCCCTCGCATGCATCCCAGGCACTGCTCCCAGCCGGGCATCTCCGGGCATATCCGCCTGCCGGCTGACAGGTTGCCCTCGCCTGCCTCCTCGCCTTCACGTGATGCCGCAGAGCGTCTGCTGCTGATGCCGTGGGCAATCAACCGCGGCAAACAAACAGACCCCGACCATGTGAGCTGGACGGAGTGGGGTGGCAGGAGCCGAGACCAGGGTGGTTGGGCAGAGCAAGGAGCAGCCAGTAGCCCGCAGCGAGTGCTCTGGCATCAACTCGCAGAGATGCCCTGCCGCAACAGTGCCAGTGACGCTTGCTGGCCCCCTGCCTCCCTGCCTGCACAGGACCCCATGGTCCGCTCCTGCGTCCTCAGCGTGGTCGACGAGGCGGCAGCGGCGGAGCTGGTGGGGGAGCTGCAGGCGGCGCGGCAGCGCCTGGCAGCCGCTGTGCAGGTGCGGTGGGTCGGCCTGGCAGCGGAGGGGTGCTGCGGCCTGCTGGATGCTGGCCACGCCATGCCTGCCACACAACCACCCCATGTACCCGTTTCCCCCTGCCGCAGTGGATTGCGCGAGGCCTGCCGCTGAACGATGCGCCAGCGCCCACTCTGGTGACTGTCCAGCCGGCTGGAGCGGGGGGTGGTGCGTCGGCGGCGCCCGCGGCAGCAGGTGCCGAGGTGCTGGCTACCGCCCCCACCTGGGGCAGCAACATCGCTGTGCCTGCGCGCTGGGTCCAGCAGGCTGCTCACGGGGCACCCGGCAGCAGCCCTGTGCTGGTGGTGTGGCTGTTCATGCCGCTGGGACCCGCCACCGCCAGCCTCAGCATGCAGAAGCTCATGGAAGGATTCAGGGAGGGGACGGCCCTGGTTGTGGCAGAGGCGCAGCCACTCCACAGACAGGGGGATGGAGCAGCTGAGGTGGCTGCTGGCTGGGAAGGGCCGCTGCGGGTGCAGCTGCAGGCCTGCATGCAGCAAGGGGAGCAGGACACCGAAGGGGAGGGCGCAGCAGGCGGCGCGGCCCCGGTAAGCTTGTGGCGTAGGTGCAGCAGAATGTATGGCCACGTTTCCAACTGCAGCTAGAATGGCGGATGTCACCTGACGCACACCTGCTGTTGCTGCTGCAGCAGGTCTCACCAGAGGTTACCGAGGCCGCGGCGCAGCCTCACTTGCCGATGGTGTGGGCAGTTGTTGCGGCAGTCCTGGCGGCGTGGCTGCAGCTGTTTGCAATCAGCACAGCGGCGCGGTGGGCAGCCTTCCTGGTTTGCAACCTGGCGGCGGCGCTGGTGGTGAGGCGGATGCAAGCCGACAGGCTGGCATCCAAGCGACCCCAGGCAACTGCGGAGGAAGGCGGCTGGACGCTGACGCTGCTCCAGGCCAGCCTGGTGGCGGCAGCCGAGGTGCAGCAGGTGGCTTCCGAGGCGGGGGTTGTGGGCCGCAGGAAAGGCGAGAGGAGGGGGGCAGCCGAGGACCAGCTGCCACAGTCGTTCAGGTGCGCAGCCTGTGCCATCCCATGGCAATGCAACCCCATTGCTGGCTGGCCCAGCGCCCGCCACCCCTGCCCGTTGCATTTGCGGCCGTGCTCCTCCAACTTCTGCTGCCCCAATCCACCTCTCTGCCCAAACCATTTCCCCTCTTGGTTGCACCCGGCCCACTGCCTTCCACCTATGCCCGTGCCTGTTTACCTGCAGGCAGCTGGTGGGCAAGCATCCCGATGTGCTGGATGACAACATGGCGCAGAGGTTTCTGGTTGGCTACAGCTCGCCAAACAAAGCATATGTGGCCCTGCAGCAGTGTGTGGTGCGTGGCTGCCCGCTGCCGCCTGAGCCTGCCGCTCCATGATGCTGGCACATGCACCTGCACTCTGGTGCTCTGCCGTCTCTCCTGCTGGCCCTGCCTGATCTGCGGGCCTGCAGCTCGCTCACCTGTGCGGTGTCCTGCTGCAGGAGTGGAGGCGGCAGCAGGGGATGGTGGGACTTCTCGACCAGCCGCACCCCAAGGTGACCGCATGTCAGGTCCCCAAGTCCAGTTTGTGCTTGAAACATGCCTGTCTTGCGCTGGTATGTGCCGCCGTGTGGCTTCATCATCCTGCTGCCCTCCCACTTCGCCTGCTGCAGTTTGAGCAAATCAAGCATCGCTACCCTCACGCGGTGCTGGGGTGGAGCAAGAAGAAGGACTGTCTGGTCACGGTGAGCTGCAATCTTCCGGGCCCGAGGCCTGTCCATAGCTTGTGTGCTGGTAGCTGCCGAAAGCTGCTCAGCTGAGGTCCCTTGCTTTGGCCTGCAGCTGGATTCTTACGGGGTCTGGAAGCAATCGTACGATGCCCTGAGGGCAGATGGTGCGCAACCTATGCTGCCGCTGCAGCTCTACTGTCTGGTGGTGGTGGTTGGTGGTCCTTGGACCCTTGCCACTGAGTTGGCTTGATCGTTTTTTGCCACTGCAGGCGTCACAGAGGACCAGCTGCTTCGCCACTTGATGCTCTGCTTCGACTTCTACTTTAAAGTTCTGGACTCCCGCCCACTGCCGCAAGGTGCGCGGCTGTTTCAAAACGCAGTGCGACACTGGGGAACGTTCTGCTTGGGTGGGCATTTGTCCCGCTCGGACACCTGTTCGAGTCACTGCCTGTCGATTGCTGGCGCCTTGCAGGCAAGAGCGTCAACATCATTGACCTGTCGGGACTGAAGATGAGCGACGCAGCGGGCGAGGCGTTCCGCTTCATCAGGTCGGGTGCCCTGCATGCCAGCGCGGTGTGCAAACGCGCCAAGCTACAGCTACATAGAATGTACCTCGAACATCACCTCCCCTGTTTTCCTAATCTGCAGCAAGGCAGGTGCGCTGCTCAACCTGCACTACCCGCTGCGCCTGCACAAGGCCTTCCTGATCAATGCGCCCAGCTGGTGGAGCGTGGTGTGGAGAATGGTGTCGCCACTGATCGACAAAAACACGCGGGAGCTGATGTCGCTCTTCTCAATCAAGGTGGGGCCCCTCCCCTCCTGTTGGCGACGCTGCCGCGCCTCTCACTGCCGCGACCCAGGCAAGATTGGGGGTGGCATGTGCGTGCAGGATGCTGATGGCGCCGCGCGGGCAATGCTGGAGTGGATTGATGCCGATGTGCTGCCAAACGAGTACGGCGGGGAGAGCACGGCAGGTGGGCGGGTGCGGCGGTGTGTTGGTCGCCCTGCGTGTGGGGGCATGTGGGGGTCAGGAGAAGGGAGCCGGCCTCGCAGCAGGCAGGCAGCTGGCAATCAGGCCGACTGGCCCCTTCGTGGTCCTCCCCAAGCATGGCCCTGACACCACCTCCTGTTGCTGCTTTCGCAGGTCTCTACGATTGTGAGTTGGAGCAGCGCTTCTGGCAGCATGTCAGCAGCAGGAACAGCGGGCAGCAGGGGATACCCAGCGAGCCGCCTGGCGCGTCTGCTGCCCCAGTGTCTGCTCCCGCGACTCCCGAGCTGTGATACAGCCTATGGATGGAGAGCTTTTTCAAAAACTAGACAGTGCGCCTGCTACTCAACCTCGGCATCGGCGCCGATGGGCAATGAACAATCAAGCGAACACCAGGGGCGGAATAAATTGAAGCAGGCTGCTATGCAAGGCTTCGTTCATGCCCAGCAGTCGCTGCTGTGCAGTCTGTACAGTCTGCTTGTCCCGCTGCCATCATCACATGATAGCTGTGGCACGCCATCAGCCTGAGGGAAGCCCTGCTGTTCAGGCCGTGCTGGCGCCACCCTCCAAGATCTTGAACGTCTGGCCAGCATTGCGCAGCCGCTCCACCAGGAAAATGCCCATCGCTGCACCACAGCAGCAGCAGCAGCAGAAAGCCATGGCATGAGTGGGCTTGCGTTTTGAGTGCTTCTGAACAATATTTCATCCTCGTGGCAACAACAACAGCTGCCCAGGCTGGCGCTCCTGACCACCGGGCCCCGCCAGCTCACCCGAGGCCGGGGTCAGCACGCCGCCCTTCAGCACCTCTGGCGATGCATCCAGCTCCTGCTGCTGCAGCGCCAGGCACAGCGCCGCCTCCAGCAGCTGCAGACACAGCAGGCGGCGGGCGGCGGCGGGCATAGGCGAGCGGCAACGACCCGCAAGGCCCAGCCAGCCCCGCAACGCATGCTCTGAATGGCTGCCTGGTTGCGGTTGTGGGCCAGGGCGTTCCCAAGCTGCAGAAGCAGAGTCAGGAGCCACCCAGCGGCCCCGCTTACCATTCTGCTGGTTCCCCAGTACCCCCCATCTCTGTGAGGGTCTGCAACCTCCGCCTGCACCACGCTGGGCTGCGCGCCGCCCTCCTCCTTGGTCCAGCCCACCACCCTGTTCTTGAAGTAGCCCGTCATCATCGTCTCCCGGCTGGGGCCCTGCAAAACACGGCAGTGGGGAGGGGAAGGGCCAGGAATGCCTGTCAAAGCAGAGGGAAACGCTGTGGGCCTTTCTACCACGCCAGCTACCTGGGCGCAGCCACCGACCGATGCGCCTCCCCGCACCTCGCCCGGCGCCGGCAGCAGCTTCTTGAGCAGCGGGTGCATCCAGCTCTGGCCCATGGCCCCCACCACCGCCAGCGTGCCCAGCTGCACCGACTTGGCGGCCAGCCACGACTTGGCGGCCACCGCCTCCTGGTACCGCAGTGTACTGCTGCCGCCGTCGTACTTGTTCAGGTAATTGGAGCGGTGCACCACGCGGTTGTTGACCACCTGCGGCAGGGAAGTGGCGCAGTGCAGGAGGGTCAGAACAACGCGCAGAGTAGACTGGACTGGAGTAGCTTGCAGAACCTCCTCACATCGATGCTTCAAAGCACAAACCAACCAGACAACATACGACCACACAACAACATTCAACAATAACAAGAAGAAGAACCAAAACCAAGGATTTTCAGACACCAGCCACGCACCTGCATGACGAAGGGTGCAAGATACTTGCCCAGCTCCGGGCACCACTCCACGCCCCAGAACTCGCCATCACTGCCGTGCGCCTCCTCAGGCACCAGGCTGTACACATCCCTGGCAGAGGCTGCAGGCGGGGCGCGACAGGGCGAGCAGGCACCAGCAGGGAAGCAAGTGAGCCACCGGCAGCATCGCGCGACCGCAGCATGGGGGCAAGCCATTCATGCGCAGATGATGTCTGCACTGCTCCCACCTTTCAGCGCGGGGTTGCTGTTCATCTCGCTGATGGCGTTCATGCCGCTGCAGGCATTCGGACACAACACGGGGAGGCGCCGTCAGGCTGGACAGGGTTCAGCCCCACCAGCAGCCACACGCCACACCGCACAGCCAGCACCGGGACCAGCAGCCAGCACAGCTTGTAGCAACCCCTCACCTGGCGATGGTGCCACCCGATACGCCGCCCTTGCTCCCCATCACCGCGTTCAGCACCTTGGCGGGCTGCTTGCCCAGCTGCTTGCGCATGTGGTCTATCACCAGCAGCGCGCCCAGGTCAAAGGGAGTGGAGTCGAAGCCGCAGCAGGGCACGATGCGCACCCGCTTGGCCGCCGCCTCCTCGTGATAGGCCGCAATGATCTTGGACACCCAGGGGGCCTCGCCTGGTGGCGAGAAGTGGGGCGGGGCAGCGTGCAGCAAGTGGCAGGCGGGACGGCTTCAGCGAATTGCTGGCCGCCGCAACCCGGCCCGCCAGAGGGAGCAGCGCAGAAGTGCCGCTTCTGGGATGGCCCGGCCCGACGTCACGCAGGCTTGGTAGCAGCCAGCAGCGCACCCGTGATGTCGACATAGTGGGTGCCGGAGCGCACGGCCGCATCCACGACGGGTGTGCCGTAGAGCGCAAAGGGCCCCGCCGTGGAGATCATGACAGTGGTCTGGGATGCGATGCTGTCCAGGCTGGGCTGCACACACATGGGCCGCCCATGCAGGCAGCGAAATGAGTGGCGACAAACTTTACGCGACAGACAGCGGGCACCATGGTTCCCGGTTTCAGGCGTGCGCCTCCCTGGGAAGTCCCAAGCCTCACCTGGGACTTCAAATCCCCGATGAGGATGGGCACCTCCTGCAGCTCGCTGCCATACTGCTCGCTCAGCTCCAGCCGCAGCTTCTCCAGCCGCTCCTGGCTGCATGGCCGCAAGACGATCAAAGTCAAAGTGAGCAGCAAGCAGACCAACCGGTCTATATTGGCTCGTGCTGCTCATCTGCCCCTCGCCCCACCTGCGCCCCGCAATCGCCCACTTGACTCCAGTTTTATAGTCCCGAGCCAGGTGCTCCGCCACCAGCCTGCCAGTGAAGCCAGTGGCACCTGCAAAGTAGTCAGGATAGTCAGGTGGGCGGCGGTGTTGGCGGCGGCGGCGGGTGGCAGCGGGGCTTGGGCAGCGCATTACAATGCGCTTGCCAATTCACTGCGATCGCTTCAGCTAGGGGTTTAGCAGCGCTGGTGACCAGCCTCTCACTTCCGCAACAGAGGGGACCAGACCTCACCCCAAATAACCACGTCGAAGGCCCTGGTAGGCGCCATGATGGGCTGCTTAGGAGGTTAGAGAACGTGGGAAAGCCAGACGTGGACGCACACTGGAGCAGCAGGACGGGAGAGCACCAGCCAGAGCACTCACAGCTGCACACAGTGTGCAAGCAGAGCGCTTTACAGTGATTGATGGTTCCACGGACTACAGTTGCGGAACCATCACGTAGGGCGGCACGAACAGCTGAGCTGGCAAGGCGCCACGCACAGGCGCCAATTGGCTTCTAAGAGTACGAGTCGAATAAGAGTCTAAAGTCGGACAGTCTAAAGAGCCGTGAACGCAGGGGTGGATGTCTTCCCCATGGCCTACTGCTCACTGTCGCTGCCGCTGCTGGCCGACGACATGGCCCTGCGGTTCAGCTCCGCCAGCAGCTCCACCGCCGGCTCCACCTGCAGGTCGGCGGCAGGGACGCTGGTGAGGGCAGGCAGATTGCCCTCAATAGTATGGCAGCCACAAACTCGATGAGCGAACAGCCAAACTTGGCACCTTTTGTTCCTTGGTTCGGCGGTCGTACACTCCTCGCTGCATCTCAACTGAATGGCCCATGTACAGCGCTAGGGCCTGGGCGGGGAGGGGGGCAGGAGACGGAGCGTGAGGGTGGGCGGGACAGGCGACATCGAAACCACGGTACCACAGGCCCACGTGCGCGGCAATGCTGGAACCGTGCTGCATACAAACACACCAGCATCTCCCCGGCACTCACCTCGAGCTCCCGCTCCGTGGCATCTCCACCACGCAGGTATGTGACGATGCTGTCGCGCACCAGGTGTGGGTTGGTGCGCTTGCCTGTCAGCCGATACGCTGTTGTCCAGAACAGCTTGTACAGGCTTTTCTCGTTGAGAGGCTCGCCGTTGCGCCTGCGGTGATAGGGGCACCAAGCAGGGCCGGGCTGATGGGAGCAACGACAGCTGGCCGGCAACACACCGTGATGCCTGCACAGCCAGCCTGGCTTCCCGCGCATGCAGCTTCTGCCAGCTGCATCCTTTTCCTCTGCTCCCCCCCCCTAAAGTACTCACTGCGTGAACAGGAAGTTGTGACGCGGCTCCAGGCAGGCGCGCCACTTGTCCATGTAAGCTTCCAGCTCGGGATAGATGTGGGGCGCGATGGCCAGCGGCGGGCGCTCACCATAGGCACGCCCCGTCTGCGCAGGGGCCGACAGCAGAGCTGAGCACAGCGCCAGCACCGCTTTTGAGGCAGGCAGCCAGCTTTGGCGGCAGCATGGCAAAGCAGGGCGCCTGGCAGGCAGGCTCAACCAGGGCCTGGCTGCCCACCGCACCTTGTAGTCCTGTGGCCCGTGGCGGATGACCCACCGCCCCTCGCGGTCCCGCACCAGCGTGCGCCCCACCTCCAGCTCCCGCAGAGTGCGCTGCAGGCAGGAGGGGACGAGAGCGGGACTAGGGTGGAGTGAGAACAGGGGAGGTGGGGCAGTGCAGGACCCACACACCTTACAAAGGGAGAACACAGTGGTGTGCAGGCAGCGGACGGTCCTTGCCTGGCGATCTGGCACACAGCTCAGGATGCTAAACACCAGGTACCGCTGCAGGCTCCAGGCCACAGCAGAGGGCTTGCGGTGCCTGCCGTTTGGATCCCGAGCCGCGCACTCCAGCCGCAGCTCGGCGCACACCTGCAGATACTCTGGCCAGTCCAGCCATTTCTTCTCCTCGTCTGCATCAGAAACAGAAGACAGCCAAGGGCGCAAGCAGGCAGGCACATCAGGCGTCAGGTGCGGGCAGCCCAGCCGTGGACCACATGCAATGATGAGAAGGTCACAGCAGTTTCTGTCCATGTTCCACAGTGTGTATGCTGCCAGCCTGCCAGCCACCCACCCGAGACACGTGGCGCCACCTTGGCCTGCCGCTTGGCTGCATTGCTCATGGCACGCTGCAGCACAAGCAGGCATGGCATGAAGCAATGGCATGTGGGTGCCGCGCCACTGTAGCACCGGTGGGCTGCCCCACACAAGCCTGCTAGCGTGTCCTCTGCCATTGCGGCTGTCGCCGCTGCCACAGCAGCCTGCAGCTGACATTCCTTCTGCTTGAACAGCCGACAAACACTGTGCATTGACGACTAGCCACCTCTGCTGCTGTCCGGCACGCACCAGCTCTTTAACCACACCCAGGTCGCTATAGGCCGTCTCCCCACGGCCGGGGTTCACCTGCCGGGGGCAAGGGGGGGCCGGCAGCAGGGCAACTCAGGTGATGGCTGGACAGTACGGCCTGCCTTCCTCTTGCCCTTCATGCCTGGTCAGGTGAGGAACGCACCGTGGATTTGCTGTGGTAGACAAACTTGGCTGCCGCCGCAGCTGAACGCACCTGCGGGCGCAGCGAGACAAAGCAGCGCAGCATAGGATGAGGCATAGACCCTTAGGACGAGGCATGGACCCTCAGCGGCTCACAAGCAGAGCAGGTTCAAGGTCACCACACTATGCCCATAGGGAGCGCCACCCCCCACTCACCACCAGGCCCTCGGTGTTCACAGAGATGTTGCGCGCCGCATGCAGCCAGAGGATGTAGTCGAACACCACTGAAACGCCCTCCCGCTCCGACGACGGCAGCAGCTGGGAGAAGGAGAGGGCGTCCAGCGGCACGCCTCGCTCGCGGTGCACGTACCCGAGCATGCCCCTGCAGGCGGGCGACAGCCAAGCCAGGGAGGGGTTGGCGGCGTCTGGCAGCACCTGGCAGAATGAGCATGAGGCCGCCGAGGACATGGCACTGCGCATGACTTGAACTACACCTCCCTTCCACACAAACACACCTCAGGTGGTCGGCATACTTGGCCGCCGTGACTTCGGCGATGGGCTCGGACTGCGCTCCAAAGAAGCGCACCGTGCAGAAGCGGTGGAAGGCGGCAAACTCGGCCTGCAGCGCGGGGCTCATCTCTGCCAGCTGCGCCGCCACAGCATGATGCAGCACGGCACGACGCAGTAGAATGAGCCAGCCTCAGCTGATTGCATTGATTGAAGGTCAAGGGAGTTGATGATGAAACAATGATGCAGAACACCGACAATGCAGGTTATCATAACGGCAGGGGCCAACAGCCGCAAGCACGCACCGAGATGGCGTAGCGTTCTGGCTTCGTGCGCTTGCTGACCTTCTCCGCGCTGCTGAAGGGGTTGTTGAACCGCGCCATCTTCTGGCTGCGCCGCTCCTCGATCGGCAGCGCTGCCCAGCTCACCTCGCCTGAGATGACGGCAGGGAGCGTGCTGCCAAGGCTGCTGCTGCTGCTGTGCTGAGGCAGCGATGCCATTGGCAGATCAGCACTGTTCAAGCTGCTGCTAACTGCTGCTTTCGCCATTTCCTCAAGGCTGCTGCTGCTGCTGCTGCTGCTGCCCTGAGATGTGGCTGTTACCGTCACAGCCCCGGCATCCAAGCTGCTGCGGTGGGCTACTTTTGATGGTCGCTGGCGGCTGCGGCTGGCGGTTGGTGGCTGGCGGCTGGCACCATCCAAGCTGTTGCCGGCTGCAGCGGGTTGCTGCTGGCTGGCTGGACGGGCAGCGGCTGGCGGCTCATCACGAGCCGCACCATCTGGCTGCATCAGGCTGCCAAAATACTGCATCGCTGAGCTCAAGAAGCCCTTGGCGCTGCCAGGTGGCTGCGCCGCCTGCTGCTGCCCTGATACGGCTGCTGCTGCCCCTCGTGCCGCTGCTGGTGCTGCTGTCGGCGGAGCGCTCCTGCTTGACAGCATGTCGGCAACAGCTGTCTTGAGGCGCAGGGGCACCCCTAGGCTGCGTGCCGTCTCTTCGGGAAGCGCTGCTAGCTCGGCGGCGGTGCTGTACCAGTTTGATTCCAGCGCCTGCACCGCGGCTGCCGGAAACGGCTTGCCCAGCTGCTCGCAGGCTGCAGAGATGGCGGCTGCAACCTTAGTGTCGGGTGTGACCGCTGCAGCGCTTGGGCTCGTGCTGCCCGATGCAAGCAGGACCCCTGGATGCAGGCAAAGGCAGGCGAAGTGAGGCCTCGTGTGGCGGTGGCCTTGTGTGGCGGCGTGGGCGGCCGCAGCGGCGGCATAGGAATTCCATCGGCAGCAATCCCACTCACCAGGTCTGGTCCACAGGTGCCTGGTGTGCCTCATCCCATCAAGTGTGCGGTGTTGCCGAGCGCCACTGCCGAGAGTGCGGCACTCTGCGGTCGGGCAAGCAGCGCTGCTGGCCTGCCCGATGGCACGCATGGCCCGCTGCGTAGAAAATGCTCGGCAGAAGAGCCTCAAGGGTACAGACATCAAATGTTGTTGTTCAACTTTGCTTGCTCCTCTCACATGGGAGCAGAAACAATGTGAACAGGTCGATCCAAGCGATCCAGCTTGAAAAACAGCCGGCCGTGAGTCCGTTGCGGCCGGCTATGCCACCATCTCGCCGCCAGCGTGGCGCATGCCGGCAAGTCGGGGCGCCGTAATCGGGACATGCCACCCAGCTGGCTGGAACAGATAAATCCACCAGATGCCTGATATGTCTCACACATTGCAGGGGAGGCCTGAGAGAGCAGTGTGCGCTTCCGCCTGCGTCCGCGGTACGAGGCGGTACATGGGCAGGCCATTCAGGTCACCGCGCCTGATTCGGAGTCGGGCCCATTGATGATTGAGTGTTGCTGGGGCACTGCTAGCCAGCAGCCTGTTGGCTCCGAAACCTCGACCAACGCATCTAGCATCTCGGAGACCCTGCTGCCACTGCAGCCCATAGGGGTTTATAGAAACCGCAGGCACGTCAGAAGTGCGCTATGTGCAGTACTAGGCAGCCCCCCCCCGGGGTTGCCACGGCGCCACACCGGTCAGGCGGCAGACAGGCCGCCCCCCCGCTCCCGGACCAACTGCCACCC
This sequence comes from Chlorella variabilis, assembly GCF_000147415.1. Classification (NCBI taxonomy): domain Eukaryota; kingdom Viridiplantae; phylum Chlorophyta; class Trebouxiophyceae; order Chlorellales; family Chlorellaceae; genus Chlorella; species Chlorella variabilis. The sequence goes on along the minus strand of NW_005435076.1, from coordinate 1,410,667 downwards.
TTTGCCTGCCTGCCTGCAGCCGGGGATGAGGGCCTGCCACCACGTAGCAGGACGGCTGCTTGCCATCGCTCTCGCAGCTGCCCTCGGGCTGCTGGCGCGACCTGCCGTGGCGCTGCCGCGGCCAACCCCAGACGCGGTGCAGGCGGCAGCCTTGACCCCAGCGCTGCGTCGCTGCCTGCTGCGGCTGGATGCCCGGCTGGTGGACGGCTCCTCCCCTGCGGCTCTGGCAGAGGCGGCCGGGGGCAGGCTGTGGAGCGCGGTGCACAGCCGCACCGTGCCGCTGGCGGTCGTGTTTCCGCGCACCGCCACAGCGGTGGGCCGCGCGGTGCGCTGCGCCAAGCGCGCGGGGGTCAAGGTCACCGCACGGTCCGGCGGCGGCAGCTTTCTGGGCTACTCGGTTCGGCCCGGCACTCTCACTTTGGACCTGTCTGAGCTGGACGGCGTGACTGTGGCCCAGAACAGGCGGTCGGTGAGGGTGCAGGTGAGGCACGGCGCCTGCCACCAGCCCGCCGCTCCTGCCCATTTGTTCCCTGCCCCACATTTCGCTGCCTGGCTCTGGCGTGCAGGGCGGGGCGCGCCTGGGTCAGCTCTACTATCATGTCTACAAGCAGGCTGGGCCGGGCGTGGCCGCCGTGGCGGGGACCTGCCCCAACGTGGGAGTGGGGGGGCACATCCTGGGTGAGCAACGGCAGGCAGGAGTGGGGCACATGCGGGCCGCATCTGCCGCTCCGTTCCACCAGCCGCTTGCTGCCACCACACTGCCGCCGTGGGTGCGCCGCTGCCGCAGGTGGCGGCTACGGCTTCCTGACCCCCTGGCATGGCTTGGCCTGCGACCAACTGCTGTCGGTCACCATGGTGGATGCCAACGGCGACCTGGTCACAGCCAGCAGGGGGAAGAATGCAGACCTGTTTGCCGCCTCCTGCGGCGGCGGGGGAGGCAACTTTGGTGCGTGGGATGGGCCGTCCAGCAGGCGGTTGGCGGCTCGAGGCTGGCTGCTGCGCAAGCCACCACCTGGATTGGAAGCAATGTTGGCCGCGTGGCTGGTTGCGCACCCCCAAGGCAACAGCCCCACTGACTCTTGGTCGCCTCTGCTTGCAGGCATCGCCACCGAGTTCCGCCTCCGCCTGCACCAGGCACCCGCGCTGTTCTCGCTGGCCACATTTAAGATCGGTGCGTGCTGCCAGCTCCTGCGCTGATGCACACCAGCAGTCACGCCGTCCATTTGACCGCCCCAGCTCACTCCTCTGTCGTCCTGCTGCAGCTGCGGCGCATGCCGTGGACTTTCTGGTGCACTGGCAGAGCCGGCTGCTGCCTTCGGCCAGCAGCAAGCTGTTGTTCGAGCTGCATCTGCAGCCTGATGGCACCGTTTCAGTGGTCGCCTTTTTGCCGGGCAGGTGAGCAGGCACCGCGGCAGCACATGGTGCCGCGCATTGCCGCGCTTCCCTGCTGATCTGCCCCCCCGGCCTTGCTGCCTTGCAGGAGAGCCGCCCTCGATGAGGAGCTGGCGCGCCTGGGCGTGCTGCAGTCCCCCTGGCTGCCAGGCGCCCAGCTCCCCAAGGGCAGCACGTCGGAGCTGAGTTGGATCGAGGCCATGGTTGTGACAGCGGGCAGCAAGGCCAGGAACAGCTCCCTGCAAGCCTTGCTTGATTTCGACTACATGGTGGGGCGCCGCCCCGCAGGCTTCGCCGAGAAGAGCTGGTTTGCGCTCAAGCCGCTGCCTCGCCGCGCCTTTCCCGCCATATTCGCCGTGCTCAGGAAGACGGACGCTACCGTGACTGTGCTGTCCACGGGGCTCAAGGTGGGGGAGGCTGTGGCGACTGCTCAGAGGCTGCACTATGTGCAGCACCACACCATGACGCAATCGCCTTGCCTTGCTGCTACAGCTCTCGCCTCTGAGCCTGATTGCAGACCGCTGTGCGGCGGCGGCGGCAGCGCGACACCGCCTTCCCCTGGCGCCGTGCCCTCTACTTCATGAAGGCAGCCAAACGGGTGCGCCGCGAGGCAGACGTGCCGCTACTGGCGCCAGCGCTGGCACAGATACAGAGACAGATGGCCCCTTTCTTCCCTCGCCAGCCAGCTTACATCAACTACATTGACGACCAGGCATCCCCCGACCCCCTCTGGTCCTACTATGGCCCCAACCTGGGCTGGCTGCGCCAGGTATGCGCATGAGGGCGGGCGGGGGGGAAGGTGCACATGTGCAGGGGTCGCCAGCTGCCCCTCCTACTCACGCCCCGTTACTTGCTGCTCCCATACAGGTCAAGGCCAAGTTTGACCCCGACGGCTTCTTCAACACCAACCCGGTGGCCATCCCCGCCGCAGCCACCAACCGCCAGCAGCCGGCGACGGCGCCTCAATGACATGCAGTTCCTGTTTTCTGCTGTGATGCTTTCCTCAGACAATCTCATGTCATGGGAGCTGTAATTGGCACAGATGAGCTGGAATTGGCTCATATGTGCAGGCACAGATGGAGCAGAATGGAGGTGGCAGCGAAGTCGGGAGCGCAGCACAGCGCAGCGCAACATCAACATTGGGACCCCACTTGAAATGCTCCCCTTATTTGGTCCCTGCGCTGCCTGTCCTTCCCTGCGCTGGGTCTCTTCGCGACATGGAGGCCGAAAAACAAAGCTTTGCTGTCAGGCTTGAACGTGCAACAGCGGTTCCAAAGGCTGAGCGAAGCCCTGACGTCGCTGCTTTCGTGGAATCCGTGCAGCTGCTGCGGGATGTGGCGCAGATGCTGCCGCTGGACCGGCAGGGGCGGCCGACGCTCAAGGACCCCGCCGTCGCCCGCCAGCAGCTGCTGCTCGGTGCCGCGAAAGTCAGCAGGGCACGGTACCTGACCCCACACCTGCCCGTGGCTGACTGCGAGTGGGAGGAGGCGCTGCAGATCTACATGGCGGTCTTTGCCTCGCCATGGAAGGCCGCCGCCACCAAGTGGAGCAGCGGCGGCGGCGGCGTTGCCACGGGCGGCAGCGCCAGCGATGACGACCACACGGAGCTGGGCGCTGTGCTGTTTCTGTTCACCACCGGCAGAGGCCCGGAGCTGTACGCAGCAGCGTGCCGGAGCGCCCAGGCAGCCGCCATGCTGGCAGAGCCTGGGTGCCACGCCGCGGTGGGGCAGCAGCTGGCGGCGCTGGTGGCCAGCCAGCCCAAGAGGCGCAGCGGCGGGCGGCCGCCGCTGCTGACGGCGCAGCAGCTGCAGGCTGCCTGCTGCCGCCACGCGGTCGAGGTGGTGTATGCCGCCGCCACGCTGCAGCGCCGCCCCAACCTGCGCCCGGAAGGCTTCACGCCGCTGTCCGCGCAGCAGCTGGGCGAGGCGCTGGCGGGGCAGGAGCGGTGCGCCGAGGAGCTGCTGCGCCTGGAGCCAGAGGTGGCGCAGAGCCACGCCGTGGCGGCGCTGGCGCTGCGCTCTCGGCAGCAGGAGTCGACGGCCGATGCCGAGCTGGCAGACCGCTACCTCTGCGCCTTCAGGCTGGCGCGCCAGTCTGGCAGCGACTTCTTGCTGGTCAAGGGTGCGGCCGACTCGCTGGGTGCGGCCTTCCTGCACTGCAGCCGGCGCGGCGCAGGCCAGGTGCACGGCGGCGCTGCCTGAGCGCTGGGCCCAGACCGTGGAGGCCTCGCTGTCGTTTGCGCAGACCCAGGTGGCGCCCGCCCGCGCGCTGCTCAAGTACACGCTGCAGGCTGGCAGCGGCGGCGGGGCCGGCAGCGGCGGGCGCCTGGAGGGGGCCGGGGCGGGCCCGACCAGCACAGTGCAGCAGGCACGCATCGCCACGCGGGCGGAGCGCGAGAACTCCGACCCCGCCACCCGCTGCGCCTGCGATGGCTGCGGCGAGAAGGCGCCGGACATGCGCCGCTGTGCCTGCTGCAAAAAGGCGCAGTACTGCAGGTTAGGCCTGCTTTGTTGTCTTGTGGGAGGATGGCAACGCTATAGGGAGGAATGGTGTGGTGGACCAGGAGGCCCCCATGTAGCGTGTCATGGCTGAGCGCTGCTCATGACGATGATGCCAATGGCTGTACCTTGTGCTTGCTCCACGCAGCCGGGATTGCCAAACGGCTGCTTGGGAGGAGCACAAGCGAGCCTGCAAGGCCGCCGCCGAGTGAGCCGTGGCTGGCCGCCGCCGAAGCCCTGATGACGTGATTTATGCCAAAGTGCTGCACTTGCTCGCCTTGCAACATTCACATCTGGTAACACAGGACTTATGGCCACAAACTGAGGGCTGGCCACTCTCTCGTTTGGTGGTATTGCGGCGGGCGCTGGCCAGCGGCGTGTGACGGGGCGACAGCGATGTGTAGGGCTTGCAGCTCAGAGCAGCGCGCTTTGGGCGCCGGCGGCCTGTACCTGTGCTCGCTTCACTCCCTTACACACTGCAGAGACCAGATCCTGCACATTGCGCCCTGGGCCGAGGCCCTAACCCACCTAGCGCTTTCCGCCACCTAGCGCTGGAGGCCCAAGCCTGCCGGATCGGGGGCTGGAACCATGTACTGGCTCGTGAGCCTGCCCCACGATGGCGGAGCTGACCAGGCCTGGACTCGGCTGCAGGAGGCGACCACGTACACAAATGACTACAGCTCCAACTTCAAGTTTGCGCTGCCCGAGAGCTTCAGGTAAGCGGGGTCGGGGGTGGGGCTTCTTGGGGTTCCCAGTGCAAGCCCGCCAGCTGCAGCAGCTGCGTGCCCATCCTCTGGAGCGCTTGTGCAGTGCCGATCCGGGGCGCTGTGCCCGCGAAGCGGCTTGCGGGCTTGCCCGTCACCGCCCCGCCCCCGCCCCTGCCCCGTCTTCTCCGCGCAGGGTTGGCACGCTAGACTCGCTGCTGGCCCTGTCTGACGACCTGGCCAAGGTGAACCAGGCGGTGGAGGGCACGGTGAACAAGGTGCGGCGGCAGCTGATGGAGCTGCAGGCGAGCGTGGCGCCCGAGGACCGCGCCGATGTGTGGGTGGAGACGCAGACGCCCGAGGGCTACCTGCAGCGCTTTGCCTGGAACGAGGCCAAGTACCCGTCACGCCGCCCGCTCAAGGAGATTGTGGCGTCCATCATGGACAACGTGCAGAAGCTGGACGACGACCTCAAGGTGCGACTACAGCGCCGGCTAGCGGCTGGGCTGGGCGGGCAGGGCTGGGCGGGGCGCGGCTGGTTACGAGTCGGCTACGTGCGGCGGGGCAAAGCAGTGTACTGGCACGCTTGTGCGGCAGCGCTGGGAGCTGCAGTGGGAGTGGAAGTGCTGCAGCCCGAGGGCGACAGGGCGCTGCCTTGCGCAGGGGGGAGCAGCAGGGTTGGCTGAGCGCACATGCCATGTGCTGTGTGTGCACACGTGCCGCTCGCCGGCTGACCCTTCCCGCCCCACCCCGCCCGCCCCGCCCCGCAGGTCAAGGTGACCGAGTTTGGCCAGCTGCGCAGCACGCTGCAGGCGGCGGCGCGCAAGCAGGGCGGCAGCCTGGCGGTGCGCGACGTCTCGTCGCTGGTGCCCCCCAGCCAGCTGGTCTACACCGAGAACCTGACCACGCTGCTGGTGGTGGTGCCCAAGTCGGCCAAGGGCGACTGGCTGGCGCAGTACGAGAGCTTGTCGGAGTTTGTGGTGCCGCGCTCCACGTCAGTGGTGGCCGAGGACCAGGACTATCAGGCCTTCACGGTGGTGCTCTTCAGGCGGGTGGTGGACAACTTCAAGACCGCGGCGCGCGGCAAGGGCTTCCAGGTGCGGCGCAGGGGCGCGAGCCTGCGCCTGCGCGCCGGCGCCCCGCGCCATCCCGCCCGGGTGCTGCGCCGCTCCACCGCCCATCGCACCCGCCTGTGCTGGCCCATCTCGCATGCATTGTGCAATCCATGCACCACCCCTGCCTGTGCTTACGAACCCCGCCGGCCCCGCCACCCACGGGAGCAGGTCAAGGACTTGAAGGTGGACCCGGAGGCGGCACGCAGCAGCGAGGCGGAGCTGGCGCGGGTGCGCACCGAGGTGGAGCAGCGGCGCGTGTCGCTGGAGCAGTGGTGCATCACCAGCTACGGCGAGGCCTTCAGCAGCTGGATCCACGTGTGCGCGGTGCGGCTGTTTGTGGAGAGCATTCTGCGCTACGGACTGCCGCCAAAGGTGCGCCAGGTGCCAGGGCGCTCACCGGTGGGACCGGTGGGGCCGCATGTAGGGCCTGGGACACAGCTGGCGCAGCATGCTTGCTGGATCACAGCTGGAGCGCAGCATGCTTGCTAGCCAGCACCATTGCACCGCAGCAGGCTGCCGTGCCAACCCAAGCCAGCTTGCCACCAACATGCGATGCTGCATCTGGTGCTGCTGGCGGCTTGGCTGGCCAGATGCCAAGCACGCATTCCCCCCCCCCCCCACCCACCCACCCACCCGTCCGCGCAGTTCCTGTCGGTGCTGATGCGTCCCAACGCCAAGTACACCGCCAAGCTGCGCAAGCTCATGGCGCACTCGTTCAGCCACACAGGCAGCGACCACTTCTCGGCGGAGGGCGCAGGGGAGGACATGTTCCCGTACGTCTCCTTTACGCTCAACATCGAGGGCTGAGGCAGCAGGCCTGCTCGCAGAGCAGCCTTCCAGGCCCAGGCTATCCTGCCTGGCTCCCCGCAGCAAGCCAGCACCGCCGCTGGCCACCGCGCCAGCGGCGCTGCCCGCCTCGCCTCCTGCCCCACCCCCACACACATGACGCTGCGCTCCCCCCACACTGCCGCTCCCCGTTCTGCACCCTAGCGACGCCGCATCCCCATTGTTTGCCGCTTTTGCTCTCGCTCTCGCTTGTTGGCGGCTGTGCCCAGTTGGCACCTGCTGCCGGCACAGCCCGGCTCTCCACCGTGCTGTTTGCACCTTCTGTACCCTACCCTGTGTCTTTGTTCCCTGTCTGTAAGCACACCACTACAGCTGACCGCTTTGAGTTGTGTGCAACGGTGTTACACCTGTGTACCGTGCATCCAGGCGCTGTGGCATCAGTGAGTGCCGTTAGCGTGCGGCGGCGCCGTGCCCGCCGGCTTCTGGCCGGCGACGGCTGGACCTCGCTGCTGCTGCTGCATCAGCATCTGCGTGTACTGGGCCACCATGGCGGGGCTGACTCCTGCAACGGGCGGGCAGGGAGGCGGGGCAAAGGGAGTTTATGGCATCACTGCACATGGCAGAAATGTAAAGCTAGGGACGATGGGTGGAGCCTGCCGCACCTGGCATCAGCGGGATGCTAGGCCGCGGCGCCAAGCCCAGCGCTGGCTGCACGCCTGGCGGCCCATGCGCCGCCGGCAGCAGTTGTTGCGGCATGCCGGGCTGCTGCTCCACTATGGGCGCCGCCTGCTGAAGCGGCGGCCGCTGCTGCTGCTGCTGCATAAGCATCATGCCTTGGGGAGCCACCCCCCCAGGCATAACCGCCCCTGCTACCAGCCGGGGCGGTGCCCCACCAAGCTGAGCCGGCAGCGTGCCACCAACAAACTGTGCTGCTGCCGGCAAGGCGCCGTATGCCAGCCCCGTCGCTGCCTGCTGCTGTGCCCACAGCTGCTGCAGCTGCTGCTGCTGTACTTGCTGCTGCAGCTGATGCAGCTGCTGCTGGCCATTCGGCTGCGGCATCGCCATCTGAGGCCAGGCAGGAACCCCAGGGAGTGCAGGCCGCGGCACGCCGCCCACAAACTGTATCGGCCGTGGTTGCGCGGGTTGCTGAGTAAACATGCCAGCCCCGTTTGCAGCCAGTGCCTGCTGCTGCGGCGCTCTCTGCGTGAAGGCAGCCCCCGCTGCACCTACTGCCACAGGCAGAGGCGCCTGCGGCCAGCCAGCTATTGCGGGCTGCTGCTGCTGCAGAAGGGGTGCGCCAAGGGCTGCTGGGGCCGCAGCGGCGACGGCCGCAGGCTGGATGCCGAGGGCTGCCGGCCCGGCTGCTGGCACCCCGGCGGCAGCATCCAGGCAGCAGCTGCGCCGCTCCTCCTCTGTCAGACTGTCCTCTGTCGCCACCAGGGCAGCGGCCGATGCAAGCATGGTCGCCAGCCGCGCTACAGACTCTGCCTCCTCGCCAGTTTGTGCTGCGCAGCTGCTGCCCTGCAAACGTGGGGTGGAGCATGGCCCAAGCACAGTCCTCAGCCAACAACCGGCAGGGCGTCATCACACTTGAGAAGCACCTGCAAGACTGGTCCGCTTAAGCCCACCGCACCTGAAAGTATTGCAGGCTGCTGGCCATGTCAGCGGCGCTGCACGCCAGCTCAGCAAGCTCCGGCGCATGCTGCCCCAGCCCCTCCCACGCCTCTCTCGGCGGCGGCATGTAGGGCGCCGCAGAACCGCCGGCGGTGTGCCCTAACCCGGCCTCCCAAGAGCCCTGGTTCTCTAGAAGCCGCTGGTAGTGGCGGCTGTATGCCGACTGCTGGCGCCGTGTGGTGCGTGCTGCAGGGGGCGCGATCAAGAGATGCCACCAGCAGACAACGTGAGCAAATGGGCAGATTACGATGCCAAAGGGGAAGTCCGAACCGGGTGTCAGCAGGGCAAGCCCACACCAAACACCCTACACACAACCCGCTTGCCACACAACCTGCTTGCCCTCCCCTCCGCCGCGGGTAGAGCAGGCGAGCAAATGAAGCCGAGCACATTGTGTCGTGCCGCAAGCCGAGGGCAGCCCCGAGCAGCCCCACCTGGCAGCTGCTCCTCCTCTGATGCCAGGTCAGCATCCTCATCCTCCGAGTCCTCCCTGTACACTATGCCGCCGCTGGAGCTGCGCTGGCGCTTGTGGTAGTAAGGATCCAGGCTGGAGGGGCCGCTGCTGGAGCCACCGCGGCCCGACAGCGGCGGCCGGCCGCGCCCGCGGCCCCTGCCCCGCCTGCACGGTGCATGCGGTGCAGCATGCGAGTGCGACGGGGGATAAGTGGGGAGCAAACTCTGGGAGAGGGCATGGCTAGGGTAATGGCTGGCAGGCAGTCCCAGTTGCAGCAGGGCCTACCCTCTGCCGCGCCCCCTGCCCCTGCCGCTGCTAGCCGGCGCTGCTGCGCCGCCAGCGGTGGCGCGGAAGCTGGCGGCCAGGCGCTCCCGGATCTGGCGGTTGTGCTCTGCCTCCTCCACGTCGGTGGCGGCCAGCGGCACCGTGATCTCCACAGCCTCATTGTACTCCTGCAGCAGGAGGGAGCCAGGAGTGCCAGCAGCGGTGTGCAAGCATGTTGGCAGGTGCACCGCCTTGCAGCACGGGAGGGAAGCTGCCAGGCATGACTAGAGGGCTGCACCCATCGGTGGTAGCGAGGCGCCAAACACAGGCGCTGCGGCCCGAGCAGTTTCAGGGCATTGGCATGAGGGTGCGGGCACACAATGGCAGCCCAGCAGCGCCGCCACAGGCTCACGTCCTCGCTGGCGCTGCAGGCGGCCTTGTGGTCGTCGGGGTTCAGGTAGCAGTACCAGGGCTCGTCCTCCTTCACTTGGTACCCCGGCGGCAGCTTGCGCCACTTGTTGCAGTTGGGGTTCTCGCACTGCGCCCAGTTCTCCTGGACGATGACCGGCAGCACCGGCAGCGCGGCCATGGCGGGCGGCGGAGGTCAAGCGGCTCAGGGCCGTCTGGCGCCGCTGACCCTGCTGCTGCTGCTGGGCCTCCGCTGCTCCTCGCGCTCCAGCGGACCAGCCTCTCTGCCGGTCAGGAGAGCACTCGCCTCCCTTGTGATCGAGTGGTGCCAGCAACACTGCCAGGGGCCACGGGATTGGCCCCTGGGAATGCGATGGGATGAGCACGGCCAATAGAATGAGGGCGGCACGCTAGCCAGAGCGGGCCATCGCTGTGGCCCACAGCAGCCGCTCAGTGCACAGGACAGAGCTCTTGAGCGGAGTGCAAGCCAGCAAGCTCCAAAGTCGTAGGAGGGAGCGATGGGGAGAATGAAGGGACACCGCAGGCGGAGCCAATGAACATGCCCGCCGGAACCGGATTGGATGCACATGCAATCAATTCGCCGGCTTCCCATACGTTGCTGAGGTCTGCACAGGCTCAAGTGATCAATAGTTGCAGGTGGGAGCTGCGCGCTGGGGGATCGCCTCCCAACTTGCTGCTTATTAGAGGCCTTGCAGTGGCCAGGAGTGCTGGGTGAGGTAGGGTAGATGTTTATCGCAGCAAGGCCGGGGACACGGCAAGAGCGGCCCACCCACCCGCCAGCGCCGAGCTCACCGCCGAGCTCGCCCGCCTGTCCCCGACACCTGTTGCGATTGCAGGCAGCTGTGGCAGGCATGCCCTCCTTTCATGGCAGCTGCGCACATGACCACGATTGCGAGGCCCAGGACTGCAGCAGCGCGTGGTCCCTTTACCAGCACATTGACACGCAGCGGGTGAGCGGCCCTGCCGAGGCAGCTGGCGTCGGGCCTGCGTTGCACATCACTATTGCGCCAGTCTGCTGCTAACTCTCCCTGCCCCCGCAGGTGCGGTGCCTCAATGAGGCCGTGGAGGGGTCGTGCCGCAAGGTGTTTAAGCCGTGGCATCTGCGGCTAGAGACCAGCAGCGGCACGCAGCTAGGTGATGAGAGCCTGCGCCAGGCGGACATGCCCCGCTGCACACCAGCTTGCGCACCCATCTCCCATCACACGCTGTACTGTGTGTCTGCAGACAGCGAGGAGGACGACCCCGAGCTGCTGCTGCACGTGCCCTTTGACGGCGCCGTCAAGCTGACAGGCATCACCGTCATTGGCGGCCCCGACGGCGCCAGCCCTTCCAAGCTTAAAGTGGGCGCTGCTTCAGGCGGCAGCGCATGGGCCGCAGCAACGCAGAAGCCAGGGCCTCATGCAGCCAGCCCCCCGTGCTGCTGAGGGTGTGCCGTGCCGTGCAGCGCTGACAGCATTGCTCCCTAAGGGCTGTGATGCCCCCCCCCTTTTCTTGACCTATGCACCGCTTCCCTCCTCATGCCCAGGTCTACATAAACCGGGACGACCTCGACTTTGCCACCGTGGCTGACCTGCCGGCAGTGCAGGAGTGGGAGCTGCTGGAGAACTACAGCGGCCAGATCGAGCACCCCATGCAGTGAGCCAGGGCTCATGCTGCTTGCTGCCTGTGTGCCCCTGTGCGTGGTCCCTTGCCTGTGTGCTAGGCGCTGCTGCTTGAGCCACATCCCCTGCCTGGCTGCCCGCACCCGGCTTGCAGCGCCGCCAAGTTCAGCGGCGTGCACAGCATCGACCTGCACTTCCCCGCCAACTTTGGCGCCGCCCGCACCACCGTCACCTTCATCGGCCTGCGCGGCGAGTTCACCGAGCGCAAGCGGCAGGCGGTGGAGGCGGTGTACGAGTCGAAGCCCATGCCGCAGGCAAGCACGGTGCAGCGTGGGCCAGCCTGCAGTGCCCTAAAGGGAGGAAGGGAGGGTGGTGGGACTTCATGCTGTCCTGCTGTGCTGCCCGCCTCGACGCCTGCAGGACCACAAGGTGCCGGAGCAGCAAGGAGCGGGGTGGAACCTGGGCATGTAGCATGCTCAGTGCAGGGCCAGTTGTAAGCTGCTCAACTGCGGCACAGTTTGGCCAGCGGTGGTACAACGGGCCGCTGCCAGGTCAGCGCGCAGAGAGGTTATGCCGCAACCCAGGGCATTTGAGAGGGAAGAGCAAATTGCCAAAATGTCGTCGGATCTCACGCTCAGTCAGCTGTTTGTCTATCCTGTGAAGGGCTGCCGGGGGATCGCCCTGGCGAGCGGGGTGGTTTGTCCCACAGGTCTGCGAAGGACTCTGCCCACGAACATCCGTGCACTGCCTGGATCGACCTGCTGCCGCCCGCCCGCCCAGCTTGCCCCACCCGCCTGCCCGCCGCCCGCCAAACACCCCGAGCAGGTCTCCTGTTTGACCGCAACTGGGTAGTTGTCAGAGCCAGCAACGGCAAGTTTGTCACTCAGAGGCAGAAACCGACGTGAGCAAGGCTTGCCAGCACTGCTGCCTGCCCGTCCCACCGCGTCCTGCCGACGTCACCAGCAAACCTAGCCGCGACTCTGCTGTCTTGGCACACCCCTCGCACCCACATCACATGAACCCGCAGGTTGGCGCTGGTGGAGGTGTCCATCGTGCCAGACCGTCTGTTGCAGGGAGCTGACCTGGCGGCCTGCCCCGATGCCAAGCTGGTACTGCGGGCACCGGGCATGCCCGAGCTCCAGGTGCCGCTCACCGCATCTGCTGCCGCCGACAAGCTGGCCCCTGTGACGGTGTGGGACTGGAGCGGGCAGGCGGCAGGTGGGCGTTGACTCTGCTGGCCACTGGGGGGCGACAACAGACGGGGAAAACTAGAAACTATGGTACCCCCCTGCCACCGCCACCGTGCAGATGAGGGAGATGCGGCAGCGGAGTGGTTCAGCAAGTATCTTGGCCTGCCCTGCCGCCTGCTGCGCTATGCCGGGCAGGCAGGGGCGGCAGGCATGCCAGCAGACGACCCCACCGGCACCCGGCGGCAGGTGGACACAGAGTGGGCGCCAGCTGGCGCTGAGACCGCTTTTGCGGACGGCTTCCCCTTCCTGCTGGCAAACGAGGTGGCTGGGAGGGTGGGCTGACCCGACAAGCAGATAGGGTGGGGTGCGTGGACAACGCAGCAGAGGGTGGATGAGGCAGGGGACAGGGGCAGCATGGCAGCACACCACCAAGCCTGCCTCCTCCTCTTCCCTCCTGCCCCAGGCCTCGCTGGCAGAAGTGAACCAGCACCTGGCGTCCAAGGGCGAGGCGGCGCTGCCCATCAACCGATTTAGGCCCAATCTGGTTGTGCGGGGGGCAGGCGCTTTTGCCGAGGACGGCTGGGGCAGCTTGCGCATCGGTGCTGCGGGCGGTGCGCCCGGGGACGGCGTGGAGTTTGACAACGTCAAGCCCTGCAGCCGCTGCAAGGTGAGGGGCGCTGCAGTTGCTTGCGCCAGGTGTGCTGGGCGTGGCATGCCAGCCTGGGCGCTAGTGCTTTTACTTGCTCGCTTGGTGCTCCCTGGGCCCAGGCCTTGACTTCTTGCCCGGCATGCGCTGCGGCGGCCCCCGCAGGTGACTACCATCAACCAGGAAACCGCGGAAGAGGGGATGGAGCCGCTTGTGACGCTGGGGGAGACGAGGTCGGGGCGCGTGCTGGGCTGGGAGGGCACGCCCGGGTTCAAGGGCGCCGTGTTCTTTGCTGCCAACCTGGTTCCCAGGCAGCGCGGGCTGGTGCGCGTGGGCGATGCTGTGGCGGTGACGGCGACACGCGAGGGCCCGCCCACACCGCTCAGCTGACGAGGCGGCAGAGCAGCGGCACAATGTATCATTTTCCTAGCATGTGTGCATCATCATCTTGTAATCGTCCGGACTTCCGTTGTGGCCAGCGGTGATGAAAGGGTGGATGACAGCCAGCCGGTCGGCCTAAGTGCTGGACCGGGGAGGGCGGTGGCCGGCCCTGTCGGTGACAAGAGTGCTAAATGATTTGTGAGCATGATTGTAATCGTCTATACCACTAGCGTGAGGAGAGCATTCTGCAGAGGGGGTAGTCAAGAGTTTGTGGGCGCCAGCTGCAGGGTGCCATTCAAAAATGCCAAGCTGCAGGGAGGCGTTTCCCGGTCCGCCCGTGCGTCCAGACCTTTTCTAACACTATTTCAATGCGATCAAGGCACGGGGCCGCGAGTGAAGATGGTTTTCAGGCGGTTTTGCGCCCACTGACAGGTGGTGGGAGCTCGCTGCACACTTGTAGGGCTTGCTGGCCCGCTTTTCAAGAGCCCAATGAGTGTAACAAAATGGGTGAATCGAGCGGCTGGCGGGCATGCAAGCATTTCATGCAGTCCTGGCAGTGGGCATGGGTGCACGTGGCAGCTCTGCAGAGGTGCGGCACCCCGCCCGCCAGCTGGCGCGTGCCCTAGGTTGGCCTAGGGTTTCTTGATTGGCGTTGCGGACTAGAATAGGGCGGCTCTGCTGGTTATCCTGTCCCGCTACCAGCACTTGGAGGTGTTAGGGCTTTGCCAGATATGCACGCTGTTGCCAGTCTCAGGCCGGTGCCGGCGCAGCTTGCGGCTAGCAGGCCAGGTGAGGACAGCCTGATTTCAACGTTGTGAGGCCCAGATCGACCCCACTTGACCGATCGCGGAACGTTACCCGCTCCCTCCCTGCTGTAGTTGGCGCCAGGCGATGCCGGCGAACGTTCCGATGCAGAGCCCGCCAGGACGACGTGCTGGCCAATGAGCCTGAAATAAAGCTGGTGAGGCACCGCCGCCAGCGAGCGCCGCGGCAAGGCGTCGCTGCCGCATCCAGCACAGCCTTGTGCAGATTTGGAGTTGGTTGTTGGCAGGGCAGCAGCCTAATGCAGGGTGCCTCTGCTGCCGCCTCCTCCCTTGCACCTCCCTCCCTCCCGCTCTGAGGCCACTGCTGCCGCGTGCAGGTCAATGGCGCGGTCACCTCTGGCCCCAGCTTGGCGGTGGAGGTCAATGGCTTGAAGCTGCCAAACCCTTTTGTCATTGGGTCGGGGCCGCCGGGTACCAACTATGCGGTGATGAAGAAGGCGTTTGAGGAGGGGTGGGGCGCTGTGATTGCCAAGACCGTGAGCTTGGACAGCAGCAAGGTGAGGGCCAATGCGCCACAGCGTGGTGCATTGCCATGTTGCTGCCCGCACATCCGCTCATGCTGCCCCTCCATGCCGCATGCCGCCCCCCGCAGGTGATCAACGTCACTCCGCGGTGAGCCTCCCTGTCTGTGCTGGTGCCTTCCTAGGCAGCCCTGGGGTCCAGCCCTGCATTCCCTATCGCCACCCCATCCCCACGAAGCGCGTATCCAGCCTTTGCCTGTGGTCCCGCCATGCCCCCTTCCCCGCAAGATTGCAGGTATGCCAAGATGAAGAGCAGCGACGGCAAGGAGGTGATTGGCTGGGAGAACATCGAGCTCATCAGCGACCGGCCGCTGGAGGTGATGCTGGAGGAGTTCAAGCGCCTCAAGGCGGAGTTCCCGGACCGCGTGCTCATCGCCTCCATCATGGAGGAGTACAACCAGGCGGCGGTGAGCGGGAGCGTGTGTGTGTGTGCGGGTTGTGGGGGTTGGGGGTGGCGTGATGATTGGGCTGTGGGCTGGAAGTCGAGTGGGTGGTGGTGCGGTGGTGGGGGTGGCGGTAACCTGTTGTGTGTGTGTGTGTGTTGCACCATGTGTACGTGTGTGTGTGTGTGTGTGCTTTGGGCGGGCTGCCTGTGGTGGAAAGCGAGAGCGGTGGCGTCCACCAGCAGCGACCGGTGCCCGAGGGATGGGGCCAGACCCTCATGCTTGTTGCGGCGCTGCGTGCGCGCCCTTGGTGCAGTGGGAGGAGCTGATTGAGCGGTGCCAGGAGGCGGGCGTTGACGCTTTCGAGATCAACTTCAGCTGCCCGCACGGCATGCCCGAGCGCAGGATGGGGATGGCCATGGGGCAGGTGCGGGGTGGGGGGCCTGAGCACCCAGGCAGCATCAGTGCACCGCAGCATCGCACATGTGCTGCCCGACTGCCTGCCCGCCTAACTGCCAGACTGTGTACAGACTGTGTGTGTGTGTGTGTGTGTGCCCTGCAGGATTGCGAGCTCCTGCACGAGGTGTGCGGCTGGATCAACGCCAAGTCCACCATCCCGGTGTGGGCCAAGATGACGCCCAACGTGACGGGTGGGTGGCGCTGCGCGCTGGCGCACCCCCTCTTTGTGCTGTGCTTGCCAAGCAGCGCAACGACTGTGTTCCACCAGCCCAACCCAGCTCAGCCTGCCGCCCAGACCTCCCAGCTGCCTGCCCACCCACCCGCCCGCGCTGCCGCCATGCAGACATCAGCATGCCCGCCCGCACCGCGCTGGCTGCTGGATGCGAGGGCATCGCCGCCATCAACACCATCACCTCGGTCATGGGCATCAACCTGGACACGCTGCGCCCAGAGCCATGCGGTGAGCGGAGCCCGCGGCAGCAGCAGCAGCAGCAGCACAGCAGCCCGGCGGTGGGGCGTGCAGGTTGCCACCTGAGCATCCGCATACCTTTCCAGCCCCGTGCCTGCCTGTTCCTTGCCCCCACCCAGCGACCCGTCCCCTGCGTGCTGCCCGCGCGCTGCAGTGGAGGGCCATACCACCCCTGGCGGCTACTCCAGCCGCGCCGTCAAGCCCATCGCCCTGGCCAAGTGCATGTCCATCGCTCAGATGATGCGCCACGACTTCCCGCACTCAGCCGCCAGCCTGAGCGGGCTGGGGGGCGTCAACACGGGGCGGGATGCGGCGGAGTTCATCCTGCTGGGCTCCAACACGGTGCAGGTGGGCAGGCAGGGAGCGCCTGGCAGGCAGGGGCAGGCACGCAGCAGGCCCTCCACGCACATCGCACGCTTCGCTGCTGGTAACCTGGAGTGTCCCGCCGCGTGGCCCGTGCCCACAATGCCCATTGCCTGCAGGTGTGCACCGGCGTCATGCTGTACGGCTACCCGCTCATCAAGAAGCTGTGCGGCGGCCTGCAGGTGCGGCAGCAGGGCAAGCGTGCTGCAGGGGGCGCCTGCTGCATCTCTCGCTGCCGGCATGCACATGTAGATGCAGCAGCCCCCTGCCCCAGCTTGCACTCTTTTTTAGCCCCCTCGCCGTTGCTTATCCATCCCTTGTTGCTCTCTTGCCCCGCTCCTTCCCCGCAGGCCTTCATGCAGCAGCACGACTTCGCCTCTGTGGAGCAGTTCCGCGGCGCCTCGCTGCCCTACTTCACCACCCACCACGAGCTGGTGCGCATGCAGCGCGAGGCGGTGGAGGCCAAGAAGAAAGCGCGGGTGGGGCTGGCCAAGGACGACGAGTGGAGTGGGGACGGGTTTGTTGAGGAGGCGGAGAGCATGGTGTCCAACTGAGGGACCGCCCAGAGAGGCGCTCGGCGCTTGGGCCAGCGGCGGAGACTGAGGCTGGCGGCGCACTAGCTGGGCTAGGCAGGCAGGCAGCTAGGAAGCAGCAGTGGACCGCGGGTCGGGCAGTGCCTCTGTGGCGGCGCTGTAGCGCCATCAGCGCAGCTGCAGGCCTGCTCGTTTTTTCATAGTCACCGATCATTTTTCCTTACTTTTTCAGATGTATGTACCATATGCGCAGTATGCTTAAACGTTCCCGTGATTGTACTCATTGCGTGGCACGGCAAAAAATGTGCAACAAAGGCATCACGTACCACAGCAATAAAGACGAGGAACAAAAGAATGGTTATCAAATAGAAGCCAGCAGCTCAGCTGCGCAGCTCAAGCGGCAGGTGCGCCAGATCGTTGACGCGCAGGATGTGCCAGGTGCCATCGCTGACGCCGCCGTCTGCGCTTGGCAGGAAGCCCACCTCGGTGACTGAGGTGTTGCCCATCGCTATGTTGCGGGACATGGTTGGCAGCGAGTTGAGCAAGCCCCTCAGCAGGCACTTCTGGGCCATGCCATGCGACACCACAATGGCGGGTGCATCGGGCGACAGCCGTGGCAGCACCTCCTCCCGCAGGTAGGCCAGCATGCGCTCCTCCACCTGCGGACAGCTTGGCAGGGATTGCGCCATGCACCGGCATCTAGCACAGCTGCAGCAGCCTGGCGACAAAGCAGCAGGCTGAGCGGACCAAGGAGGCGGCAGCTGCACCTGTCGCTGGCTCTCGCCGCCTGGCGGGGCAAAGTTCCAGCCCAGGCCCTGCATGCAATGCAGCCTACTATAGTGGGGTGGCGCGCCTTGACTGGCAGATCATGCAAAACTGAAGTGCACATTACACAGAGCCACCTGCGCGCCCCACCTCGTTCATTCACTCACTCACTGACTCACCCATGGATCGGCAGCAAACTGCGCAGTGAGCTCCGGCGTGAAGCACTCGCGCCGCACCCGCCCCTCCCACTCTCCCTGCTCCAGCTCCAACAGCTGCTCAGATTGGACCAGCTCGGTCTCTTTCACCTGCGGCACAGCGCAACATGGCGCATGTGGGAGAGGGGCAACGACACGGGGAAAGTTGCGACTTGGAGTGTGGGGGAAAGGTTGGCAAACCCAGCGCAATCCTCCCTCCCTGATCACCTCTAGTGCAGCCATCACCGCCTTGGCAGTCTCCTGTGCCCGCACAGCCGTGGAGCTGTAGAAGCGGAGGCGCGGGAGGGGCGTGCCGGCGAGCTGCAAGGCCGCGCTCAGGTGCGCGCCGAGCGCGCGCGCCTGCTGCTCTCCCAGCGGCGTCAGCGGCGAGTGGTTGGTGCGGCCGCCAATCTTCTCGGTGATTTCCAGGTTCATGACACATTGGGCGTGGCGCACCAGCAGGATCTTCAGCATGGCTGCTTGGAGCCTGGCGCTAGGCTCAGAGAAGGGCCTGGTGGGCGGGCGGCGTGGGCGGCGGGTGGGGAGCGACCCCACAACTCAGATGGCACGAGGGCTTCCTGGATTATTGTTGCCGCCCTATGCGCCAGGCTGCCCTCCAGGCAGCGTCTGCAAGCCGCTATTCCGGCCAAGTTAGGATGGAGCTTCCTCTTTGACTGGTCAGCGAGGGGGATCACAGCGCCTGAAGGTTGAATGCAGGTCGCCGATTGAATTGCAATTGAGTCGGCTGATCCTCGTGTTCCGAGCGTGGCGAGCCTAGCTGGCGGTGCGGTATTTCAGCCTCCTAATGTCGAAATGGGGGCCTGATCATGCTCCAAGACATGCGCCTATGCCGAGCAACAACGGCTCAACCACTCTGGAGGAGGGACAACCAGGCGCAGCCACCCCAGTCACTCCCACCTCGCCCAGCGACGTCCAGCAGCCCCTGCTCACCCGCTTGTCTGTCGAGGACGGCATCGATGCCACCACAGCAGATAAGACAGCGGCGGAGGGCAGCACCGCCGGCGGCGGCGGCGGGTGCCCAACCCCCGCCGCCTTCGCCAAGGTGCATCTCATTGGTCGATAATTAGGAGCTGCTGGCGGGCAGACACAGTGAATGGCTGGGAGCATTATTGGTCTGGCCACCCTGCCTTTCCCGCCACTTGCATGGCCACACCTGCTGCCGCCAGCGTCCCCTGACCCCCACCCACTTCAGATCTCCACTGCAACAGGAGATGATTGAGCAGGGCCGCATGGCGGGACCGCTGGCCCTTAACCTGATCTCCAACTACTCCCTCAACATTGGTGGGTGCCGCTGGGCCCGCGCTGCCACCGCTGCGACAGCTCTCGTCTTGTGCTGCTGCATCCTCCCTCACGAACACACACCTCGCATGCTTGCAGTGTGCCTCAGCTTTGTGGGCAAGCTGGGAGACACCCAGCAGCTGGCTGCAGCTGCGTTGGGCACAACCCTCAGCGCCATGTCAGGCAAAATCCCGCTGGTGCGCACACTCGCCTGCCGGGCACGTGGAATCTAGGGCAACTGCTGGCTGGCTGGCCTCACACTTGCATGCAGCCTGCGATGCAGCGCTCGGCCTGACCCCCACCTCCATCCCCACCCAGCCCGACACTCACACAATCGTGCACCCACACACAACCGCTGCCCCGCCTCCCCGCCTTGCCTCCCGCGCGCAGATGGGCCTGTGCGGCGCCGTGGACACTCTGGCCACCCAGGCTGTGGGCGCCGGGCAGCCGGTGGGCATCCTGTTCCAGCGCGCCGTCCTCTTCCTGGCCCTCCACTGCCTGCCCATCGCCGCCATGTTTGTCTCCGTGCCCATGCTGCTGGCTGCGCTGGGCCAGCCCGCCGACGTGTGCGCCCTGGTCAGGGCGTACCTGCTGGCGCTGCTGCCCAACTTGTTCATAGATGCCGTGGCCAGGTGGGCAGGGGGGCGGGACCGGTGCTAAAAAGAAAAATAAATTCTCCTGTCCTCACTTGTCTCCAGCCTAAGGCTGCACACCACCCTGACGCTCTGCACACAACCCTCTGCACACGCACACCCCCTGCTTGCAGGCCCCTGAACCGCATCCTGGTGGCCCAGCGCATCACGCAGCCGCAGATGGCGGTGGGCCTGGTGGTGGCGGTGCAGCACGTGGCTGTCTGCTACCTGCTCATCAACAGGACGCGGCTGGGCTTCCTGGGCGCCGCCGTCGCCAGCGGCTGGTCCAACCTACTGTCGGTGGCGCTGCTGGCGGCGTACGTGGCGGTGGCGGGGATGGGGGAGCAGGTGTGGGGGCGCCCCTCGCGGGAGGCCTTTGCCCGCTGGCGCCAGTTTGCGGGCTTGGCGTACGCATCGGCAGGCGAGTGGCTGGCAAGGATGGAGGGGCAGGGGGGACCTGGGGGGGCGGTATCCAGCAGTGTGCTGCCGCATCATGCCTCGTCTGCGTTGCGCCAGCGTGAATCCAGCCGCTCCGACCATCACAGCTATGATACAAACTCGCACACACAGTGAACCATGCCGTCCCTCCCTCTCTCCCTCTTCCCTCTCTGCCTCCCTCCCTCCCTCCCTCCCTCCCGCACCACCCCACAGCCATGAAGTGCATCGAGTCGTGGAGCTTCTCGCTGATGAATATCCTGGCTGGCTGGCTGCCCGGTGCCGCGCAGTCGGTGGCCGCCATCTCTGTGGCCTTCAACCTGTACGGTGAGGCTGGTGGGGCCAGAGGGGCCATGCATGCCTCCCAGGCCGGGCCCCCCGCCAGGCATATGCATGCTGCAGCCTCCAGACAGGCCGGAATGGGCGTGAGCGACCCTCGTTTGCGCCACGCCAACCGCGCCGCCTCCCACCCACACCCGCCCTGCAGGCGTGCTGTTCATGGGCTTCAGTGCGGTGGCCATGGCGGGCAGCACGCGCGTGGGCAACGCGCTGGGCGCGGGCAGCGCCGAGGGTGCGCGCCTGGCGGCGCTGTCCAGCGCCCTCATGGCCCCCGCCATCTGGGCCGTGGTGGCGGCGGTGCTGACGTGGCCGGTCACCCAGAACCTGCTGCTCAGCCTGTTCACCACGGGCGCCGACGAGCTGCTGCTGCAGCGCATGCGCTCCCTGCTCTACCTGGTGGTGCTGCTGGAGCTGTTTGACGGCGCACAGACCATCCTGTCTGGCATCATCGCGGGGGTGGGCAAGCAGAGGCGCGGCAGCGCCATCAACGTCGTCGCCTACTGGGCGTGCGCGGTGGGTGGCCGGCGTTGCCGCCTGGCCGGCTTGCCGAGGCCGCGAGGGAGCGGCGGGAGGCAGGCGCCCCTGCTGGGCCCGCCGCTCAGTGCCTGACTGGCTGGCGCCCACAGCCTCCCCGCGTGAGCCCACCACTACCACGCGCCAAGGGGACCAGCGCGCGGCACCCGCATCGCCCTGTGTGACAGCCCTCCCACCCTCTTCTCCCAGCGCAGGTGCCTGTGGCCATTTTGCTGGGCTTCTACTTCAAGCTGGGTGTGCAGGGCATGTATGGCGGCATGGCGCTGGGGCCCCTCATCCAGACGGCCGCCTACCTGTCCCTCATCCTCAAGCTCAGCTGGGCGCAGGAAGCGCACCTGGCGCGGCAGCGAGCGGCAGTAGCCAGTGCGCCATTGTAAGCTGCGCTTGTTGCTGGGGTTTGTGCATACAGCTGTGAAGTGTAGCTCAACACCTCTCGCTGCGGGGACCCATACTGGCTTGGGCTGGGCAACCCTGAGACGCGAGCAAAACCGTGCACAACGGGTCGGGGCAGGCTAGGGTAAACGCCACAGCAGGGCTCCTCAACCCCTGTTGGTGTGTTACAAGACGAGGAAGAAGAGCGACAGACGTCTGCTGGCCGGGAGGCGATTGTGCACTGCTAGCAGCCCGGCCTGCCCAGCGCCTGCCTGCCGCTGCTCCCAGAACTAGGCCTGATCAAGTATT
This sequence comes from Chlorella variabilis, assembly GCF_000147415.1. NCBI lineage: Eukaryota > Viridiplantae > Chlorophyta > Trebouxiophyceae > Chlorellales > Chlorellaceae > Chlorella > Chlorella variabilis. Next base: position 1,389,105 of record NW_005435076.1, on the reverse strand, counting down.
ATAATACCAGTATACACAAGAATGCATGGATGTCACACGACTGAACTGACGAGCGCTGTGGCAGGGGGCAGCAGCGCTGGGGGTGCCTCACGCCCCCTCCAGCACAGCCGCAATGATCTCCCGCCCGCGCCGCACCGAGATGGTTGTGTGGCCTTCCCCCTCGACCAGCTTCAGCGTGCTGCCCTGGATGGCCTGCGCGTACCACTCCCCATGTGAGGACGGCACGCAGCAGTCCAGCGTGCCATGCCACACCGTGGTCCTGCACCCACCCGAGCAGGCAAGCAGACGGTGGGCGGCAGCAGAGGTGGCACATGGCAAGCACGACAGCAGCAGCCCTGGGGCCTACACACCAGCCACCACCGGCCGTCTGCCGCTCACTTGCACTGGATCTTGCCCAGGTCGACGCCCGCCCACGGCAAGCGCAGCACATCATACTCGTCCAGCACAGCGCCCACACCCTGGCGGTAGGCGCCCCGAACCATCTCCACCATCATCTGCCCCATCTGGGGGCTGGACTCCAGCACCTGCCTGTCGGCGGGGCCCATGTCATTGCCAGCCTCCCTGATGACCACCTCGGGCTTGTGCTGCGCCAGCACGCAGGGTGGAGGGGGGGGAGGGCTGGCGCTCAAGCAGAGTGGAAGGGAGGGAGCCAGGCCCCAAGGGCGGCACCAGCAAGCGTGCAGGCGGTGGGTATTGGTGGTTGTTGATCAGGGGCGGGCAAGCCCCTACCACCGGGGCCACACTGCTTCCATTTGCCATGTACTTTGACCAGCGGTGCAACGGGCATGGCCACCCCCGCATGGCGCCAGCCCACAAATTTGAGGGCGTCCTGGCCCTCCCCTTGGGGTAGGGGGTCCAGCAGCCCACCTCCCAGGGGGCCCACGGCGTTAACAAGGGGCAGCGGGAAAACCTGGGTGGGGCCCAGCAGCGCCGCCGCGGCTGCTGCGTAGGGCCTGCCGCCGCTCTCCCCGGCGAGTGCCACCCCCTGCAGGCCCAGCGCATCAAGCAGGCTGCCCAGGTCGACGGCGAAAGAGGCCAGGCTGTGCACGGTGTGGGGTGACGACTCGCCCACGCCTGGGCGGTCCACCGACACCACCGCCATGCCGGCCTCGGCGGCGGCTCGATCCAGCGTGGCCGCCTCGCACGCCGAGGCTGGCACGCCGTGCAGGAAGAGCAGGACGGCCTTGGCCTTCTGCAGGTCCTGCTGGCCGTACACGAGGTAGGACAGGCGCCGCCCTGTGCCGTCAACAACCTCGTGCCCACGGCGGGGCGGGGCCGCCACGGCGGCCGTTGCTGCGGTCGCCTGCACAGCGTCCGCGGCGCAGGCGGCAAAAGTGTTGGCACCATGATAGCAGGGCCTGGGGGAGCCTAGAGCTCCGCAGTGCAGTGCGGCTATTCATCAGTGCGTGCAGGGCGCGCGGGAGGAGAGGTGTTTGACAGTGCGAGAAATGGGCGGGCAAGCAGAGACGCACCTTGTCGTCCTGAGGCGCAGACATGGTGTTCGGGTACAGAAAGCGCAACTCGAGGGAGGACCTGCCTTACCAAGGAGCAGTTCGACGTTTTACCCTTGCCTTCCTCCAGCGCCAGCTTCCGCCATCACCTGACGCCGCCATCCAGGCAGGCGTGCCCACCTCCACAGCCAAAACACCGAGAGGAATGCCGAGTTACAGACTACGTGTGCCGGTGAACGTGAAGGGGGTAGAGAGGCAGTGCTGCAGCAAACAACAGGGGGGCAGTGGCCCCGGAAGCGGTCAAGTAGGGAGCAAAAGGGAGCGGCAGAGAACACAACAAATCAGACGGTCAAGGAATGAGTTCAGTTGGGGGGAAACGAAACAGGGAGCTAAAAAATGAAAGGGTGCCACGGGGGCAGTGCCGGATGAGCTCAAGGGCACCAGGTTCCGCCCCTGCAGCAGCACTGACACTAGCCGCTACTGAATTGCGGTGGTGGCTGCTCCCATGCCGCTGCTGCTGCTGCTTGTGCCAACGCCGGGATCTGCTACACCAGCAGCCCCCAGGCTTCCGCCCGCTGCACCTGCCGAGGAAAGGCTATCGCCGCCAGCAGCTGCACCTGCCGAGGCAAGTCCGCTGCCGCCGCCAGCAGCTGCACCGGCCGAGACACCGCCCACAGCTGTGCCAGCTGAGGCCAGGCTTGCGCCACTAGCGTCCCCGGTAGAGGCGAGGCTGCCACCAATGGCACCGGCGGCTAGGCCGCCTCCTCCAGCCGCGTCGCTGGAAGCGAGGCCGCCGCTGCTGGCACCACCTGCGCTGCCGCCTGCATCCGCCGCGGGCGTGCCGTCGCCCGCCGTCAGCTGCTCCGGCGGCTCCGGCGGCGCGCGCTGCTGCCAGTAGGCCAGCTGCTCGGGGGTGATGTACGGGCGGATGCTGGGGGCCAGCTCCCAGGGCCGCGCCGGCGCGCTGCAGTTGGCCACCCGCCCGCCCACGTATCGCATCTTGGTGGGCGAGTCTATCTTGTGCATGATGATCCAGGGGTCGGAGCTGCACAGGTCGGCATCAAACTCCTCGGCCAGCTGGAACCGCGTCACAAACCGCTCCCCAGGCTTCCTGCAGCAGCAGCATGGCAGGCAGGCAGGCCCGTCGGGGTTGCAGGCAGCTGCACGCGTGCCGCCTGCATGCCACGCGCCGCCTGCGCTGTGCCGCAGCCCCGCCCGCCGGCCTCCCCGCCCGACGCTGCGGCTGCTCCCGCCCGCCGGCGCGCGCCTGACTGGGGCCTTGAAGCAGCAGGGCGCTGCCCAGGTGTAGAAGCGCGGGTGGTCTATGTGGCGCAGGTCCATGGCCATGAGCCAGAAGCCCAGCGTGGCGTCCTCTATGGGAGTGAACTTGAGGTGCATGCGGGTGTGGATGTCCACCAGCAGGCGCGCCACCTCGCCGCCCACCACATACCCGCCCCCCATCATGTAGTTGGGGTACTCCTTGAGGCCTGCGGGGGCAGCAGGAGGCAGGGGCGGGGCCGCAGGAGCGAGGCTGTCACGGCAGGCGACAGAGCGCGCGCCAGGGGCCGGGCCGCCTCGATGAAGAAGCGGCCAGGGAGCGGCGCCCGCCGGCGGCTGCCCCGCGCCCCCGCACCTGTGTGGTTGTGGAACGCCGCGTTGTTCCACTTGTGCCCCGGCTGCAGCAGCACCTCGCTGTGCTTGGCCATCTTGCCCATGTAGACGCGCTCCCGCCGGCACCCCGGGTTCTCGCACATGGCGGCCAGCTGCGCCAGCAGGGGCACCACGTTGATGAAGGCGTCGTCGTCCGTCTTCAGCACAAAGGCGGCGTCGTAGTTGGTGGCCGCATACTCCATCACCTGCCACAGGGGAGGCAGGGGGCGAGGGGCAGGCGCAGGCGGGTGAGGGCAGACTGGCAGGACAGCAGGCGGAACTAGCGTGGCAGCCCATGGCGCGCTGCGGCTGCTGGTTTTGCGCCTCCACGCCTGCCAGCCCCGCCGCCGCCGCGCCGTCGCTCACATAGTATGTCTTGTACAGGATGGACTTGTAGTTGGTCTTCTCCCGCACAAACACAATGTCGCCGTACGCCTCCAGCTCCTTCTCCACCTGCGCACATGCGCACGCGATGGCAGCGGGGGTTGGGGTGGGCGTGGTGCGGCGAAAGAGGCGCGCGCATGATGCCGGCATGCATGCCAAACCGCCCAGCGGCTGCTACCCACGGCTTGCAAGAGAAGACTGTTCTGCCTGGCTGCCTGCCTCGCCCACCCCACCTGCGGGGTGCGCTCATCCTCTGACAGGATGAACCGGGCCACCACCTGCCCCGGCACCTGCGCCTTGTTGGACCAGGCCTCGCGCACCGCCAGGCGGCGGTGGCGGTAGCCGCGCCCCGAAAGGATGCCTATGAAGAGGAAGAGCTGCGGCAGCTGCTCGCCGCTGCCGCCGCCAACCTCGCTGCTGCTGCTGCCGCCAAGTGATGAGCCAACGATGACGGCAGCGCGGCCGCCTTCGGCCCCCGCTCCCGTTGCTGCTGTCTGGGCCCCATGCCCTCCACAGTTCAGTCCCAGGCAGGGTATGGGCCGGCCTGTTTCCTCCAGGACACGGGAGGAGGGCCGCTGCACAACAACCTCCTCTGCGCCGGTGCCGCTGCCGGTGGCTCTAAACAGCACGCTGCCTATCAATGCGGCTGCCAGGAAGGGGCCCACTGATGCCCAGCACAACCGGCCCAGCGAAGCGCGTGGCGCGCCGGGTTTGTGGTGTGTAGAATGGAGAGGCAAGCTCTGGCCTCGATGCGCCTTCATCTCACGGATGCCGATGCATGAGGGCGTTCAACGAGGGTTGGACACGCGGCGCACCGCGCTTGAAAAATGCGTACTTCGGCAGTACCCGTGCAGTTTCCCCTCAGACTGATACAGGCCTTGTTTACCTCTTCACCATTACCCAGGCATTTTTCATGTGTGTACATCGCGGTGAGGGCCTGGTATGCACTTCGTCTGCTGGCCTCCCATTGACATTTCCTTGAGATGGCGTGCCCAGGCACTTGCCAAGCCTCAGCACGTGTAGCGGATACGTTTCCAAGATCTAAAAGGGCGAGCAGATCATTCAACGGAGGCCCAGGCCGTGCCCGACCTGGTGCACCACGGTGCACCTCACAGCCCTCCTCAGAAGCCTCCCAGAGTATCGTGCTGAATGGTCGACGCAAAGTGCTGCTGGCCACCGGCGCGGCATTGCTGGTAGCCTCGCTATCTTCCCGTCGCAGCGGCGCCGGCGGCGTGGATGAAGCGGGAGGTGCGACATCGGTGCGGGCGCTGCAGGCAGCTGCCACGCAGGCTTATGCCAATCGTGAGTTCTCAGAGGTGAGTGATCCGTGCCCCTGGGTGGCGTGTCACTGTTATCACCGTGCTCAAAGGCATGCCGGGTTGCCGCCTTGCCGCCTCGTGCCGCCAGATCTGGTGTTGCAGGCAGTGTAGCCTTGCACTCCCGTTTGATTCGACGGATGTCCACTAATTATCACGCAACTGCTGCAGGCAGTACAGCTGCTCAACAAGATCATAGAGCAGGAGCCGGGGGAGGGCAAGTGGCGCGAGATGCGCGGGCAGGTGCGATGGTGATATCTTGTTTCAGGGTTGCCCCAACATGTTGACTGTGCATCACACCCATTTCTCCCTGGTTTTAACCTTTCCCCAGGCGCTGGTGGACGGCAAAAACTTTAGGGCCGCCATTCTTGATTTCGAGTTTGCGCTAGAGCAGCTGCCACCAGAAGCGGCAGTTGACCGGGCACGCTTGCTAGCAGGTGGGCTGCGTGCCCGTTGGCATGGGCCGCCTGCATCATGCTGTACGGTGGCTGCCCCAACCCAAACGTCACTGTTGACATGTAGGCCGGGGGCTGGCATATGAGGGCCTGGGAGACTGGGTGGCAGCACTGGGTGACTATGACCAAGCGCTGTCCCAGGCGCAATCAGGTGTGCACTCTGGCGCCCCCCACTTCTTTGGCGGTTTGAAGGACTGAGAATGGCTAGCTGCCGCTGCCCCTCCCGGTTTGAAAGGTGCCGAATGCCTTCCGTTTCCTCCTCTTTCCTGCAGCAGGGCGACTGCCCGACCCTTACATTTTGAACAGTCGAGGCAATTGCCACGCAAGCTTGGGTGAGTGGCAGGGGCCCCAGTCATGCTCAAGTTGGGCTAAGCACCGTTCCTTGCGCTGACAGCCTGGCTTGCTGCACCAGCGCTTGCACGCCAGCACCCTGTGGCCATGCCTGCTTTCACATGGTGCAGGGGAGTGGAGCCGGGCCCGCGACAACTATCTGGAGAGCGCAGATGGCTTCCAGCGGGCCACAGGCTTCCGCTACGGGCGCAGCAACACGCCACGGCTGGATGGCGCCGTGTTCTCCAGCAGCAACGCGGCGCTGATGCTGGTGCAGATGGGCGACGAGGCGGGGGCCATGAAGGAGATGCAGGATGTTGCCAGGTGGGGTGGGCAGGGTGGTACCCGTATCAGGACCCCCCCGGCTTGCTGCACATGCTGCTTGCCCTGTGCCCATCTGGCCTGCCACCGCATTGCGTGCAGGCGCGCCCCCGGCAGCGTGGACATGCGAGCGGCGCTGGCGGCGCTGTACTGGCGGCAGGGCCGGGAGGCGGCGGCAGAGGCGGAGTGGGAGTTTGCATGCACCCGCATCACCGTCGGCTGCAGCCGGTACCAAGACCCAGACTGGGTCTTTCGCATCAGGTGCGCCCTTCAACCCTCGTCAGACCAGCGTTGGACGTGTGCGGCTGGCAAAGCACAGCACAACCCTGGTGCTGCTGTCGCTGGCTGTGTTGACGCTGCCGCCGCCGCTGCTGGTGCGCCACCGCAGGCGCTGGCCCCCCGTGATGTGTGCATACCTGGAGGACTTTCTGGCACTGCGCAGCACCAATGGCAGCAGCACCATCAATGCCCCGGCATCCTTCAGAGAGTGATGAGGCATTGGACAGCGGAGCCTGTGGGAACATTGCAAATACTGTACTGACCCTGTTCGAGACGAGTCGTATTTTGTACTGATTTGATTTTGTTCACAATTCACCGATAAGATTGGCCAGAGCGCACATGTAACCAACATGTATCGTTGCATGCATGGACATGGATGGAATGCAGCCTGGGTGTGGCGAAATCCGAATCATTGCTGGGCAGCCTCCATCTGCCCCAAGTTGAAAGTGCTGAACAGGTTTTGGATGGAGCTTGCGATGCAGGGCGTGGAGCGGCGCGTGTAGCCGCCGCTCAGCACCTGCACGATGGGCACGCTGTGCTCCAGCGCCGCCTGCCACACCATCTGGTCCCGCCGCACCACGCCCTCGGCACTCACGCTCAGCAGCCCAAGCGGATCTCCTGCACCAATGGCACTGTATCGTCAGCGCCCCGCATGCGAGGCAGGCAGCTGGTCGCAGCTGGTGCCATGCAGGAATGCAGCCTTGTTGGCTCCCCGAGGCTGCACTCGGCTGAAACCAGGCCAGCACTGCGCGGCTTGTCCCAACTCACCCTCCAGGATGTCGGTCCCCGCATTGTAGATAAGCAGGTCGGGCTGGAACTCTGAGAAGGCCTGCCGCAGTGCGCTGACGACCGCCTCCAGGTACTCCCCATCTCCTGTGCCGGGGAGCAGCTCCCGCTGGACATCGATGGCCTGCAGCGCGCACGCGCACCACCAAGCCAACAAGCCTGTCAGGAAGTGTTGGCCATGGATGGCGCGGCTGGGCCGAGCGGAGCAGCAGCAAGGGCATTAGCTTCGACTGCCAAGCGCCAGCAGTCTGCTCTGCTGCCCCACCCGCTATCCGCTGCGCACTCCTGCCGCCCACCTGCTTGGCCTCTGCATCCCAAGGGTACGCCCGCCTGTTGTACACATCCACGATGAAGGTCTCCCCCTCCTCGCCAAAGTGCTGCTTGCAGCGCTCCACGCCGTTGCCCTGCAGGCCGGCGCACGCCATGCCTGGGCTCTCCTCGCACCAGCACCCCGCCGCGCCACCTGCTGCTCTATTGCGCCGTCCGTGCCATCAACGCTGGCCATCCCTGCCTGCCCGGCCCCAAGGCCTCCGCCTCCCTGTCCCCCCTTTGGCTGCCACCCACCTGATGCACGTCCAAGTCCACCACCATCACGCGCCTCACGCCGCCCCCGGATGCCGCCCGCAGGCGGCGCATCGCCAGGTGGATGTCTGCGTAGGGGCACCACCCGCCGCCCTGGTCGTGGCTGGCGTGGTGCATGCCGCCGCCCAGGTTGATGGCCCACCCCCGCTCCATGGCCAGCGCCGCCGCCATCATCGTGCCGCCGGCCATCGTGGCCATGGGCCGCAGCACCTTGCGCCGCAGCAGGAAGGGGGGCAGGAAGGCGAGCGGCACCAGCTCCGTGACCTGCGTGCAGGACCGGTGCTCTCGGTTGGGAGGGGCACCATGTGACGGCCATCTGGCTGCCATCCTGGCCGTGCTGGCTGCCACTAGCGCCAACGCTGCTGCCCCCGTGGAGGGCCAGCACAGGTATGTGGCACCCATCGGCTTGCCTGGGCCACCATGAAGCTGCTTGTGTTTAGCTTGTTGAGGTACGCCTCGGTGTGCACCTCCTGCAGTATCTCGTGCGTCGCCTCGTGCGCCCGCACCAGCTGGCCCACCTGCAGCACGCCGCCGCGCTCCAGGATGCTCAGAACGTGCTGGAACTTCTTGGAGTCGAAAGGGTGCAGCCGCTCCACGCCGTAAAAGCTGATGTTGTAGGCAGGACTATACAGGACTGGCAGCTGCGCTGCCGACGGCCAGCCGCCGAGATCGGCATACTTGTCGCGGAGCGCTTGCGCCACGTCGGGCCTGGCGCACGCAGCAAACGGCGTCCGCTCGGCTGGCGCGGCTGGTGCGCTGGAGCTGGCACACGCCTCCGCGGGCTTCTTGCCGGTGCTGACAGCAGACCTGCAGTATGACACATGGGAAGAGGATGGAATCACAGTTTCTCGCTGTGCAGCGAGTATAAGAAGGAGGACTGGCGCGAGCACAGGTGTGAGGCGGCGGGCGGGTCCTGAGAGGGCCACGCAGCCCTACCCCATCGCTGCTGCAGCCACGTCGCCGGCTCGCATCTTCCTGCTGATCGTATCAATGGGCCTGTGCCCCGGCTGCACTGGCGCAGCGCCCAAAACGCGCATCAAACTCAAGAATTACCGCGCCGCAGCGCTGCTGTCCAGTTCCAGAAGTCGACAGGGTAAGAGCAGAAGCCAGCCAAAGCGCACTAGGGTTCCCCTTAAGGCACGTCCTCACCCCGCCAGCCTGGCGGCGCCAGCGCAGAAAGCACCGCCGTCCTCCTCGCCCCATGTGCTGGGGGCCGTTACAATGAATTGGAATGCAGTGAAAAGTGCGTATAGCAGCACGCAGTGCAGTGTGGATGGCGGCCGTGCTGCCTCACACCAGCATGGGCGAGTCGAGCACGGCAAAGCCCGCCGCCACGCCGCCCTCGTTGCTGTCTGCGCTCTTGGTGCGCACAAGGTGCCCCACCTCGGCGCTCAGCAGCACCTCGCCGCCCCGCCGCACATACGCGCTGTAAATGCCCAGCTCAGACAGCGTGTCCGCCTCCACCGCCACCCCGCGCCGCACCATGACGGCGCGGTTGACGGGCGGCTGTATGCGCTGCATGAGGATGTAGGCCGCCAGGCCACCCCCTTCCTGCAGCCGCTGCGCCATCGCTTCGCCGTAATAGTTGTTGCCCCCACCCTCGCGCTGCGGCTTGAGCACATACCGATCCGAGTGCGCCACCGCGTCTGCCACCACGGCGGCGGTGGCGGGGTCGCCCACATCCTCCAGCCCCCACTGGCCCGCAAACAGGGTGCGCAGCAGCGCGGCATCCTCAGCGCTGGCAGCATACCGCTCCACCACCCCAGGCCGCGCCAGGTCCTGCACAGGCAAAGCGAGGGAGCCAGACAGTAGCAGGGGAGCGGGTGGTCAAGAAACACTGGCGCCGCCGTGGGCCCGGCTCGGAGGGCGCAGTCTGCGACCACCACCTCATGCAGGCAGGCACAGGCGGGTGGGCAGAACGCCAGGCGCTGCCAGGCTGCCCCTCCTCCCCTGCCCACCTGCTGGATCTTCTTGGCTCCCGCCAGCTGGTAGGCCACCGTGGGGCACTTGTAGGCGTCGCACCGCTCCACCAGCACCCGCGCCGCCCACTCGCGCTCGCTGGGGTAGTCGTCTGGGGTGTAGCCCGCACGGAAGTACACGACAGCCACGGGGTGGCCGCCCACCTCCAGCTGCCCGCCCTCACCCAGCCGCCCCTCAGCCGCAAGCTGCAGCGGCGGGCGGCGCAAAACGGCGGCGCTGTTTGTTCCAGTGGCTGAACGGCGGGGCTTGCAGCGGCGGCCACAGCAACTGAACCCGCCACACCCATGCCGGCAGGCCGGGCCAGCCTGGTCAGCAGGACCACCCCGCCTGCCCTCCAGCCCTCCCAGGCGCCCCACCGCCCCGCCTCCTCACCTGCGCCAGGCTGCGCCGCAGCGTGCGCACGCCGTGCCGCTCCCACAGCCGCGTCTGCAGCCACTGCTGGTCGTACGCGTTGCGCTCGCCTGGCTGCACCACCATCACCACCACCGCGCCGGGGGCGCCGTAGTCTGCCGCTGCCACCCCCAGCGCGTCCACGATCCCGTCCATGGCGTTGTGCTGCGGCAGCGCCGCCAGCTCGGCCTCGCCGGCCCCCAGCCGGCCCAGCAGGTATCGGTGCATGCGGGCCACCAGGGTGCTGAGGCAGCCAAAGGAGGAGGCGATGGTGTTCAGCTCCACCTGCGGGTTGGAGTGGTGGGGCAGGTGGTGCGGGGGTGAGGCGGTGGATGGCGGGCGATGGGCGACGTGCACCGCTGCCGCCACGCGCCAAGCCACGGCCTGCCAGCGGCTGGGAGCACGGGCCTGGCGGATGCACCGCCTCCCAGCCCTGCCGGCAGAGAACAAGCAGAACAGCCCCCAGGCCGCAAGCAAGCATGCGCACGGCGCGCCTGCAGCAGCGAGTTGGTGGGCGCGTGGAGCATGTAGTCGGAGCGCAGGATGGCGAGCACCGCGTCGCGGCCCACCCGCGCATGCCGCGCATCGGCGGTGTCGCGGTACACAGCCAGCAGGCGGGCCTGCGGGGCGCAGGGGTGCATGGGCCACATGCGACGCGCTGCTGTCAAGCATGCGCCAGGAGCTGCATGCTGGAGAGGCCATGGCATGCCACGCAGGCAGGCCCCGCAGGCCAGCAGCCAAGCCGTGGATCAGCAACACGCTCCGCCCAGCTGCCCGCCTGCACTGCCTGCTGCCGCCGCCGCCGCCGCACCGTGAACTCGTCCTCCTTTGCCGCAGCTGCCAGCACCTCCTGCAAGTAGGCCTCGTCGCGAGCCACGGCGTCGATCATGGCATTGAAGGCGAGGGCCGCCTGCTTGGCGGCCAGGAAGGTGTCACGAGGGTAGGGGACCGGCAGCAGCGCCAGCGGCGCGTGCACCGCGGCGCACGCCGGATCCTCCAGACCTAGGCCCACCAGCTGCATGCGAGGCAGGGTCGGGGCAAGGTTGAAACAGAATCGTGCCCCTGCTCTCTTGGCGCGAGAGGACCGGGTGCAGTGCGGAGCCTCCGAGAGCGGCAAGCAGCGGCAGCAGCGGCAGCTCCATCTCAACTGTAGGAGCTGCAGTACCCACTCACCAGTCCGTGCTGGCTGGCCCACACCACCGCATCGTCCACCAGGTCTGCCAGCGCGGCTGGGTCGCCGCCCAGTGCTGCCGCCGCCACCGGCGCATGGTGCAACACGGCAGGGCCCTGAGTGCCCGCCGCCATGCAACCGCACGATCTTTGGCGCCGCTGCCGCGCTGCTGGTCTGTTGGCTCTCCGGCCGGCGTGTGCGCTGCTGGCCAGCGGTGTTTTTGCCGACAGGCCGGGCGCCACGGACATCACCACTCTGTCTCAATCGCCGTTCATGTGGAGCGTGCTATGCAATGGATGATGCAATGGGTGAGCAGTGGCGCAAAAGGTGGAATGCCAGCGGGGCGCGGCGGGCGCGACAGGTTGACCCCCTGGCAGCCCGCAGAGCTGTCGGCTGCCCTTCTTCTCCCGTTGTCAGCCTCTTCGGCCTGCACATAAAGTCTGTGAGCTTCCTGAGCTCTGCAAAACCCCGTCCTTTGTCTCATTCAGGCCGATGAACGTTGTTCCTGTGCCGGTTCCAGACGAAGGTGAGTCCAACACGTCGCGCATGGCTTAAGGCAAGCAATCCTGCAGCAAGAAGCCAGAGAGGCACTACTCGCATGTTCACGCCGCCTGCCGCCGCCCTGCAGCCGAGGCGGGGTCGATCTGGCGCAGCGAGAAGCTCAAGGACTTTGTGTTCCGCCTGAGATGCCTGGGCCTGGAGGGAGATCCGCAGTTTGCGGACCTGGTGGGGCAGATTGCGCAGGAGACGGAGGCGGTAGAGGAGATTGCGGGTCGGCAGAAGGATCCAGCCTTCCAGCGGCCCTGGTGGCAGGATGGCGAGTACGACAGCAGCAAGGCAGACAGGTGGGCGGGCAGGCCTGGACATCAGGCTTCGTCAAGACATGCAGCACGTGCTGATCAGTGTCCAGGGCAAGGAGCTGCAAGCCCTGCTCATTCCCGCCTCCCCTGCCCCCACCCCCCTGCCGCAGCGCCAACGACCGCGGCATGGAGCTGTTTGGCGCCGGCCAGCACAGCGCCGCCTTCGACTGCTTCACAGAGGCCATCCGGCTGAGCCCCACCAGCGCTGTGTACCACGCCAACCGCGCGGCGGCCGCCCTCAAGCTGGGCCGCCCCGCCATTGCCGCCGCTGATGCCGACCAGGCCGCCCAGCGGGACCCCGCCTACCTGCGGGCCCACCTGAGGGCGGGAAGGGCCAGGCTGCAGCTGCGGCAGCCAGAGCTGGCAGAGCAGAGCTTCAGGCGCGCGCTAGAGCTGGACGCCGGGTGTGGCGCTGCAGCCAGGGGCCTGGCCGAGGCTGGCCAGCTGGCGGCCGAAGCAGCGGAGCAAGCGGCAGCAGAGGTCGCAGCAGCGCAGCGAGGCAGCCGTGCAGGGCTGACGCGGGAGGCGGTTCCGGAGGAGGAGGTGGTGGCGCAGCTGTATGCAGCGGAGCAGATGCTGGCGGCAAACTCGCGCCTCCAGGCGGCCCGGTGTGCCCACGTGGAGGCGCTGCTGCTGTGCCAGCGGTATGCCGAAGCTCAGGCGGGGTGCTGCAGCCTGCTGGAGGGCTCTGCAGACCGGCTGTACTTGGAGGCAGAAGTGGCGTGGCGGCAGGGCAGCCTGGCGGCTGCGGCGGGCAGTCTTCAGCGGGCGCTGCAGGTGGCGGGCAGCAGCCGCAAGTGCAGCAGCCTGCTGGCGCATGTGTGCGAGCTGCAGGAGGTGGAGCGGCAGGGGGAGCTGGCGCTGGAGGATGGGCTGCCGCAGGCGTGCATCGATGCCTGCACCAGCCTGCTGGCGCGGCTGCAGCCGCCGGCCTGCGTGGGGCTGGCCTGCGCCGTGCTGCACCGGCGGGCGGAGGCGCAGGCTGCCAGGCAGGCGTGGGAGGCAGCCATTGCCGACCTGGATGCAGCATTGGCGCTGGATGCGGGCCATGCCGCCTGCCTGCAGCTGCGGGCAGAGGTGCACAAGCAGGCCGGCGCCTACACCGCCTGCTTTCTGGACCTGCAGCGCCTGAAGAAGGCGGCGCCCGGCCACCCCGGCCTGCCGGCTTTGCTGGAGGAGGCAGCCAAGCTGAGCCTGGGCGCCGGCGCCGACCGGCGTGCCTGCGGCGACGGCGCGGCGGCCAGGGCTGGCGGCGGCGGTGTGGTGGAGGCGGCGCTGGGTGTGCTGGGCATCCCCGCCACCGCCACCTCAGCGCAGGCCCGCCAGGCGTACCTCAAGCTGGCCGCCCGGTGGCACCCCGACAAGTGGACCGGCGGCAGCGCGGAGGAGCAGGCGGCGGCAGAGGATCGGTTCAAGGAGGTGCAAAAGGCTTATGAGCTGCTGACGGCATAGGCTTGCAGGCAGGATGCTCCTTTTGGCATGACGCTGATGCTGGGTGGCCGGGGGGTTGGTGTCGTTACATGTATGCTGAAGAGCTACAACTCGCCACACCAGTTGAGCACATGCAATCTAAGCCATCGGCGGCCGCCAGGAGTAGATGCAGCAGAGGGATCGTCAGAAGCGGCCGGCGGCCGACGCTCCTGAGCTAAGAATAGGTCGCACGGGTGCAGAGCTGGGAGCATCAGGCTTTGGCCAGGGTGCCTCCCCAGCTTCTGGCTGAGAGTTGATGGAAGTCAAGAAGTTGTACTGCCCTGGCCGTGTTGGGTACTGCCCTGACCGTGTTGGCGGGGTTCCAGGTCTCAACCCTTCACAGCCCCAGGACTCTCAGTCGTGTTTGGACATGGCAGAAGCATTGGACTGGGCAGACCTGCAGGCAAAGGCCCTGCAGGGCCACGACCTGAGCAACCAGGCAATTGCTGGACTGCTGCCCCTGCTTGCGGCAGGGGCCCTGCAGGCAGCAGCCCTGGAGGCATCAGGAGCGCTGCGCTACCTGGGGAAGCAAGACAGTTTGCAGGTTGGGCCCGCCGCTGGCAGTGCCCGACTCAATCCGTCTGCGGCGGCGCTCAACACTGCCCTCTCCTGTCCTGCAGCTCCCTTACATAGCAGAGCTAGCGCGCAATGTCTATTTGCACAGCAGTGGGCAGCAGCGCGGCGTGCTACTATGTGCGATGCAGCAGCGCATGGGTGCCCAGATACAGGCCAGCCTCCGGGCGCGGCAGGGCAAGCGGCCTCGGCTGGAGGATGCTGAGGAGGCAGGCATCAACCAGGGCGGCGGCGGCGGCGTCTCCCTGTTCTACCCGGGGAAGCAGGGGCCAGGGAATGACACCGTGTTCCACCCACCACGGCCAGAAGCGCCAACCATGGCGTCGCGGCGCTTCAGCTATTTGGGGATTGATCCAGCACAGCAGCAGCAGTATGAGGACCTCATGAGTCGGGCCCGTCGGCTGGACCGCAGGGATGCCAGGCGGAGGCAGCTGACAACTTCGGCGGAGGAGCTGCCGGGCACATTCAAGGTCGGTTGCCCCATGCCAGACGGCGCACTGCCTCGCTGCCTGCGCCACGGTAGTGCCCACTAAGACTTTCCCACCTGGGTGTGCAGTGGAAGGCAGGAGAATTTCAGCAGATGCTGCTTCTTCCAGAGGATGAGCAGATCAGGAGCAGTATCACCGCAGCACAGAGGGCAGACAACTTGCTGTGGTTGACACTGGCAGTGAGCGAGATGCCTGATCTGACGCCGGGTAGGTTGAAGAAGCCCGCCAGCTTGCCCCTTTGAATGCCGCTACCTTGTCCCACTTCCGAGATTCCGCTTGCCCCTGCAGGCCGGGCGATAGTGCAGGTGTGTGGCGTGTACGCCAGCGTTAACGGCTATCGAACCGTGAAGAGGGTCGAGCCTGAGCACAGCAGAATCGCCATCAGCGGCGTGGCGGCAGCACCTGCCCTGGACGTTGTGCCAGCAGGCGCCTGCATCAGGTGAGGAGCTGCTTTTGGTGCGTGGCTGCTGTGCTGGGCGTCAGGCATACTGTTCAGCACAGCACTGAGGTTCAGCCAGGTCCTACGTGTGTAGGGCCACTCACGCCATGGATGAAAGCCTGCGCCTGTACTACTTCAGAATCGAGGGTGCTCCAGCATTGCCTCAGCAGCAGGCAGCTATGGCGGCTGCCACTGCCATGGTGCAGCCGCTGGGCCCGCTGCTGCCAGTGCCGCCACCGATGCCCCAGCTGGCATGGCTGCCAGGCCCGCCAGCCCAGGAAATGGAGGGGGTTGTTTTCCAGCACGCGCCTTTTGCTGCACAGCCGCCGCCGCCCGCAGCGCTGCCGCTGCCAGGGCTGGGAACTCAGATGTATGAAGCCGCAGCAGCAGGAGGCGCCGGTTCCAGCGGCGCTGGTGCTGAAGGTGCTGGCGGCACGAGCGGCCTGCCAGGCATGGAGGCTGAGTTCCTTGATGCGGATGCCTCAGCAGACAAGCACTTCAAGTCGGCAACGCTGGGCCAGGGCCAGATGGTTCAGGTGCAGGGTGCTGCCTGGCATGCTGTTCCATAAAGCTGATGCCATTTCCTTCCAGCGCTGGGCAGCATCGCCGGCAGTGCCCTTGGTATCTGAGTGTCACTAAGGCTAGCTGCCTGCTGCTGCTGATTCATGCAGGCGCCTCCAGGAGTCAACCTTCCCACCACACCCGCTCTGGACGTGCGCAACGATGCTGTGCTGCGCAGGGATTTATTCGTTTTGGGCGACCTGTACACCCCTGGCGGCACGGTGTGGGAGCTGTCTGATGAGCGCCTCAAGACACAGGCAAGCCGCCGGGCTCTGGGCTGCCACCAGCTGCTACCTCTGCATCAAGGCGGTTGGGCGGCGGCTAGACAGATGCATGCAGGCATCGCTCAGGCCCAGCCGGCACCAGCTACCGGCAGCTCGAACTCTGAGGCATTTAATTATTGGTGACCTTGCTTCCTGCTGCATTTCTCTTTGCAGGTCACCGCCTTGAATGGTGCCCTGCAGCTCATCTGCCGCCTCAATGCCGTGGAGTACTGCTGGGCCAGCGACCCCGGCGGCCAGCGCATCGCTGGCTTCCTGGCGCAGGAGATGAAGGGGGTGCTCCCGCAGGCAAGTAGGGAGGCCGCCTGCGAGGAGGGAGGGCAGCTGCAGAGCAGAAGCGGGTTGCACCTCCAGCAGCTGACGCATGGTTGCCTCCCCCTACCCCTGCTGCGCAGGCTGTGCACGAGGCGGAGGACGGGACCCTCTTTGTAGCCATCACCAAGCTGCTGCCATATGCTGCGGCGGCCATCAAGGAGCTGGAGACGCGGGTAGGCAGCAGAGGGCAGAGAGGCACAGCACCTTGTGGTGGCCCTGCCAGTGCATCACATGTGCCAAGCTGAGTTGTGCCAGCTGAGTCTGGACCCCCCGCTCCTTCCCAACAGCTGGAGCAGCTGGAGGTGCTGGTGCCTGCTGTCCTGGCTGGGGCCTTCCACATCCTCGTGGAGGCATCATCGGCAGCCACCAAAGTTCTGCCGCGTGGCAAGCTGCTGGGCCCTGCCACTCAGCCGGGCACCAGCCTGACGGGGCGCCCCCCGGCCGTGCGCCTTGTGCCTTCTTCCGAGGCCAAGCGCCTCTTTTCCGGCATGTCGCATTCAAGCATTGCAGACTTTCTGCAGAGCCAGCTGCAAGAGACCAACCCATTTATTCGAAAGAAGTACCAGGCGAGTTATCCCCGCAGGCCGGTTGCAGGCAAAAGGATGCATGAACGCAGATTACTTTCCAATTGCCCGCCTGATGATTTCTTCGCTGGCATGTCCACCTTCCCTGCAGAGCTGGACTGCAAAGTTTGGCTCGTCTGTGGTAGCGCAGCTGTACTTGGATGCCACCAGCAAGCCCACTGGTTTCGACACGAAAGGCCAGCAGCGCAGCCCAGCTGGCGAGTTCGTGCACCTGGCAATAGGGCTGGAGAGGGAGCAGGCGCTGGGGTGAGCATGCTGTGCTGAGCATCCAAGAGCGCGCTCTCAATGGTTTGCCAAGTTCACCCGGCCAGTTGGCTGCCGCCGTGGCTGCCTGCAGGGAGCGCACCGCACAAGCTGCTGCTTTCACGGGCGACAGAGTCCTGCGCCAGTACCAGACCGATATCCTGCGGCAGATCTCGACAGGCGGCAACTATCTGGTTGTGGCACAAACTGGAGCGGGCAAGGTAATACACATGATTCGAAGTTTTGGAACAAGTCTCATCTCTCACATTGCTGCATGCATGGCATTGCAGACTGAGATTATCCCGCACCACGCCGCTACCCTGCTGGAGCGCAACCACAATGCCAAGACCGTTGTCCTTGCGCCCACCATCAACCTGGCAGACCAGCAGGCTGGTGAGAAGTAGCTTGCAGCCAAAGGGCAAGCATTTCATGTTCACCTGCGCCGTGCATGGCGAGCGCCCGTCAGATGTTCGCTCTTGCAGCACGACACCTTATCTTCATGCTATCTTCATGCTATGCCCATTTTCTGCCTGCAGCTTACATCCGCACCTCTCCACCTTTCAACTCCTTCCGCTTTGGGGTTGACTGCTTCTGCGGCGGC
Source organism: Chlorella variabilis (assembly GCF_000147415.1). NCBI lineage: Eukaryota > Viridiplantae > Chlorophyta > Trebouxiophyceae > Chlorellales > Chlorellaceae > Chlorella > Chlorella variabilis. The sequence goes on along the minus strand of NW_005435076.1, from coordinate 1,371,595 downwards.
AAGAGCGTGAACCCAGAGCGGGAGGAGTGGGTTCACCTGCTCAAGCGCTCTTCTGTGGTGGTGCTGACGCCGGCCATCCTCCAAAATTTGATTGAGCGCGGGGCGGCCTGCTTTGAGGACATCACCCTGCTGGTGAGCGCCCTGGCGCGGAATGCCTGGAGTGAGCCGCGCCTGCTGCCGCCCGTTGCTTGGAGTTGTTTGAAGTTGATTTGCTGCAGGTGCTGGACGAATGCCACAACGCCGTGGGTGGCTCGGCTATGGCGGTCGTGCTCAAGCGCTACGCAGAGTGGCTGGAGGTCAAGCCTGCGGCTGCAGTGCCCACACAAGTTATTGGCTTCACGGCATCACCAGCAAGCCAAACGACCCTGGTGCACATTGGCCTCAGCTTATCATCACTTCTGGGGGCCCACCTGCCATGCCGGCCACAGTCTTGTCGCCTTCCTTTCCAGCAGCTTCACTACCGCTTCCGCCTGCCTTTTCTGTGCAGGCGCGCACCATGAGCGCGCTGGACCTGCTGCAGAACCGTCTGAAGGCGCAGTACTTGGTGGTGCCTGACGACCATCCCGAGGTTTTGGCACACGTGCCACAGGCCCAGGTAGGCCAGCGGCAGCAGCGCAATGGCAGCAACGCTGGCGCTTGATGGTGCCTTGTGCCGACGCACGCATCTGCTGTGCTGCAGGACCAGCGCATTGTTGTGCGCCTTCGGGAGGAGGACCGCGTGTTTGCTGAGAGCCTGGGCCGCTGGGTGCTTGGGGCGCTTGATTTGCTCGGAACCCACCTTCAGGGGCTGGCAGCTGCTGGCAGTGATGACGAGGAGCCCGAGGGTGGTTTGCCTGCAGGTAGGAGAGAATGGAACCCCCTCCGGTTGCGCCACCAGGAGTTTGATGTAATCCACCCGATTTGCTGAGTACGCGTGGGACTGCGCCTCCCCTGCAGACCTGCACTTGCGGTATGAGACGCTGCAGCAGCTGGCGCTGGGCCAGTTCAGCAATGCAGCAGAGGAGTGGTGCGCCCGCGCTGCCAAGCACGTGGAGGCAGCCCAGGGAGCTGAGCCGGCTCTTAAGACCGACCTCAACTGCTGCGTAATGCTGCTCAGTGAGGCACTGGGTGCGCTGTCGGTGGCTGGCAACATGGGCTGCGAGGCGGCCGCGCGTCGCCTGGCGCAGCTGGTGGCCGAGACAGTGCAGAAGGTGAGCGGGCACCTGCTGGCGACCCCGCCCGGGGCTTGCTTGCGCATGTCCAAATGGTACATTTCTTCGTACCTCCTCCTTCCCTGCAGCTGCTGGGTGTGCGCACCGAGGAGCTGTTGGGGCGCCCAGTGGCAAGGAATGACAGCGCCAGCGGCAGCGCAGGTGGCTCGGGCAGTGGCGACGTGGAGGGAGTGGCGATGGAGCTGCTGCGCCTGCTGACCCGGCAGGTGCTCGGGCAGGACACCCTGGAAGAAGCCTACAGGTGAAGCTGCTGCAGCACGACAGGGTACCTGCCTGCTGCCAGCCGTGTTGGTCTGCATTGGTGCTGCTGGCCAGCACCAGCACTATGGCACCCGCAGTGTGGCAATTTGCGACACTGCAACCTGAGGCAGAAGAGGCCTTCCTCACTCCTGCTTGACAGGAATGGCATTTTTGCGTGCCCCAAGAGCCCCAAGTACATCAAAATGAAGGAGGTACTGCTGCAGTACCGCGATCAGAAGGAAGCACACGGCATCGTGTTCATCAGGACCCGCGCCGATTGCCGTGTCCTGCACAGCATCCTGCAAGCAGGTGCGCCGGCAGCCGACAAGGTGGCGCCCGCTCCAAGAATAACTGAGCTGATGCATGCAGGTCCCAGGGCCTAGCAAGCCGCCGGCGGCAGCAACATGGGTTCAAAATGTCCTCGTGATGCCCCTTGCACATCACCACCCCCAAATCCCACCCCTGCAGACCCTGACTTGGGCTTCATGCAGCTGCACCTCCTCATGGGCCACGGTGGCAGAGGCATCGACGGGATGGCCGTAAAGCAGCAGCGCGAGGCGCGCGAGAGCTTTGGAGCAAAGGGTGAGCGACGCCTTTTTTTCCATCATCATTTTCATTTTTTCATTCATTTTCATTCATTCATTCATTTTTTCCATCATCTCTGCTCCCTCTCTGACTCGATGCCACGGTTGTGCTGCCAACACTGCTCTGACCTCCTCCATTGGTCATGGCCGACACGCAGGGCAACACTTGCTAATAGCCACAGCTGCCGCTGAGGAGGGCCTCAACATCCCGGCCTGCCAGTTTGTCATCCGCTTCAACGCCACACAGACAGGTGAGATGGCATCCCAGCGTGTGTGTGCCAATGAACCACCGGGGACAGCCAGCGGCGCCAGACGTTGAGCAGGGTGGCCACACAAGGTGCAGCGGCTGCTGCTGCCGCCGCTGATACCTACCGGTGGCCGTGCGGTACTGACTCTTCTGGGGCGGTGGTGCTATGGGGCTGCAGGCAGGGAGCTGCTGCAGTCCAAGGGGCGCATCCGCACCCAAGATGGCGTCTACTTTGAGCTGGTGGAGGAGGGAACCCTGGAGGAGAGGCTGGCCAATAAGTCTGGTGAGTGGGGCATGGCTTCTGGTCGCAGCGGCAGGGAGCAGTGTGCTGGTGCTGCCAGCAGGGGCTGCTCTTTGCCATTTCCATTAAAGAGGTCCCTGAGGCTGCCATCATGTCCAGTCCTTCTCCGTTCCTGCCTGTGCAGCACAGCAAGCCCGCAACCTCCACTTGGCACTTCACCACCACCTGAAGGCCTTTCACATCTAGTCTGATGACAGGCTGGCAAGAGCCTCCGCACGGCATGCAGCATCGCACCGTCGGCAACCCTCAGTCTGAACAGCACTGAACAGCGACAACTGGCGCCTAGCATTCAGCGACAACTTTCAGCACGCAGCTCCTCACTTGCACAGCACTGCTTGGAGCCTTGCATTCAGCGGCCGATTGCAACGCACAACTCCACTTCCTGTCCTGCACTCTTGGAGCCTGTTGCATTTTGTGTGTAAAGTTAGCAGGCGCCGGAGGATGGGCTGCGCAGGCGTGCATCGATGCTGCACCAGCCTGCTGGCACTTCTGCAGCCCCCCGCCTGCTTTCTGGACCCGCAGCGCCTGAAGAAGGCGTGACACTGATGCTGGGCGGGGTCGGTTCCTTTACAGGCATGCGGAAGAGCTAGCTACAGCCTCAACACACACACGTCAGCATGCACACATGCAAGCTCAGCATCGGCCGCTAGCAACGCAGAGAAGGAGATGCACCAGAAAACCGCAGGAAGGGGCCGATACGGGCATGCGATGCATTGGCTCAGCTCAGTTGGCCAGCGGCGTGACAAACTTGCGCCAGCCGTTGACAGTGACCTCCTCGTCTGGTCTGGTTTGCTGCGCAGAGGGGCGGGCCAGCGACGCCTCCATCCAGCGCTCCAGCCTGCGGTACAGTGCCGGATGGGGCCAGCTCAGGGCTGTTTGCCAGCCAAGAACCGAGGGGCGGCACCACCCCAGTCACATGCTTCCTGCAGCAGCTCGCCGCTTGCTCCCTGCCCACCTGCCCAGCTTGTTCTGGCGCACAAGCTCCCACAGGTCGACGCCGCGAAAGGCGGGCAGGGCGGACAGGGAGCGCTGCACAAAGCCGACGGTGGCCACCTCTGCCAGCGAGTAGGTGGGGCCCAGGAAATAGTCGCCGCCCTCCTGGCTGCCGTGCTGGGTGAGGAAGGCATCCAGCACCTGCATGGCATCAAGCAGGGGACGCCGTGCGGGCGGCACGCCTGATCAGTGCAAGGCAAGGTTGGGTGGATCGTGGTGGCGGGGCGACTCCTTGCAAGCACACCTGAAGCATCCCACCCTCCCAACCACCCCCACCTTGAGCGCCGACTCCAGCTTGGCTTTGCCCGCCGCCACCGCCTCGGCGTCGGCCGCGCGCAGCAGGCCGAAGAGGGCGGGGGTGAGCTGGGCGCTGAAGGCGTCGACGAACAGGCGGACCTTGGCTGCCTGGACGGCGTCGGCGGGGAGGAGGGGCACCTGAGGGTAGCGCTGCTCCAGATACTCACAGATGACGAGCGACTCGATCAGCTGTGTGCCGTCTGGCTCGATGAGGATAGGCACCTTGGCTGGCGCCGCCTGGTCAGGGTTAATGCTGTGGTACCGCTTCACAAACTCCTCGTCCTTGTCGTTCAGATCCACGAGCCTGATCTCGAAGGGCAGGCCCTTCTCCAGCAGCGTGATCCAGGAGCGCTGCGCGTCTGCAGGCGGGGGGCGGCGAGGGCGGCAGCCGGTGGACAGGGGTCAGCCTTCACGCCACGGTGGTTGTGGGGGCAAACGTGTTGTGGACGTTTCTAGAGTGATGGAAAGGAATCACAATGCTATAAATAGACTAGAGTGCTCTAGTGAAACTAGGGTCTGTCTACAGAATGTTCCAGAGTCTGGCGAGCGGCGGCAGGAGGGCGGCAAAAGGCACAGGCGGCAGAGGGTGGCGCAGGCGGCGGGGCGGCCATGGGGAGGCGGCGGCCATGAAAGCGCAATTTGGCGACAGAAAAGGCAACTCACAGGGGCAGGTCTTGCTGTCATAGTGTACACGACTGGCCATGGTGCGGGTGGTGAGGTGCCTGGCGCTCGCAGTTCTGCTGGCTCGAAGCAAAGGATGAAGCGAGCGGCAGACAGCAGACATGGTCATATACAACACGGCCGGGGGTTGTATATATCATATATACAGGAGGGGATGATGTTAGGGCTGGGGTGTAAAGCCAGTTGGCAGGTACCTGCAGTTGGTGCCACCTGTGAAGATCATCCAAAGCTTTAGTGAAGATAAAGCCTTTACTGCCTATCTGTAATCCACTATGTGCGCCTGTGAACCCACTCGCGAGCTGTAAAGCTTATATAAAGCGTTCGGTAAAGGGGGCAATTTGAGGCCAGTGCAGGAGGGGCCAGTGGGTTGCAGTAGTGGCAAATCAGCAAACAGGGATCATTCAGGAGCAAACAGAGATGAAACCAGTGCTGGTTTCATCTCTGTGCAATTGGCACGCCACCTGGCAGAGTCACGTGCCGCCGCTGCCGTCAGCGCTGGCTCCCAAAGCCCGCAAAGCGGCCTGGTATGCTGCCTCCCCATCAGCAATGATGCCAGCCATCGGCTCCCTCGCATCCCGCTGCTTTGAGGCTAGCTTTTGGAGAATAGCCGGCGCCTGCTGCAGAGGCCTGCCAGTGGGGGACTCGTCGATGGTAGCCTGCATGCCGGACATGCTGTCAGGCAGTGGCTGGGCAACCCTGGAGGGAGACTGGAGCAGGGTTCGCAGCGTCTGTGGGGCTGATTCAAGCTCATTCGTTCGTTCCAGGGTGGTAGTTTACAGGTTAACAGGTGCCCCCTTAGGCCCCCCTGTAAACCTTTCCTGAACCTTTCCAACTCCTTCCTGTCGTGGTAAATGTGGCCCAGGACAGCAGTGAACCATTAAATCGTTACTTTACTTTACTTTAGCATTACCGGTTCATACTGCCCAGCCCTAGATGATGTGGACGCTGCTCCGCCCGCTGTGCCTGCGCCAGCTGAAGGCAGCTTCGTTGCCTTGCGGGTTACATCACCCTAGGTAGCTTCAGGTGGATTACAATCAACACACAGGGCGCATGCGAGCCTCGCAGCCTCATGGGGCCGCAGAGGTGGAGAACCAGCGCAGCAGGCCGCCCTCGTGCCCCGTCACCACATCCACGCCGCCGCTGGCGCCGCCACCCGGCGCCGCCGCCAGCGCGTTGATGGCGGAGGGCGGGTCTGCCGCCAGCGGCGGCAGCAGGCCGTCGGGCCGCGGCGGCGTCCAGACCCCCGCAGCCAGCGGCGCCTGCTGGCCCAGCTGCTGCCCGATGTGCCAGATGTGCAGGCCGCCGCCCTCGTCCCCCGCCAGCGCCACCACGCCGTCTGTGGCGCAGCAGCGCAGCGGCAGGCCAGAGGGCGCCACGCTGGCCGCCACGGCGCCCGACCGCCGCATGTCCAGCAGCGACAGGCTGCCGTCGGCGGCAGCCACCACCAGGACGGCGCCGCCAGGGCACAGCTCCAGGGCCCCCACATAGTTGTCGGCCAGCAGCTGGCGGCGCCACAGCGGGGCGGTGGGGCGCTGGCGCAGGTCCCAGGCCGCCACCAGCCCATCCTCCGTGCCTGCAGCGCCAGCAGGAGGGTGCCAGGGGGGCGTCAGCAGGAGGGTATTGTTCGGGTCGGGGGGCAGCAGGCCGCACGACGGCAGGCGGGGCGAGCAAGAGGGACGGGGGAGCAGAGCGCGCAGTCTTGCTCCACACAGCAGGCCGGCTGCGCGGTTCCCCTCCCGGGCCAGGCCCCCTCCCCGACGCCGCACCTGCCAGCACCAGGTGGCCCTCCGGGCTCACCGCCAGCGCCCACACGCCGCTGGGGGCCTGCACGCCGGCTGCGGCCTCGCCGGCGGCGCCGCCCCACGGCTG
>NW_005435076.1:1336574-1365109 GCF_000147415.1 Chlorella variabilis | reverse complement strand
GGGTGGGAGGGAGGGTGCCATGCGGGCGGGGGCAGCGCGAGTGCGGTACAGGGGGCAGGGCCAGGGGCGGGGCCACGGGCGTGGGGCCGGCGCAGGCGGCAGCACAGCATGGCGTGCCACGCACGCGCAACAGCATGCCCCCACCCCGCACCTGCTCCCCAGAGGACAGCTGGTGCACCCGCAGCTGCCCGCTGTGGCTGGCCGAGTAGACGTGCTGCGCGCCCGCCACCACCGCCAGCGCGCATCCGTTGATGGACTCGCTGCCAGCCACCAGCACGCGCGTGGGCACCAGCCTGTCACGCAGCCCAGGACCGCACCAGCCGGTGGGGCGACCGGGGCTGCCGCCGCCGCCCGCCGCGCTGCCGCCGCCCGCCCCGGCGCGCAGCATGCGCTGCCGCTGCGCCTCCAGCAGGCTGGCGGCGGGGCTGGCGGGGCTGGCGGGGCCGGGCGGTGTCGCAGGGCTGCCGCAGGGCGGCCCCGGCCGGGGAGACTGCGGCGGCTGGTGCTCCTGCTGCCGGGCTGCCGCCTCCACCTCCTCGTCGCTGCTGCCGTCTGCTAATCCAGGCTGCTGCCCCGGGGCGGGCCGGGTGGCTCGGCCAGAGAACTTCCACAGCGGGCTGCCCAGGGCCGCCGCGGCTTCTGGTGCCCCTGCGACAGCAGCCGCCGGGCGAGGGGTGCTGCCGCCCACGCCGCCATCGGTCGCTGCTGCAGCGGAACCCGCATCAGTGGGCAAAGGGCTGCCAGGCGGCTTGCCTTTCAGCGTGAAAGAGGATAGCCTGTCGCCGATGCTGCCGACCAGCCCAGGCGACTGAGGCGGCGACCTGCCCTGCTGCTGCGGGCTGCCTGCGCCGGCTGGCCCATCTGCTGCCGCCGCCGCCACATCAGCCGTAGAGCTGGAGGCGGAGGTAGAGCCCTTGCGAGCGAACAGGCTCTGCAGCCTGCTGGTGCTGCTGCCGCTGGCGCTAACCGCGCCGCCGCCAGCCGGCGGGCCCGCCAGCGCGGCGGCTGCCGCCTCGCGCACCGCGCCCACGGAGCCTGCCAGCCGCTCCCCCACCGCCTGCTTGCGCTCGGCAGCCCACGCTCCCAGCGACCGCAGGCGGCTACCGGCTGCTGCCGGCGCGCCCGGCTGCTTGCTCAGCGAGTTGCCGCTCTCTGAGCGCACAGACATGCCGCCAGAGCTGCCGGCAGCAAGCTGGGCTGCTGCAAGCAAGGGAACGCCACCACCACAGGCTTCTTCTTAGCACCAACAGGGTGACGCAAGCAGCGCCAGCAATGCAGGAGCGACCCCGATGGCTCACCTGCCGACCCGGGTGCATCGGGGCCATCCGCAGCTGCCACGGCCGCTGCCGCAGCTGCCGCTGCAGCCGCGTCTGCTGCCTGCTGCCGCAGCCGTGCCGCGAGCACATCTAGTTCCGCCAGCTGCGGCGGCACCTCCACCCGTGGGCTCTCCCCAGGCCCCTGGCTGGCAGACACAAGCGCCAGGATGGCGGAGACGAGCGCCAGCGCCTGGCCGCTGCCGCCGCCCATGGCGCCGGCCGCGGGCTGCGCCGCCGCGCCGCCAGGCGGCGGCACCTCCGCCGCGGGGCATACCAGTCGTTGCGGGTGCTTCTGGCGGAACAGCTGGCGGGGGCACTGCCCAAACTCCGCGATCTGTGTCTCCAGCGCCAGCCGCTCGGTGCGGTCGGCCACCGCCTCGATGTCCACCGCCCCTTCGTATGCCGTGTGGCGGAACACGTTGTCTGCCTCCACCGCCGCCTCCCCCTGCTGCTTGAACCCAAACACCAGGTCCACCCAGTGGTTCAGGTTGGCCGACACAAAGGGGGCCTCCAGGGCGGCGCGGTGCGCCGCCTGGAAGTGGCGCGCGTCGGCGGCCCACGGCGGCAGCTCGACGTCGCCCACGGGGCGCCCGCTCTGGCGCGTGCCCAGGCCCAGGCCGCGCAGGTTGAGCAGGAAGTCGTGCCTGCAGTTGAGGGTGTGCATGTGGGGGGGAGAGCTAAGGTGGGGGCAGGCTGGGAGATGGGCGGGCACCTGCCAACCCCACACCAGCGACCCTGGACCCTGGCACACCCTGGGATCCTCCTTGCCTGCACCCCAGAGTCCCCTCCGCTCACCTCGCCCACCTTTCCACCTTGTTCCTACCCAAACCACACACCCACACACCCACCCGCACCTGAGGAAGAACTCCGGAATGAGCTCCTTGACGTCTGCGGGGTTGGAGGAGGTGACCCCCTCCCACGCATCCCGCACCGAGCAGAACAGGCGGTCGGGCGCGTCGAAGCGGCCGTTCTGCAGGCGCAGCATGTGGGCGGGCGCCGCGCGCACCAGCCAGAACATGGTGAAGCCTGCGGTGGGGGGCGGGGGGCGGAGGTCGGGAAAGAAGCGGGGGGCCGTTGGGTGAGCACAGAATGGCGCTGCTCCTTCAGTACAGCCCTACATGCACACACTCACGCGTGGCCACCACGCCCCCACTCACCCCAACCCGCTACCTGTGACTACCCCACACAACCCACCCACCGGGCGTGCTGTAGTGGGAGCCGTACAGGAAGGGCGGCTCCGGCGAGAAGCCGGCCATGTCAGCGTAGCGCTCGCGCAGCATGGCCAGGCGCCGCGGGTTGAGCGCCCCCACGGGGCGGGACAGGTCTCGGAAGGTGGCGGGGTCAGCCAGGTCCAGGGAGGGGGAGGAGTAGTCGGCCAGGATCCAGGGGAAGATGGGATACTGCAGGCAGTACCGCAGTATCGGGGTGACGAGCCAGTGAGCAGGGTGCTGGAGGGGGTCAGGACGCAACAGACAGGTGGAAGCCAGCATGCGCGGGTCCCCCAGTTGGGTGGGCAAGGTCGGAGGCAGCATGCGCTGGGCCTGCTGCAGGGTGGCGGCGGGAGGGTGGCAGAGGGGCAGCAGGTGCTTGCTGTGCTGCGCGCCCCACCTGCGACAGGTCTGAGAAGCTCCTGCCCGAGGCGAGGTTGAGGAAGAGCAGGTAGTCGAGGTTGGAGAGCAGGCCGCGCTGCCAGGCGGCCGTCACGCGGCTGAGCCAGGAGGGGTCGGCCTGGCGGCAGGAGGGAGGGAGGAGGGCAGCATGGGCGTGGGTGTGGGGGGTGGCAAGGGAGGTGCCTGGATGTGGCAGGAGTGACCTTTAGAGGTAGAGAAGGCAGGAGCAGGGAATGGGGAGGCAGCAGACAGCAGCAGACGGCAGGCAGGCATGGCCACCCGACTCCCACAGCCTCACCTCTAGAATGGCGGTGCAGGCGGCGGCGGCTTGCTTGCCCCCCGGCAGCGCCGTGCCCAGCGCCGCCTGCGCAGTCAGCGCCGCCACCGCCCGCTCCCGCTCCTCGCGGCTGGCAAAGGCAAACAGGGCGGAGGCGCCGCCCCAGAAGGGCTGGGTGGCCAGCTGCTGCTGCTGGGCCTGCCCCTCCTCGGCAAAAAACACCTGCACAAAGGGCATAGAGGAGCGCCAAGAAAGACGCAAGGAGCTCGGCAAGTAAGCTCACAGCTGTGCGAATCTTGCCCCCGCTGCTCTCCCCACAGCCCCAGCCCCCGCCCCAGCCCAGACCCCACCTCCAGTGCCAGGTCCCGCAGCGCGCTGCGCCGCCGAGCCGCCGCCGCCACCGCCGCCAGCGGGTGCGAGCGCACCGCCGCGTCGCCGCCGATGTTGTGCAGCGGCTGCGGACCAACCAGGCAAAGGGCAAGCTCAGGTGCATGGCCTCTGGGGCTGCGGAGGCGGGCAGGCAGCTGCTCTGCCCTCTCACTAACACACACACGCACACACCCCTGGGCCGGCGGGGAGCACCTGGCTCCCGCCCAGCAGCCCGCTGCCCCGCCGAGGTCGCCGCCCACCTGCACCCGCACCCCCTGCACCCGCACACCGCACCTGGAAGTAGAGACGCTGGTGGGTGATGAGCAGCCTGCCCGGCTCCCTCACCAGCGCCCCCTGGCTCAGCAGCGTGGCGGGCAGCTCCGCCTCGATGCGCTCCGCCGGGGACCGCAGGCCGCCCAGGTCGAAGCGCAGGCCAGCCTCGGCCGCCGCCATGGTGGCCTGCTCGCGGCGGGAGGGGGCCAGGAGGGGGCGGGGGTGAGGGGGGGGGTGGTGACTAGGGAGGGGCGCTCCGCTGCAGGTCCAGCCCAGCTCGTTGCCAGCCCTGCTGCAGCCCTGGTAGCTGTGCTCTCTACCCACACACGCCCTGCACATCCCCCTCACCAACATCAGACCCCGACCCCACCAACATCACACACAACACCCACACCCACACGCACACCCACCCACAGGCACACACACCTGCAGGAACTCCTCCTGCTCCGCCGCCGGCAGGCGCGACGCCACCATCATGCGCTGCGCCAGCGGCACCACCCCCTCCAGCCGCGTGTAGCTCAGCTCAAACTCCCAGTGCAGCGCCGCCGGGTGCGCCTCCCCCGGCCCCGCCCGCTCCACGACGTACGGCGCGTCGGCGGCATTAGCCCGCATCTTGATGACGCGAGTGGCGGCCACCAGCAGGCGTCGCTCCCCCGACCCCTCCATGCCCTCCACGTACTGGAAAGGCAGCCTGCAGGAGGCAGGGAGGAATGAGCAGGACAGGCAGGCAGGCGGGCGGGCTGTCGGCTCGCGCCGCACACGGTGGGCAGCCAGAGTGCGAAGGGGCAGCACCGTGCGGCGCAGCAGCACCGGTGCCGCGCAGGCCCCACCCCCAGGTGCCCGTGCCAGGTACCTAGAAGGCGGGCGGGGCCCCACCTCACCTCACGATGGGAACCCGCACATCGTCCGGTTCGAAGAACAGAGACTTGGTGCACAGGCGCAGCTGGCCCGCCAGGCGCGGCAGGCGCTGCCAGTTGCCCGCCACGGCAGGCGGCCAGCGGGCGGCGGCCACAAAGTCCTCCACATACAGCTCCCCCTCCTCCAGCAGCAGCAGGCTGAAGCGGCGCACCGCCTGCGTCGAGCCGGAAAACATGGCGGCCGCCTGCCGGGGCGGGCCCCGCTGCACGCCGCCCGCGGCCAGAAGAGGCGGGCAGCGGAGCTCCTGGGGCGGCGCAGCCGCTGCCTGCTGCCGGCTTCTCGGGCCTGCCCGTCACCCGCCTGCCTCCTCACTTCTTGAGAGCTGGCAGGGGCGGCAGCACGGCCTGGTGCTCCGGCCCGACCCTACAAAGGCCATTGTGGCGGCAAGGGCAGTGGCGGCACGGGCGGTGGCACTCGGCATTCGGCGTCCTCCCGACTTCCTTGATCTCGAATCATAGGGCCCTCACCTGATCTTGCGGTGGGTGGTGTTCTGCGTGAGGCTGTGGACTTTGGCAGGCTTCTTTGCGTCGGGTGGCGGGCCTTCCTCTCCTGCGAGCTCCTCAAAGAACTCAATCTGGCCAGCTAAGGTGGCTAGCTTGTCACCAGGGCCCTGCTCGTGGGTTTGGCGGGCTTCGTCGAGCGGCCGCTTCTTCGTGGTCTCCCTGTCGGCCATCCGCACCCTGGGTTCTTCCGCTGCAGCGTGAAATGTGATCCAATGCCGCCGCCAGCAGCGGCTACAGAACACGGCAGCTGACCTGGCGGCGTACCGCCGTATGGCCCCACCGCTGCAAGCAGAAGCTCAGAGCCGATGCAAACTGCCTATCCAACCTCTATGAGGTGAATCAGGGGTCCACAAGTCACAATTCAAGTCAAAAATGGCCGGGGCATGCCGGGGCAAGTCAAAAATACTGTAGCAGGAGCAAGGATAGGGAGCAAACGGGACGATGGACAGCAGCAAAGAGGGCGGCTCAGCACCAGGAGGCCCTCGAAATTTCAGGATTCGTTTCATGCCAAGCCATGCTCCGCCTTGAGCCGCTTCATGTACTCCATCTTGAAGGCGTACGTTGCCTGCGTGGGCTGCAACCCCGCAAAGTCCATCTGCGGCGAACGAGGAGGAACGAGGGGAGCGCTTGGCGGAGCGGCAATGTCGGCCGGTGATCGCTTAGACTATTTGCAAGCGTAACCTGCAGCCCTCCCAAGACGCCCATGCGCCCAAGCCCGAGCACCCACCATCTGCTTGCGGACGTTGTGGGCGTAGAGCTTGGGGTCCTCGCGCTCCGCCTCTGACGGGTGGTACACCGGCAGCTCAAAGCAGGTGACCGAGTGCAGCGGGTTGCAGAGCATGAGGAACAGGTGGCGGGCCGCAGGTATCATCTCCCAGCAGGGCGAAAACCGGCCCTGCAATTTGTCAGACCGGGCAGAAGGTCAGCAGCCAATCAGGGCGCTGCCAGCCACCGCAGCCGCACGCTCGCTGCGAGGCCCCTGCGACCAACAAGCCGCCATCCACACGCAACTCCCTGAGCCCCCCCCCCCCAAGGTGAGTGCCCCAACGCCCCCACCACCCCAGCCCCCTCACCTCCTCATACCGGATGACCACCGGCTGCAGCGCCTCCCCCGCCAGGAAGGCTCCCGTCTTGAAGGGCAGCAGGTAGCGGCCGTTGGTGGTGGTGCCCTCGGGGAACAGCAGCAGCGGGCGGGCGTGCGGCAGGCGCCCCGCCGCCATCTCCTGCATGCGCTGCCGCACCAGGTCCGACACGCGCGGCTTGTCGGGGTCGCCCTTGGCAGAGGCGTCGCGGTCGACGTACAGGCAGCCCATCAGCTGGCTGCGGGGCGGGGCAAGACAAAGGCAGGGGAGAGCAGGGGAGAAGGGAGGGGGCGAATGTCAGGAGGCTTTGGGTTGTGGGGTGGTGGCCTGGAAACTGCCGCCAAGGCGTGGCCAATGCACGGCTGGCGCCTTGCCCGCCCTCCTGCACCCGTGCCTACCTGATGATGCCGATGATGGGCTGGTTCCGCGTCTGCGCCCGCGCCACAAAGGAGGGGAAGGAGTGGCTCATGTGCAGCAGGATGTCGCAATAGCTCATGTGGTTGCTGACGATGCCCACGGGCGGTGCCTTGCTGGTGCTGTCGCTGCCCTTGCCGCCGCTGCCGACGTCGCCCTGCTGCCCCACTTTGATCCAGGTCACGCGCCAGAAGCCCAGCCACCACAGGCAGACGCGGCAGGCCACCAAGCCGAGCTGTGCAATTGCGTTGGTGCCCACCCTCGCGGGCAGCAGGGCGCACAACCGGCAGCAAAGCCAGAAGGTCAGCACGCTGCCCAAGGCTCCTATCAACTTGATGGGCATCACCTGCAAGCAGAGTGGCAGCAGCTCGATTGGGCGAGTGGCCAACTCACGGCGGCCCTTCACCCACAGCGGTGCGCCGGTGCAAGCGCGGTTCTGAGGCGGCCCAGCTCCTCATTACAAGCTCACCAGCACTGCCAGCAAACCTAGCCGTATCTTTTCTCCCACTGAGAGCGGTCCCATGCCAAGCACGCCATACTGCACGCAGCAGGGGGCGCATAGGCCTCAGCAACAGCAAATGGCTGGAACGCTACGGGCGGCACCCGCCGCCACCGACGATATGCAGGCAGCAGCGCTCGCCCGCCTGGCGCGCTGGATGATGTTTACATGGACGGCCCAGCCGGGTCCCAGCAGGGGTGGCGTTTGGGCCGGGAGACTGCGCTCCAACCCGCAGGTCGTTAGCTGGCAGGTCGTAACCGCAGGCACCACGCCTTGCTTCGGATCAAGAGATCAAGCGTGCTCACCGTGTCGTGGCGGAGGAAGGGAGCGGTGAGGTCGGCAGCCGCCATCACGCCTCTCCCTTCCTTTGGCAGCCAACTGCAAGTGGTATGATGCACTGGAGTCGGAAAGGTTCAGCTGGTTGCAACGCGCAGCTGTTTCAATGGCAGCCGACTGCCCAGCTGGCACCGCCATGCGGCTGCCGCCGAGTCCGCGCCAACAAACTCGCCACCAAAGCTTACAGTGAGCAGGCGCAAGTCAGTTGAGGGCCAGCTCTATGCAGCTCAACACGTAGGCATGCATGGCGTCCAGGGCCTGCCCCATGTCGCTGGTGTTGAACTCCACTACAGGCACACCGGTGGCGCCGTACTGCCGCAGGTGCGCCTGCAGCGCACGCAGGCGCCGCGCCGCCTCGGCGTCTGCTTCCGACCCAGCAGGGCCTTCCGGCGCCGTGTCGCCGCTGCCAATGGCCCGCTGCTGGTGCGTCAGCCACTCCTGTAGCATGCCTTCATACTCCTCATCCCGAATGGACAGACAGATGGGCACAAACACGGGGCCCATGCCAGCCGCGGCAGCAGCCGTGGCATCCGCCACCGCCACGCTGGCATGCTGCGGCCGCTGCTCCGCCGCTGCTGCAGCGACAGCTGCAGACGTGCCGGGCGCCTCGTCCTGCACCGTGCTGCTGCCGCTAGTGCCGGCAACCGCGGCTCCGCTGGCCTGCCGGCTGCTGGCCTGGGCAGAGGTGTGTGCCTCCTCTGGAGGGACAACCGGCGCCTCCTCCGGCACCGTCTGCTGGCTGACGCCGCCCGGACTGCTGCGGTGGCGCTCGGAGGGCGGCAGGGAGGCGCTGCGCCGGGGCCAGTGCTGCGGGGTGTGCTCTATCACGGGCGGCAGGCTGATGGCAGGGCGGGGGCTGGGCAGCGGCGGCGGCGGCCCCGTGCCGTCACCCTCGCCACCCTCGCTGCCACCTGGGTCCAGGCTCTGTAGCATGAACACGGCCTGCCCACGCTCCAGGCTGTGCACCCTGGCAGAGCGCGGCCGCGGCAGGGACCCGATGCCATGTTCCCTCCAGGGCGACTGCAGGCGGTGCAGGCTGCTGTCGCTGAGCCGCTGCACCGCGTCTCCAAAGCTGGCGGTGCGACGCACGGCGCTCGCCGGGCCCCATGCCGCCGCAGGCCCCGCGGCAGCTGCAGCCGTCTGCTGCGAGGTGCCTGCTGCAGATCCTGGATCGGAGGCAGCGGTAGCCATGGGAGCATCGCCGCCCCCTGCAAGCCCCTCAGCAGGAGAGCTAGCAGCGCCAGGCGGCTCGGCATCAGCCGCCTGCGCAGCACAGCACAGCGTGCGGAGTTGAAAAACTATCAGCACACAGCAGCAGCGTGCAGGAAGGCAATCACAGCATGATGCATGCTGTGCTCCCAGCGCACCTGCAGGCCCGCCGGCTGCCCCGCTGCCCCCTGCAACGCCCCCGGCAGCCCCACCAGGTCGCCTCCTTCATCCTGCTGCGCCCCTCCCGGCTCCGGCTGCGTCACGGGGCTGCCGCCGCCGCGCGGGTCCCCAAACTCCAGCAGGAAGAGGCCGGGGTCAATGTGGAGGCCCTCAATGATGATGGACTTGCCGTCGCGGATGCACTGCGGGAGGGGGGGAGTGCGGGGGGGTGTGTTGGGGCGGGCAGGGGGAGGGGCAGGGAGCAGGCGGGGTTGAGTGGATGCCACATGTGCCGACGGCTGCCCCTGAACAGCACGGCCGCCATGGCCAGGTGACGGCCGGCCGCAGAGCCTCCCCGAGCCGTGCCCCACCTTGCACAGGTCTCCATCCAGCGCGCGGCGGATGGTGGCGCACTCGCGCTGGAACTCAGGCACCAGGCTGGCGCCGGGGGCCAGCGGCCGCCGCCACAGCGGCTCGGCGGGCAGGTCGCCGGCGCCGCTGCCCCGCAGCAGCTGTGAGCCAGGGGAAGGTGCGACAACCGAACCCAAACAGAGCACAGTAAGGACCAGGGGTGGGTTGGGGAGTTCCAGGGTCCTGGGCACGGCATGAAGGGGGCAGCAGCCACCACAGCACAGCACGCAGCATGACAGCGGGCTGCCCCCCTCGCCCCCCCCCACCTCATAAAGCACGTCTGTCTGCAGCACGTTGGGCAGGTTGAGGCGGGAGGCCAGCTGCTGCGCCAGGCTGGACTTGCCTGCAGCCATGTTGGCAGGCTAAGGTTGGCCTCGCTAGCTATGCTGGCCCGCAGGCATGCATGCACAGCACCAGGCGGCATGCAGCAGCAGCCAGCGCCCTTGGTGCCGCGATCACAGCAGGTGTCACGCCCGCCACCAGGCGCGCCTGTGCACGCGGATCCGGCGATGAGGATGATGAGGGGGCGCTTCTGCTGGAAGAAGCGGGTGACCATCTGGTAGCGCCGCACATACTCGTCGCCGTACCCTCGCTGGCGCAGCAGCGCAAACAGCACCTCCTCCAGCTCCTCCTGCGGGCGGGGCAGGGGTGGTGTGTGTGGCGGGGCTGGTGCGACACATGTGCACGTGTGTGGCCGGTGGTGGTGTGGTGGTGGTGGTGGTGGTGGTGATGTGAGCTCGGCTGCGAGGGCCGATGGCGGGGCACCCACCTGCGTGATGTCCAGGCGATTGTGATCCACCAGGTGCTTCTTCACATCCAGGGCCACACGCACAGCCTACTGGCAGGGAAGGAAGGGGTGGCAGGGGTTGGGTACAACCACCACTGAGCCTGAGAGTGTATGATGAGCCGTGGGGGCGGCCGCCCATCAGCGCCGCCGCTCAGCTGGGGACAACTGGTTACCGCTGCGCACCTTGTGCTGCGGCAGGGTGATGACTGTGAGCATGCGTGAGAGGAGGAAGCGGGAGAGGATGTAGTAGTGCTCCAGCTGGCTGCCCAGCCGCACCTTGATCTTCACAAAGTCATCTGCAGGGAGGCGGTCCATGCAAGCAGGGCGGGGCGGGTGGCGGCAACGGGACGGGCGGTCAACCAGGCAGGGCGGGCAGCACTCCATGGCGGCATACAGGTGGAGTGAGGCGGGGCAAACAGCGTGGAACAATGACCATCCCAGATGTGCCACAGGCACGCCTGGAGGGCACCCACCACTGCACCCCACACTCACAGGAGCTGGAGGCGACCTTGCGGGAGTGGGCCGCCTGCAGCAGGCGCTGCGCCGCCAGCTCCAGTAGCTTGCGCTGCTGGTCGTCGGTCTGCATCGCCCCCTTTCCCAGCGCCGTGTGCTACCCAACCAGCCCGCGCGCCACTCCCCAGTCTCCGCCTCGCGCAGGGATGGACCAGGGTTCCCGCTGCTGTTGGCGGACCGGAGAGTGGTCAACCTGAAATGTCCTGGGCAAGGGAAGACGCTTTACGGCGAGAAGCCCAGCAGATCTCAGATGTGCGCCGCCCGCTGTGCTGGCGCCGGCACGGCGCAGTGTCGTGAGCAGCGTCTGGGAGCTCCATGTTGCCAATGGAAAAAGAATCAGAAGGAATCAGGACAGTAGAGACAGGTAACAGCGTGCATTCAGATCAGTAGTGAAGTGATTTCAGGTTCATGTAGCGCCGCCGCAGCGCGCTGATTGTGTAGTCAAACGCGGTGCCGCCTAGAGACGTGTCCCAGCTGAGGGCCAGGCTGTACCGCAGCAGCCCCGTCATCAGCTCCCGGTACTGCGCCTCCGTGATGCCCCGCAGAATCTCACGCAGCTGAGGCAGGTCGTCGTTGGTCAGGCGGATGCTGAACGCCTCATATGGCAGCACATCCTCCAAGGGCTGGAACACATGCTCCTGTGGCCAAGCAGGCAGCAGAAGGTGGTCGAGTGCTGAGCAGCACCACAAATCCCCCAGAAACCGACAGCTGCCAGAGTTTCACCTGGACTATGACGGGGATGGAGCCGGCAAAGATGCACTGGCCCAGACGCATGCCGTAGCCGTGACCATAAGGTGCCAGGCAGAACCTGGACTCGCGTATCCGCTGCTCGTACGCGCCCTCCTGCAGCCTCCCCTCGACAAACTGCGGGCGGGCACATGTGTCACAGGTGTTGCAGGCCCCTCCCTGAGCATGGCCGGTGCTCCAAGCCCTGTGCACACGGTGGCCTGCATCAAGGGGCGTGCCAATGCTCCGAGTTGACGCAGCCCGTCGCAACGCTCACCCCAAACTCAGGATCATCCCACTGCTTGATCAGCGCCTGCAGCTTCTGGCGTGTGCCGCCGCTGTACATCAGGTTTATGCCTTGCACATTGCCAGAGAAGTAAAACGTGCTGCGGGGCAATAGGAGAATCAGCAGGGCACACAAAGCGGTGGCCGCGCAATCCAAAAGTGCCTTGGTCGCATGTATGATGGCTGCCGGCAGCAGAGCAGAGGACCAGCAGAGGCAGAGGCATGTGGCAGCGCAGCTGGCAGGCAGGCATGCCTCCTGGCGCTTACGCGTTCTTGCCCTTGATGTTGCCGTCCAGCCCGAGGCGCAGGGTGGTGTTCAGCCAGCTGGCGGCGAGCTTCTCAAATGGCGGCGCCACCACATCTCTCAGCGGGTGGTAGCAGCCGTGGTCTGCACGACAAGGAACAGCTTGGCAGGGCCATTGGTCAGGGCGGGGCTGGCGCAGTGTCTGTGCAGCATCTGGTGCCAGCACGGGCAAACCACCGCAGCACTCTGCTGGCCAGGCCCGGGCAGCCTGGACTGCGCACCTGGGCTCATTTGGTTGTGGCTGTACAGGTCACCCAAGTCAATCGAGTTGTTGGTGGCGTGCAGCCCAAAGTGCGACACCTTGATGGCCTGCTCAGCCAGCCCCTTGTGGTAGCAGGCACCGCGGTCGGCAGGAGCCCACTGCACGCATGCACCCAGGGACCCACAGCAGGCAGGCCCAGCTATACAGCAGCATCAGTGCAAGGTACGGCAGCCGGGCAGGCTGCTGCCGTGTGCGGTGCCGGCCGAGCTAGAATGCCCTTGGCCACACCAGCTGTGATCAGCCACCCACATAGAAGTGGTCCCGTCCGCGGGTGCGATTCCAGTAGGGCCACTTGTGGGCAATCTGGTCCAGCACGAGGTCGATGTGGGCTTGCCCTGGCATCATGTTGCCTGCAGAGCAGCCCGCAGGTGAAGGGGTGAGAGTGCCCGGAATGGTGTATGCATGCCGCCATCCCTGAGCCGCAGGTGCCCACGGCACACAGGCCAGGCATCTGCGCTGTCCACACAAAGAATCAACTTGGGGTGCCCGGGAAGGCCCCCCAGGCGTGCCTGAGTAGCCGTACAGCAGCATGGGGATGTAGAACAGGTTGGCCTCCGAGGGGTCCTCCGTGCGCACAGGGCTCAGCAGGAACTGCTCCAAAAACTGCACAGGGAAGCAGGGCTGCCTTGCCTCACACCATCCCACCCTTCAGCCATGTACCGGCCTCCTGCCATGCTCCACTTCCCAGCAACTCCCCGGGTCCCACCTGCTGGTAGGCAATGTAATTCTCATCGAACTTCTGCCACCCCGCCCAGGGCACCTTGTCATACGCATCCCGCGTGTTCAGCTCATACCTGCAGGGGGCTGGTGGGGGCCGCGCAAGCCTGGATTGTGGGCACACAGCCTGGGTTGCAGGCCAGGGCACAGGGAGGTGGACGGGGCATGCCTTTAGGAGCAACACCAATCAGGGCGCTGCCACCGGGCGGCATCACGAGCGGGAAGAGCAGCAGGCTCGCAGCTGCACTCGCATGTAGATCTTGAATTTGACAGGGCTGGGGCGAGAGTAGTTGGCAGGGTACACCTTGCTCCGTGAGCAGCCAATGCTGAAGTAGGGCGGCTCGCACTTGCAGAAGCTGTCGGTGCATGTGCCGCGCCCTGCACGAGCAGGGACGCCGCGTTTCGCTGGCTGATGGATGGCTGCGCATGGCTTGGTTGCATGCGTGCATTTCAGCTGCTGGCCAGACCACTGAACGGTAGGCACGCTAGGTTGCTGGCAGGCCAGCAAGCAGCCCACCGTTGCACTGAAGGTAACACCGGTTTGTCGACAGCTCGCAGCTGTTGCCCTGCACAAGCAGGGCTCGAGCAGTCAACAGTGGCCGCTCATGCCTTGCCGGCATGGCGCTCCTCGCGGTGGCCTACCGAGTAGCTGGCATAGCAGCTGCAGTAGTATCTCGGAGGGTTCTCGTTGTAGTGTCCACACATGCCTCGGTTGTTACAGCGGTCGGGGCACTTGGACAGGGGGGCAGCGCGGTAGTTTCCATCTAGCGCCCCCGCTATCACCGCACTGCACAGCAAGTCAGGGAAGAGATACTGCAGCAATGATGTGCAGCAGTAGCATGTCGCGCAGCAGTGGCAGGGCTGGCACACGCACTCTGGGATGCAGGCGAGGCAGGGAGCCAGGCGGGCACACCACCACAGCCGCCATCAGCGCGTATGCCGCGCCTTGCCTGCGATCGACCTCCTTCCCAACCCCCGCCAGCCAGCCTGCCAGGTACTTGATGCCCTTCTCATCCTCCTCGGGGAACGCCGAGTACTGCTGGTCGGGGTCCACGCCCTCGCGATGAAAGCAGCGGCGGCTCTGGGCAACGTTGTAGCCGTCGCAGATCTGCCCCCCAGCCGAGGTGTTGCCGCAGAAGAACTGGCTGCATCGCCGGAAGCACTCGCACGAGTGCGGGTTCATCTCGCCGCAGTAAGCTGGGGACATACAGAGGGTCACAGGAGCGCGCAAAGGAGAAACTTCCTCGGTCAACATGCATCGCAGGGAAATCGACACAGCACAAAAGTTGCAGCTCACCTGGAAGGTCGGGCCCCAACTGGCAGGGGCTCAGAAAGTTGATCTCGCAGCCCTCGCCGATCCGACCAAACGGGCACCTGCATGGGAGCGGTGAAAAGGCAGCCAAGTTGCACAAGTTGCCAGGACACTATCATGGGCACGTGATGCCAGCTTTACTTTGATGGATGCAGACAGCCACAGGCAGGCGTGCGGCAGAGCGCCCCTGCCAGTGCCTGCCGCCAACCAACCCGGGCGGCAGGCACCTCTTGGTGCTGTCGGCGCACCTGCACATCCCGTCCTCGCCGCAATTGCTGCTCAGAGGGATCGGCACCAGCAGGAAGAGGCGTCAGGAAGCAGTAGGAACAGAAGACGGGAGTTGCACAAGCGGCGCCCACTCACCCATACTTGCTGCACTCGGGATGACACTTTCCGGGCCCTGGAGACTCTTTCAAAGCGTGCGCTATCGGGAGCCGCAGCCCGGCACACAGCGTCAGGAGCAGCCAAAGGAAGGGCCACAGCCCTCCACCTGCTTTACATGTCATGGTGCATGATCCAGATCGCCATATCAGCATAGGTTGGCGATGCGATGGATGCGCAGCTGTTGGCAAGCAAGCGGCCGGCGGCCACATCAGCGCGCCGCCGCTGTGGATGCGCTGGCACTTGCACCCATTGCCGAGTTACAAGATATTACATCCACCCAATTCAACCCCATGTTCGATCATAATGGCAGATGTGTCTCAAGTCGATGGGCCACCCACATATAGGGCCCTCTGTCATCACCTGGTGTCCCCGTCCCCTGGTCACTTTCACCTCGCCGACACCTCAGCAGAGGCCCCGCAGCTCCTCAGCCAGGTCCCGCTGCCACTTGCGCCTGCGCACCGCCAGAATGCCGGCGCTTCCAGCAGAGTGCGGGCGGGACGGCATTGGTTGCGGTGAGGCAGCGGCGGACGCTGCATCGTCCCTCCTCAGAGCATCGTTGATGGTGCGTGCCACGTTGGCGCAGAGGTCATGCTGCCCCAGAGCGGCGCGCTGGTATGCCCGCCGCGCAGACCTCAGCGCTTTCACCTCTGCCTCCACCGCCCTGGCGGCCGTGGCGGCTGCCGCGGCGGCGTCGTGAGCCGGGGAGGCGGGCGCGCTGAAGCAGTGCACGTGTGCAGGGCTGCCGCTGCAGCACGCCCGCCAGCTGCGAAGCACGGTGGGGGATGCGGCGGCGCAGGGGCTGGAGCATCGCGGGGAGCTCAGCGTGGCCAAAGTCGCCGCCGCGGCCAGCCCGGCCATGCTGTTGAGAGTGCTGACCGAGGTGGGGAGGGCGGCCACGGCGCTGGCATCCCCGCCAGCCCAGCTGCGCAGGTGCCTGCACAAGTTGGGGCATGAGGCAGTCGTGAAAGTGCCAACCTGCAAGTGCATGCACCCACTCAGACCCCCTGGCCTGCCAAACCGCCTCCCCATGACCCTGCCTGTCCGCGCTGCACATGCACATGCACACACCAAGCACTAGAAAGCATGGCCAGCTGCCCGCCTCCCCACCTGATCTCTTGGCGCAGCAGGTCCAGCTGCTGGCTCTTGTCCGCCAGCTCCCGCTTGAAGATGGAGGAGGCCTCCTGCAGCGCCGCCTCCACCTCCCGCCGCCGCTCCCGCTCCCCCTCGCCGCTCGCCTCCAGCTCAGCCATGCGGCGCAGCAGCTCGGCTGCGGCAGCGGGGCCGGCGGACAGGCGGGGATGAGGGCAGGCCGCAGGGCCTGGATGGCGGCCTGGCTAAAAGCGTGCAGCGCATGGCGGGAGGCCGTCACTGTTGCTTGCGCTCAGCAGCGCAAGAAGGCAGCGCTCAACAAATTGAGTGCACCCACCTCTCTTGCGCTCCCCCTTGCCTTCCTTCTGCACCATGCTGCCCACCTGCATCGTCACTGCAGCCAGGCGCGCCTCCAGCTGGCTCCGCAGCGCCGCCTGCGCCTCGCTGGCCGCCCTGTCCGTGGCATGCAGCTTCTCCGCCCACTTTCGCTCCAGCTCGTGCCGATCCTGCAGCGAGGCCGGCCCGTGGAGCGGTCGCCGCTGCTTGGTTAGTTTCAATCATCAGCGCAGCAGGGCAGCCCCACCACGGCTGCAACTGACCACCCCCTGAGCTGCCCCTCACCCTCAGGGCCCACTCCTCCACGGCTGCCAGCTTCAGGCTCCACTGCTTGTCCTGCTCGGCCAGCTTGGCGGCGGCAGCTTCCTGGGCCGCCGACAGCTGGGCGGCCAGCTGCTGCTCGCGCTGAGCTGCAGCGGCGGCGCAGCTGTCGGTGGCTGCCTGCTGCTCGCGCTCCGCCTTGGCGGCCGCAGCCTCCAGCCGCTGCTGCCAGACCCTGCACCAGAAGGCCAGCAGAACACGCTGAAATGGTGGGTGCAAACGCCTTGAGCCCTGGCCAACCACGGCACATAGGTGCACGCCTGCTGGCAGCTGCCGCCAGCCCAGCCCCACCTGTCTGCGGCCTGCGCCGCAGCAGCCGCCTTGGCCTCTGCCAGCGCCACCCTGCGCCGGTAGTGCCGCTTCACCTCCTCCACAGCCGCCGCTCCGGCCTGCTCCGCCTCCGCCACCCTGCCCTCCACCTCCTCCTGCAGCCTGCCCCGCTCCGCCGCCCAGGCCGCCTTGTCGGCGTCGCTGCGCCGCAGCCAGTCGGCGCCTGCTGCATCCAGCTTGGCAGCTGCGGGGAACCAACAGAGAGAGCAGAGCAGGTGGAAGCGCTCAATGCCTGCCCACAACGCCAAGCAGAAGCGGGCGCCTGCTGCACCATTGCACCTGCTGCCCGCTCACCCCAGTCCGCCGAGCAATGCTGCAGCTTGCGCGCCCACTCCCCCTCAGCCAGATACAGCCGCTTGGTCAGCTGGCGGCGTGCCTCCTCGGCCGCTGCCGCCGCCTCACGCTGCGCTGCCTCGCGCTGCCCAGCCCATGCCTCCTCCCGCCTCTGCAGCCGCTCCGCCGCATCCTGCTGCTGCTCCCGCAGGCGCCGCTCCCACGCACTGCCCTCCAGCGCGTGCCGCTTCTGCTCATCCGCAACCGCCTCCTTGGCGGCAGCTGCTGCCTGCTGGGCCAGCTGCCGCGCCTCAGCTGCCGCTGCCAGCTGCGCCTCCAGCTGCTGCACCCTGCCTGCCATTCGAGCCTGTGCCTGCTCTGCCACCGCCGCTGCCTCCCTGCCCTGGCGCTGTGCAGCGCCCAGCTGCTCTGCCAGCTCAGCAGCAGCAGCCTCCGCCTTGATGCGCTGCTGGTCCAGCCGCTGCAGGGCGCCTGCCTGCTCCCCCAGCCCCCGCTCCTTCTCGACCACCAGCGCCTGCAGCGCCGCCGCCTGCTCCCGCTCCGCCTTCGTCTCCGCCTGGCAGCCAGCCAGCGCGCGCTCCGCCTCCCGCACCCTGCTCGCCAGCGCGGCATGCTGCTGGGAGTGGCTGTCGGCGGCGCTGTGCAGCCCATCCTGCGCCTCCTGTAGCTGGCGCTGCAGAGGGGGGTGGGAGGGTGGGGATGGGTAGGTGGTGGATGGGAGGGGCAGGGCAGCATGGGCCAGCGAGGGGCATGAGACCAAAGCATCGATGCTTGCGTTGCAATGCAACACCGGGCGTGGCTGCCAGGCTGGCGCGCTCGCCTTGAGGTCCAGGGTGTCTGCCAGCAGGGCGTTGCCCTCCCTCGCCTTGCCCTCCACCTCCGCCTCCAGCAGCTGCACCTGGCGCTGCGCATCCGCCAGCTCGCCGCCCTGCCGGTCCGCTGCCTGCGTGTGCGGCAGGCGAGAGAGCACAAGTGGGTGGCGGGTGCGGGGCGGGGCCTGGCAGGGTGCCCTGCTGTGAGGCATGCAGCCGTGCCCTGGCTCACCCGGCGCCATTTGTCCACATCCTGCCGTGCGCCCGCCAGCTCCTCTTGCAGCTGCTCAATGGCGGCCTGCGGCAGAATCGCGCCCCAGCCAGGGCTTCTCATGCCGGCGGGGGCAGGCTATAGGGGGCTCCCATCCTCCCGGGCGGCCTACCCACCGCACCTTGGTCTTCAGCAGCAAGGCCGCCCTCTGCTCCAGCTCAGCATCCTTCTGCCGCAGCACGCTCTGCTGGGCAGTGCAGGGCGGTGGGCGGTGGGTGGTGGACTGGGGTGTCGCATGGGGCGTCGAGACGCCTCGGGCCTCACCTGTAGGTCCATGATGCCGTTTCGGACTCAACCGCTGCTCACGAGGTCCGCTGGCCCGGCCAGTCAAGCATGCCACCACTGCCCCGAGGTGCCGGCGCTGCCCGGATGGTTAGATGGCGATAAACACAGTGCCAATGCTGGCTCAATTCTCACCCCCGGCTGTGCAATGGCCCTTGTTTGCAGCGCTTGCTA
Organism: Chlorella variabilis; assembly: GCF_000147415.1. NCBI lineage: Eukaryota > Viridiplantae > Chlorophyta > Trebouxiophyceae > Chlorellales > Chlorellaceae > Chlorella > Chlorella variabilis. The sequence goes on along the minus strand of NW_005435076.1, from coordinate 1,346,534 downwards.
AGTGGCGCCACACAAGCAAACCGCCATCGCGGCTCATCACTCGCGAAGCCTCATACGTTGATACGAAGAACCTTGCAATCATTAGTGCTACACAGGCCAGGCGGTGCAGCGAGGCAGCTAGGTCCGCCCCCAAAGGGGCACAGGGCGGCTCTGCAAGCGCTTGAACCCGATATGGCGGTATTCAAGCGCCCGAAAACGTTACTTGGCATTCGTCGGGTTAGCGCACAGGTATGCCACTCTTCTGCTCGCTGCACGGGCTCAGGGCGGTGCTGTGGGGCCAGCTGGAGCCAATTCCAGACCTCTGGCAGGGCAGCGGGATGTGTACGGCGGCCTGGCTTGCTGTCCGCACTGCCTGCTTCCCCGCCGCCCCGCCTACCGCCGCCATCCCACCCGCCCCGCTGCGCCCGCACGCGCGCCTGCCGCCGCAGACCCTGTTGCTGGCGGCGGCCGCCACATGGCTGCTCTTCTGCACCTACATGTTCCACGGCGTGCTGGAGGTGCAGCTGAGCGTCAGCGACACGCCCGAGGCGCAGGAGGTGCCGCCCACGGAGCGCAAGTGCGGCGGGCTGTTCCGCTCGTGGTGCGAGCAGCGCGTGGCGCAGTACCGCGCCCAGGCGGTACGCCAGGGCATGCAGCACGCGTGGGCGGGGTACAAGGCCTATGCCTGGGGCGCCGACGAAATCCACCCCAAGTCCAAGTCTGCCAAAACCGACATCATGGTGCGGCGCCCCTGGGCTGGGCCCTGCTGGCGCTGGGCAGCGCGGGGCCAGCTCAGTGCCGAGCGGCATGGCGGCTGGGTGGAGGGAGGTCAAGGGCGGGGGAGCAGGGTGGCCGCGTTGGCCGGCACGCTGGCAGCCGCGGCAGGCGCCCACACACCCAGCGCGTGGCCGCGGGCCGGTGCCGAGCACCGCCGCCGCCGCCTTGCATGCTCTGCGCGTCTCTGGTGTGCAGGGCGGCGCCGGCGTGTCTGGCATGGGGGTCAGCATGGTGGATGCGCTGTCCACGCTGAAGGTCATGGGCCTGCACAAGGAGTTTGAGGAGTGAGGCGGCCCGGGCTGCTTGCCCCTCGCGTGCGCTGCGCTGCGCTGCGGTGTTGCACAGGTGGCAGCCTGCAGGGCGCCAAGCTGTGTAGCCCGAGGCAGGTGCTGCGCGCGCCCGCAGCGAAGCCCTCCCTTCACCGCTGCCCCGTACGTACGTGTGTGCAGGGGGCGGGACTGGGTGGTGGGCAAGCTGGACTTTGAGCACTCCACCACCGTCTCCTTCTTCGAGACGGTCATCCGCATCCTGGGAGGCCTGGCCGCGGCGCACGACCTCAGCGGGGACGCCCAGCTGGGGGAGAAGGCAAAAGACCTGGCCGACCGCCTGCTGCCCGCGTTCGACTCGGCGCCCACGGGTGCGGGGGCGGCTGCAGCCGCAGCCGCCCGCCTCGCGCCGACCGTGCATGCTGGGGCCAGCAGGGCTGCCGCTCCAGGCCTCCTGCCGCGGCTGCCTCTGCTGCTGAGCCAAACTCCCGCGCCCCTGCGGCCACCACCCCTGCTGCCCCCCAGGCATCATCGGCAACACGGTGAGCCTGCCGCGCGTGCAGCCCGACGGCGGCGGCGGCCACACGCTGCTGGCTGAGATGGGCACCAACGTTCTGGAGTTCTCAACCGTCAGCCGCATCACGGGAGACCCAAAGTACCGGCAGCAGGCTGAGAAGGGCCTGAGGTCGCTGCACGGAGCCAACCAAAACGTGCGGCGGCTGCGCCCGCTGGGGCCCCTGCCTCATCAGCCTGGTGCCCGCCGCATCGCTGCGCCGCCCCGCGCGACTCCGCTCACCTCCCCCACCCGCTCCCTCCCTCGCCGGCCTGCCGCTGCCCCCGCCTGCCTGACACTGCCCTGCCAGCCCACACACCCCTGCCCTCGCCCCTCCCCGCAGGCGCTACTGCTGGAGAGCGTGGATCGGCAGTCTGCGCGTGAGAGCGGGTGGGTGCGTGGCGTGGGCGCCGGTACCGACTCGTACTACGAGTACCTCATAAAGTACTGGGTGCTGGGGGGGCGCCAGGACGAGCACTGGCGGCGGCGCTGGGAGGCGAGCGTGGACGAGGCTCTGGAGAAGCTGGTGGTGACGCCGCCGGGCTGGCCCTTTAGCTTTGCGGGGGACATGCGGGGCGAGCAGGTGGACAGCGTGCTGGAGCACCTGCGCTGCTTCTACCCGGGCAGCGTGGCGCTGGGGGTGATGAGCGGGGCGGTACAGGGGCCCAAGGCGGAGCGGTACCTGCAGTTTGCGGCCAACATGACGCAGGCCTGCTTCCAGCTGTACAATACCACGGCCTCGGGTGGGTACTGCTTGGGGGTACCGGATGGGGTGGTGGTGGGGTGTGGGACCGCCTGGCTCCTTGCTTCATTCCGGTGTGCACACACTCCACTGTGCATGTGTGCGTCTTTGCCTGGGCACGACTGCCCCTGCGCCATCACCTGCCTCGACGTCAGCCCCACCATCACCCGTGGCGCCGCGCAGGGCTAGGCGCTGAGCGCATCAACTTCGACCTGGCCACTGGCCAGATTTCCATAGTCGACGGAAGATACTGGCAGAGGCCCGAGGTGCGCGGGTGGCGGGCCCAGCTGGTGGCCCGGCGCTGCTCCGCTGCAGCCCGCCTGCCGGCGCCTGCCTGGCGTGCCCCGCTGCGTGACCCGCCTGCGCCTGCGCCTGCTGGCCGCGGCTGCCCGCAGGTGATTGAGAGCATCTTCTACATGTGGCGCGCCACCAAGGACCCCAAGTGGCGGGACATGGGCTGGCAGATGTGGTGAGCTGGGGGGAAGCAGGGCGGGAGCTGGGAGGAGCAGGGCAGAGCGGGGCAGAGCTTGCAGGGCAGGGCAGGGCGGAGGGCACCTGCTTGGGTGGGTGCCCCCGCCTGCCTGGGCCCTGCCCCTCCCCCCTCCCTCCTGCCGACATGGCTTCCCCACCCGCTGCGCGGCTGCCTCCCCCCCCATGCGCAGGCGAGCGATAGAGAAGTATTGCAGATGGGAGGGAGGGTACAGCGGCGCGCACGACGCAGACCAGGCGCGCCCGCGGCCGGGGCCTGGGCCTGCGCCTGCATCGCGCTGCCGCCTGGCCTGCCCCTGCCCGAGCCCATCACCTCCACACGCAACAGCGCCCCGCCCCGGCGCCAGCCAGCCCTGTGCACCAAGCATCCTGCCATCGCCGTCCTCCCCGCCCCGCACCAAAACCCACAGCTCCCGCCCTTGCACACCCCCGCCCCCCCCCTTCCCCACACACACGCAGGTGCCGCCCAACTCGGACGACGTGTCCCAGAGCTGGTTCTTTGCGGAGACGCTCAAGTACTTCTTCCTCCTCTTCTCCCCAGACGCCACCCTCTCCCTCTCCGACTGGGTGCTCAACACCGAGGCGCACCCGCTCAAGGTGCAGCACGGCGGCGGCAGCAAGGCCAGCCTGCGCCTGAATTCGCCATAGGCCAGTGGCCCGCCCGCGGACCCCCTCCTCCTTTTGCCACGCCGGTACTGGTACTGCTCTTTCTTTTCCCGCCTCTTCAGGTACCCTTGTTTCTATTGTTCCGCTGCTGCCCCCTGCCTGTTGCTCCCCGGCGCCTGCCTCGCTCGCCGGGAAGTGTTGCCTCACCACTCTCGCTGCGCTCTCCGCTGCGCCGTGCCACACGACTGTGTGGTGTTGCTGTTGCTTACAACTGGTCTGCTACACACACATTTCAAACGCTCGACTAGAGTCGAGCACACAACAAAAGGCAGGGCGGCCCTAGGGATGAGCCAGCCGTTGCGTCAGACCCTTGGGATAGAGGCCGCCGCCGCCAGCTCAGCGCCGCCGCCCGGCTGTCACAGGTTTGAGTAGGGGGCCATGAGCGAGCGCCACAGCCCCTCAAACATCGCCTGCACCTGCTGCGCCGCCTGCCGCACCTCGCTGCCCTCGGGGTAGGCGGCGGCGCCGTTGAGGGTGTGCGACACATCCGCCGCCATGTCCAGCGGCCGCCGGTACGCGCCCGCCGCCAGCTTCTGCGCCACGGCGTTCAGATCCATGCCCGGCTCCATGCCCTGCAACGCAGCAGAAATCTTGGTAGGCTGAGCCATCAGCGGCGGGAGGCTGGTGCGGGCAGGCGGATGGCGAGCAGCAGGAGGCCAGGCGGCCTCGGCATGGCAGCCACAGCCAGCCCAGCCAGGACCGAGGCTGGCGGCGCAGGTCCTCTCCTCCCCCCAGCAGCCGCTCACCGGATAGTAGCTGGGCAGGGGCTGCAGGAAGTGTGCGCTGGCTGGCAGGCGGGCCAGCCCCTCCAGCAACTGTCGCGCCATGGTCTGCCAGGAGGGGGCCTGCGCGGGATGCGGGGGCGCTGGCGCGGCAGGCGCCGCCTGCTGCTGCTGCAGCTGCTGCCAGCCGCCCCCGCCTTGCGCCTGAGCGGGGGCAGCAGCGCCCCACTGCTGTGCCGGGGCCGGGGCCTGCTGCTGCGCCTGCTGCTGGTAGTAGCCCTGCTGCGCCTGCTGCGCCTGCTGCGCAGGCTGCTGGTAGGCAAAGCCCTGCTGCGCCTGCGCCTGCGCCTGCGCCGGCGCCTGGTAGCCGTATGGCGCCTGCACCTGCTGCTGTGCCTGCGCCTGCTGCTGCTGGTAGTAGCCCTGCTGCTGCGCCTGCTGCGCCGCCTGCGGTGCCGCCGCCGCCGCCTGGCCTGCCAGCTGCTGCAGCAGCTGCCGCACCTGCGCCACCTGGTCTACGGGCAGCACCTTGAGCAGCTCCTGCACCTGCTGCTGCTTGTCGGGCGGCAGCGACAGCAGCAGCGCCTGCAGCGTGGCGTCGCCCGCCAGGATGGCGGCGGCGCCGGTGGGCGGCGCCGCAGCGGCCTCGGGGTAGAAGGCCGCCGCCGGGCGCGGCGCCACCTGCTGTACCTGCACCTGTGGGCGGTACGCCGCTTGCGCGGCCGCGCCCGCCTGCTGCTGCCAGCCCTGCGCTTGGTGCTGCTGCTGCTGCTGCTGCTGGTAGTATCCCTGCTGCTGCTGCGGGGGGGCGGCCGCACGCGGCGCGGGGCCCTCCTGCGCCGCCGCCGCCGCCATCTGGCCATCCAGGGTCAGCCCCGCCGCCATCCAGTGCGTCTCAAAGGCGCGGCGCGCGGCCTCCGCATCCTTGGTGATGGGGTGCTGCTCGCCGTTGTACTGCAGGGCGGGGCCAGGCGGGGCGGTACAGGCGCACGGCGGCGTCGCTTGGTTTGTCCCGATATGTGGGGATGCGGCAGCGCTGCTGTCGTGGCGCAGGCAGCCTGGCAACCTCATGCCGCCCAGCCTGCCTCAGCAGCCAGCCCCACCCCGGCAGCCGCCTCCCAGACGCTCCCCCGCCCGCCTCCCCCACCACACAAGCCAGCCCACCTCGCGGCAGTTGTCCCACACCAGCTGCACGTGCGCCAGGAAGTCGCGGGGGCTGGAGAAGGGCGGCCCCTTGCCCGCCAGCCTGTCGCTGATGGTGGCCAGGTCCATGGGGCGGCGGATGAGGTCGTGGTAGCCGGGGGCGTCCTCGGCGCGCACCGGCGACCAGAACCAGCTGCTCTCCTTGACCTTCTGCAGCCTGAACAGGGCCTGCAGCGGGGGGGGGAGGGGGGGCAGGGCAGGGGGGGGCAGCCATGCACAGAGGGGTGGGCTGGCGGCGGCGGGGAGGGCGGCGGGCAGGCGAGAGGAGAAGCAGCGCAGCGCGGCCGTAGTCGAAACCATAGGCAGCAGGCGGCGGGCAGCGGGCCCAGCGCGCACCTTGCGCGCCGCGGCCCGCCACGCCTGCTCCAGCTTCTCGGCGGCCGCCGCCTTGCGCGCCGCCTGCTGCGCCAGCTGCTGCGCCGTCGGCTCCCTGGGCGGCACGTAGATGCCGGTGGCAGCCCAGCACTGCTTCCAGAACGCCTCCGCCGCCGCCGCCTCGCCCACCACCGGCGCCTCGGGGTCGTTGTACTGCAGGGGCAGGCAGGCGGGACAGGGGACTGGCCGGGTGGACGGCAAAACGTGTGGGGGCAGATATCGCTGGTGCACCCAGGGCCGCAGCGCCCGCAACCGCCCGCTTCCCCGCCCCGTCCCGTCTCCATCCCGGCCGCCGCTGCCCCCCACGCCACTGCAGCAAGCCAGCCCACCTCGCGGCAGTTGTCCCACACCAGCTGCACGTCTGCCAGCAGGTCTGCGGGGGCGGCATACTTGCGCCTGGCCAGGCTGCGCTGGATCTGCTCCAGGCACCGCGGGCGGCGGATGGTGTCGTGGTAGCCTGGCACGTCGCGGGGCACCTGCGCCACACACAACACACACACGCACGCACACACATGCAGACACAGGGTGGGAGAGCCAGGCAAGACGGGCAGGCAGCATCATAGGCAGCAGTGCGGGCCAAGGCCAGGCTGAGGTGGAGGGTGAGCGGCAGCATGAGGGGGTGGAGGATGGGGGTGCAGGGAGGGAGGGGCGGCAGCGGGACAGCGCAAGAGGTGGCAGGCGGGTGATGTGGCTCCGCCCAAGGCCGCCCGCGGCCACTACCCCTAACACACACACACACACACACACACACCGGCTCGTGGAAGGGCTCAGATGCCTCCAGCTGCATCAGCCGCGCCAGCGCCTGCGCCAGGCAGCAGCGGGGGCAGCAGGGAGGCGGCGCGGGTTGCCTGCTGGGCTTCAAGGGCGGCCACAGGAGCCGGCGCGCCCCCAGCACCCACCCACAAGCACGCTCCCGCCAGCCAGCCGGCCAGCCAGCCGGCGCCGCGCCCACCCACCTGCAAGGCCCGCTGCGTCCAGTCGCCCTCCGCCACGCCCTTGCCGCGCTTTGATGGCGGCGCCGGGCGAGGCGCAGCGCCGCCGCCCGCGCCGCCACTGACCGCCTCCGGCAGCTTGCGCTTGAGCGGCGGCTTGGCGGCGCCCGCAGCGGCGCCGCCCCCAGAGGGCCTGGCCCCGCCGCCGCCCGACGGCTTGGCGCCGCCCGCCGCCGCCTGGCCCGCCCTGGGCGGCGGCGGCGGCGGCGGCGGCGGCGGCGCGCCCGCCAGCGCCGCGCCCATGGCCGCGCGCTGCTCGGGAGGCATGGTCGCCAGGCGGGCGGCGGCCTGCTGCCGCAGCTCTGCCGCGTGCTCGGGCTGGTAGGCGGCGGCGTCTGTGGGCAGGCCCTCCCAGGCCCAGGCCGCCTCAAAGGCGCGCTGCGCGTCGCCGCAGTCTGCCACGATGTCGGAGTCGGGGTCGTTGTAGCGGCGGCAGTTGCCCCACACCAGCGCCACGTCAGCCAGCAGGTCCGCGGGACCGCCGTACCGCCCGCCGTGCAGGTTGGACTGCAGGGTGCGGGGGCGGGGGCGGCGCGGAGTGGGGTGGGGTGGGGGGGCGCGTGTCTGGTGGTGCGGCGTGGGGCCGCGGGGCGGAGCACAGCCGGCAGGGCAGAGCGCAGGTGTGCCGCCGGCTGCCCCCACGCCCTCTCCTCCTCCTCCTCCTGCTGCCAACTTCCTTTTCCTGCCCCCACGCCATCACCACCACCGCCGCCACCACCGCAGCCACCACCACCGCCACCACCACCACCACCGCAGCCACCACCGCCACCACCACCATTCTGTTCCAACCCCGCACCCACCTTGACCGTGCCCAGGTCCATCGGCCGCTCCACATCCTCTGTGTAGTCGGGGAAGGAGGCCAGGTCCACGGGGGAGCGGAACTCAGCCACGCACTCCAGGCGCAGAACCTGCGGGTTTTGTGGGGGGGTGGCAGGGCGGGTATGGGGCGGCACAGCCTGAGCTGGAGAGGGCACGGGGTGCCGAGCGCGGCGGCGCTGCGCCGCCGCTGCCTCTGCGCTGATGATGCAGAGGTGAAGCGGTGCGGCACGCGGCGGGGGGGAGCGCGTGCCGCCGGCAGCGCCAGCGGCAGGGGCCTCCGGCCGGCGAAGAACAGCCAGGCCTGCACGGCCGGGCCCTGCCGCCGCCCACCACCCTCGGCGCCGCCGCACCTTTGTGAGCACCCTGGTGGCGGCGTCCAGCCAGCTGGTCTGCGTGTGGATGCTGACCCCCGCAGCCTTGGCCAGCTCCCCCAGCACAGCCTCCTCGGGAGACAGCACCCTGGCGGGCAGCGGGCCGGGCGGCGGCGCACCGGCCGCCTTGCCGCCGCCTCCCGCCGCCGCCGCCGCCGCCGCCGCCGCCTTGGCTGGCTTGCCCGCCTCCTCCTCGCTGTCGCTGTCGCTGCTGCTGCTGCTCTCCTCCTCATCATCATCATCCTCCTCCTCATCCTCATCGTCGGCCAGGCCGGCGGAGGGAGCGATGCCGGCCGCACGCTGCGCCGCCAGGATGGCGGCGTTGATGGCGGCCTGGCTGGGCGCGCGCACGCGCTTGCCCTGGCACGCCAGGCACTGCACCGCCTCCCCCGCAGACGTCTTGGCAGCATACTCCTGCGGTGTGTGCGGCGGGGGCAGGCCGGGGGGGAGGTGGAGGCCGCACGGCAGCACAGCAGGGGCGCTACCACTCTGCACCTCCTCCTCCCTCTCATGCTGCCTCCCAACCACCCACCCACCACCTCCATTCAACCCCTCTTTCAAAACAGCACAAACACAGCCGGCTTGCCGCCCTTCCCCAATCCCCCAGCCACGGCCCCGTGCCCACCTCTGCGTGCGTGCCGGCGCACTCAAAGTGGAACGAGTCCTGGCAGGCGGCGCACTGGAACAGCGGGCGGCCGCGGTCCGGGTACTTGCACACGGGGCAGAACCAGGGCTCCACCTCAGGAGGGGCGCCTTGCTGCGGGGGGGGGGGGGGACAGCGGCACGGGTGGACCAAGGGCGGGTGGGGAGGGCGCGGCAGGGGCAGCACGAGACAACAAAGCGAGGGAGGCGGGAAAGAGGGGTGGCGCAGCACAGCGCGGCTGCGCCTCGCGACCCGCTCGGCATCTCACCCCCCATCCCCACCCCCACACACCGCCGCCTACCATCCGCCCCACCCACGCACCTCCTCCCGCCGCCGCCGCACGCGCTCCTCCTTCTCCAGCCGCCGCAGCTCCGCCTCCTCGGGGTCCCAGGGCTCTCCGCGCCCGCTGCCCTCCCCCTCCCCCTCCCGCCCCCGCTTCTGCCCCTTCTTCTCGCCAGGCAGCGGGGGCCGGCCCTGCTTGCCGGGCTTGTCCGCAGCATCGGGGCTGAAGGCCTGGGGGGGCTTGCTGTTGCTGCGGCGAAGGGAAGCAAGGGCAGGGGCGGGGCAAGCAGAGCGGCGGCACACAGGGCGGGAGTTGGATGCTGGCGGGGTGTGGCCAGCACAGGCAGCAAGGGACATGCGGGGCTGGGCCGCGCAGTGGCAGGCTGTTAACCAGGGCGCGCGGGCGGCCCAGCCTCACCGCTGGCTGCGCGCCGCCGCCCGCTCCTGCTGCCGCTTGTACGCCTTGCAGGCGGCGCAGTCCCAGGTGTCGTCCTCCCTCAGCGCATCCACATCCTCCTGCTTCACCTTGGCGCACGCGCCGTGGTACCACCTGCGGCGGGTGGAGGGTGGCGGCAGGAGGGGGCGGGGGGAAGGTCGAGGCTCCCGCACCTGCAGCGCAGCCATCCCTACGGCCGCCGCCACACCCGGCACGGCCTTCTGCGCAGGCCGCGCAGCCCACCCTCTAAACACGCACCCCCTCGCACGCACGCACGCCCTGCCGCCGCCACCACACCATGGGCGGTACCATACCCATCGCCACCAGGCACGACACCCCCAGCGCAGCGCCCCCAGCCCAGCGCGCCCCCACTTGTTGCACGTGTCGCAGCAGATCCACAGAACATCCAGCTCCTCGTCCTCGCCGTGGAAGGCGCCGCACGCGCCGCACGCGTCGGCGGCCGCCGCCGCCGCCTCGCGCGCCGCCTCCCGCGCCGCCTTGACCGCGCTGGCGCTGCCGTCCTCGGCCAGGCGGCGGCGCGCGGCGGCCGCGGCCTCGCGCGCAGCGGCGTTGGCCGACTCGCGGCGCAGCTGTGGGGCGGGCGGGAGGGAGGGAGGGAGGGAGGGAGGGAGGGGGGGGGAGGGT
>NW_005435076.1:1331896-1336524 GCF_000147415.1 Chlorella variabilis | reverse complement strand
TGCAGGACGCTGCTGGCCCCACCCCAGGCTGCAGGCCCTGGCCACCAGCTCACGCACCCAGTGCCGCCCATCTGCCTCCCACCCCCCCGCCGCTCACCCGCTCCTCAAACGTCTTGATCAGCCAGAGCGGCAGCAGGCTCTCGTGCGCCCACACCGGCTCCCGGCTGGCGTGCGCCTCCCGCACCAGCTGGCCCACAGTCTGCGGCCGGTCGCCGGCGGGCAGCGGCGCCAGGGAGGAGGCGCCGGCGCCTGCGGCCTTGGTGGCGGCGGTGGAGGCCATGGCAGCCAGGTTGGCGACCGAGTGGCGGGCCCGCAGCTTGGCCTGCCTGTCCGCCTCCTCGACCTCCGCCTTGGCACGCTCTGCAGGCGGCGGGACGGCACGGCCAGGCCGGGCCAGGCAAGGAAACAGTGAGCAGGAGCAAGGGCCCGGCTGGGCGCTGTCGCAGCGGCGTGGCCCGGTGCATCGCGGCCGCCGCCAGTCATCGCAGCACAGCGGCCACCCCCGGCTGGCTGGCTGCTTGCCTGCGGACGCCCGCGCCGCCGCCCGCATCTTGGCTGCCATGGCGGCGGCAGGCGCCTCGACCGGGGCGCCCTCGTCGCCGGAGCCCGCCGCGCCAGAGGCCGCCGCGGGCGTGGCGCCCCGCTCGCCCTCCTCCCCGCCTCCTCCCGCCGCCGCCCTGTCGTCCCGCTCGGGCGACGGCCGCTCCGCGCCCTCTGGGGCAGCTGGGGCCGCGGCCTGGCTGCCAGTCGGGAGCTCCGCGGCACCGGCGCTGCCCTCGCTGACGGGGGCCGCCTGGGAGGAGGCCCGCGTAGGGCTGGCGCTGGCTGGCGCAGCGGGCCCGGCGGGCGCCGCCGCCTCGGCGTGGCCGTTGGGCTGCTGCTGCTGCTGCTCCGCCGCCGGCGCAGGCGCAGGCTGCTCCACGGCAGCAGCGGGTGCGGCGGCAGCGGGCGGAACGTCCACGTCCATGGGAGCAGCAGGCTCTGCTGCTGCCAGCGCTTTATCAAGTCCTGCGGCTGCCTGCGGCGGTGCACTGGCGGCGGCAAGCTGCGGCCCGGGCATGCCCTGCCCGTCGCCACCAGCAGGCTGCTCAGTGGGTGCGGCGGCAGGCTCCCGAGCCGGCTCCTCCACGCTCTCTGCCTTGGCACCCGGCGGCTGCTCGCCTGCTGCAGCATCGGCGGCCGGCTGCTGCCCCTGCTCCACCGCCTGCTGCTCCTCACGCTTCACCTTCTGCAGGAACTCTTGGTAGGGGCTCACTGGCTGATGCGGGGAGGTGGCTCCAGCGGCGCCGCCACCCTGCTTCTCTGGCGACTCCTGCTGGGGCTGCTGGGCTGGGGCCGCGGGCCCTGCGCCGCCAGCCTGCGCCTGCTGCTGCAGCGCCTGCTGCGCCAGCATCAGCTGCTGGTGGTACACCAGGCTCATGTGGTGCTGCATGGGGGAGGGCGCCAGCTGCAGCGCAGCCGCCGCCTGCAGCGCCGCCGCCTGCTCCGGGCTGGCCGCCAGCGTGAGCGAGGTGGCGCCGCCCGCCGCGCCGCCGGGCCCCGCCTGCAGCGCCGCCTGCGCCTGCGCCTGCGCCTGCGCCTGCATGCCCAAGCGCAGCGCCTTCTGCTGCTCCAGGAGCATGGCCGCCACGGCCTGCTGCTGCGCGGGCGTGGGCGTGGGCGTGGGCGGCGGCCGGATCTGCAGCAGGTAGTCAAAGCCACCCAGGGCGGCGCCGCCGCCGCTGCCGCCGTCCTCGGCCGCCGCGGCCGCCGGGCGCTTGCCCAGCAGAGTGGCGAAGAAGAAGGGCTCCCCGGCCTCCTGCTTGGGCTTCTCCGCAGTCGCCCACTGCGGCAGCGAGGAAAGCAGCACAGAGAGCGGGCGGGGGTGGTTGGTGGTGGCCGCACGGCCGCCAGCACAGGCTGGGCGCGCAGCCCGGGCTGGCCACCTGGCAGGCAAGCAGCCACCAGACACACCTGTAGCATGGGCTCCAGCTGGCGCACGCACAGCGCCAGCTGCGCCGCCGTCGCCGCCTGCTCCGTGGCGGCCTGCCAGTGCATGCGGGGCGAGATGGTCCAGCGGTGCTTGCGGTACCGCAGGCCCGGGATGGGCTGCCACCCGGCCTGCCGCGCCGCCTGCAGCGAGGCGCAGGGGTGGCGGCGCAGCAGCAAGCGGAAGGCGTCGGCGGCGAGCGGCTGCAGGGCGTGCCAGAGCCGGGGCCACGCTGCGCATGCTGGGCCACGCTGTGACAGCCACACCCAGCTGGGCGGGAGCAGAGCAGGGCGCACCTTGCGCGCCAGTGCCAGCGGCAGCCGGTTGACGCCGTGGACGCGCGCCGCGTGGTGCCTGCGGTCCACCTCCCACCCCTTCATCACCGGCCGCTCGTAGCGCACATCGTAAGGGTCGGCGGCGCGAGCCGCGGCCGCCGCAGCCGCGGTGCCCTCCACCTCGCCGCCGCCGCCCGCCGCCGCCAGGCTGGCAGACAGCTCGCCGCTGGGCTGCTTTGCCGCGGAGGCCATGCCCTCCAGGTCTGCTCCCGACGGCGCGCGGCTGACGGCACGCGAGGGAGGGCGGCTGCCGCTGGCGGGCGCCGCCGTGGCGCCCGCCGGCGCGCCCGCGGCGGCGGCGCCGCCGCCGCCGGCTGCCGCCTCACTGCCGCGCCACTCCGGCACAAAGGCCAGCGGCCTCAGCGCGGCCTCCAGTCCCAGCAGCGCCTGCGCCACCTCCCGCACCGTGCCCGCCGCCCGCAGCTCCGCCAGCCACTGCTGCCGGAAGTGCATGCCGCCGCCGCCGGCCCAGGGGCCCTCCGCCAGGCTCCAGAAGTCGCGCTCGATGCGCACCACCTGGGCGATCAGCAGGCCGAGCCTGCGGTGGCGGCAGGCCGGGGGGCTGACGTGTAAGCAGGGAGGGGAGGGTGGGCGTATGGGGGTGAAGAAACACCACGGACAAGCATGGGGAGCGGGTTCCAGGAGGGCCAAGGTGGGTGCCGCCCAGGCAGGCTGCCCCTGGTGCCGGCAGAGGCAGGCCCCTGGCAGCCGGTCCTGAGCCCCAACTCACTTGGCGCTCTCTGCGGGCCCGCCGGCCGCCTCCTCCTCCCCAGCGCGCAGCACCGGCGCCAGGCAGGGCTTGCGCATGGAGGGGCGCAGGCACGCCTTGCACCTGCCGCACCGAGTGGTCAGCCGCGCCGGCAGGCGGCCCTGCGCGCGTCGGCGGCAGGATGGCACGGCGGCGGCAGCTTCAGCGCGTGCACAGCTGGCCATGCTGCCGGCCAGGTAGCCTGCTGCCTGTGCACGCATCAGCAGCAGCCATCCCCAACCTCTTGCCTGCCCCCCCTACACACACACACAACCAAGCACTGGCCACCCCAACCCCACCAACACCACCACACCCATCCACCTGCAGCGCCACCCAATTGAACTTGGGCATGGCCAGCGGCGCGGGCAGCTCCTGCACCACCAGGCGCCCGCAGGTGCCGGTGGGCACCCAGATGCCGCCGCGGTGGCGCCGCCGCTTGGCGTCCTCCACCGCAGCCGTGATGCTGGCGGCGGCCGCGGGCCAGGCGTTGCGGTAGCGGTTGACGTAGGCGGCGGGGCCGGTGCCCCACTCTGCGGGGCAAGGCAGGCAAGCGGGGAGTGAGCGGGGAGCGGGCGAAGGAGGCAAGGAAAATGAGGCCAGGCCATGCTGTGGTCGTGCTGTGGTGTGCCGCTGCTTCCGGCTGGCTTCCCGTCCTGCTTCAATCCCCCCACCCACCCCCTCCCTTTCCACCCACCATAGTCGTCCTCGTGTATGGCGGGCGGGTCGGCCACAGCGTCGTATGTGGAGGGGTGGGGCGGCTCGTCGGAGCCCTTGACCCGCACCGCGCCCGCCAGCTCCTTCTCGGCAGCTGCACCGTAGTACCAGGTGGCAGGGACTGCGGGGCCGGGGAGAACGCGGCAGGGAGGGTGAGCCAAGCCAGGGCAGCGCCACCAGACGGCCCGGGCAGGGAGGCAGGAGAACGAAAGGGAGCGCAGGCGAGCAGGGCAGCCAGCGAGCAGCGCAGGCGCCAACACACGGCGCCCTTTATCGGCAGGCAGCCTCCCGCCCCAGCCGCTCACCGGGCCCCTCGTCCAGCTCCTCGGCGTGCTTGCCGCTGCTGCGCACGGCGGGCGGCGCGGAGCGGCACACAGTGCCGTGCATCACGTGCAGTGGCTGCTTCCAGCGGTTGCGCGCCGCCACGGGGATGCGCAGCCCCGCGGCCTCGCCTGCGCGCGCCGGGCGGGGCAGGCGGGCGGCGCAGGCAGCCAGCCAGTCAGCGCAGGGCGGGGCATGGGGCAGGCAGGCAGGCAGGCAGGCAGGTAGCGAAGGCGACTGTCCCCCACGTGCTGCAATGCGCTCCACAGGCGGCGGCGGCTGCAGCGCCCCCCCCCCAGGCTCACCCCTGCCTCCCACGCGGCACTCTGGGCACAGCCAGCGCGACGCGCCCGCCACGCGGTGGCTCTCCCCCACGCAGCGCACGTGGTAGGCGGCTGGGCAGGCGTCGCAACACACCAGGCTGCCGCCGATGCCGCACAGCACGCACACGTCGGCGTTGGCGTCCGACAGGTCGTCCTTGGCGGCCTGGCGGCGCGGGCAGGGGAGGGGAGGGGAGGGGGGCGGTGGGTGCACGGGGGCG
>NW_005435076.1:1325426-1331846 GCF_000147415.1 Chlorella variabilis | reverse complement strand
CGACCGGCGGGAGGCGGCGGGGGAGGTGGTGGCGGGCAAGGGCGGCGTGGGCGGCGCTTTCGCGGTGATGACTGAGGAGGAGCGCAAGGCGGCGGAGGAGAAGGTGCGTCTCCTTCCCTGTGGAGGTGGCAGGGCAGGAGCGGGCGCAGCGGCGAGGTGGGGCGAGGAATGAAGGAGAGGCTGCATGACGCTGTCCGGCGGCGGCGGCGGGTCCCCAGAACCGGCGCCCCAGCCAGGCACCGCAGCGCCGCCGCCCTCCTCTCCCCCTCCTCATCCCCGCTGCCCCTGCCCCTGCCCTGCCACCTCCCCAGGGAAGGAGACGCACCTTCTCCTCCGCCGCCTTGCGCTCCTCCTCAGTCATCACCGCGAAAGCGCCGCCCACGCCGCCCTTGCCCGCCACCACCTCCCCCGCCGCCTCCCGCCGGTCGATCTCGGCGCGGATGGTCAGGCAGTCCAGCAGGTTGTCGCACAGGCGGGAGAGGATGGAGGCCTTGAGCTCCACAGGAAGGCCGTAGTACTCGGGCAGCGGCGGCGGCGGCAGCGGCGGCACGCTGGCAAACAGCCCCGCCGCCGCCGCCAGCCGCTCGCCGGCGGCGGCTTGGTCGTCGTCGGCGCCTGCTGCTGGCTCGGCTGCCGCAGCCTCTGCAGCTGAAGGCGCTGCCTCGGCTGGGGCCGGCGGGTCGGCGGCCGTGGCTGCCGCACCGCCGGCCGCGGCAGCCGCCGCCGGCGCCTCTGCCTGCTGCGGCGCAGCTGCCCCCTGCTGCGGCTCCTTGCGGATCAGCGCCGCGTCCATGGCCGCAGCAGCCTCCTCGCTGAGTGGCTCGAAAGCCCGGCGGCGCGGCGGCTGCCCTGCGGCCACGGCCGCCGCCACGGGCGCCGCCGCCGCCGCCGAAGCAGGCGCCGCCCCCTTCCTGCTCTTGCCGCCGCCGCCCTTCTTGGCGGCGGCGGCGGGGGGCGCGGGGGGCTTGGGCGGCAGCCGATGCGCCCACTCCTGCTCCGCCAGAGGGTCGTCTGTGAGACGCAGGAACTCCCAGGCGTATGCGGGCCAGGTGAGGTGGTCCAGCAGCGAGGGGTCCAGCGCGCGGTCGCCGCGCTCCTTGGGCGTCTCATCCACTGCCAGCGCACGCAGCACACACACGTGCGCCTCATCCATCAGCGCTGTAGGCTGCGCAGGGGAGCGGCGGGGAGGGCGGGGTTTGTGAGGAGGAGGGAGGGGGAGGGCAGGCCGAGAGGGGGGCCGAGGAGGCGGGGTGTTTTTGTTGCCGGCAATGGTTGCCTGGCGCAGACGCATTCTGGGGCAGCAGCACCCCCTCTGCCATCCACCTGCAGCCGCCCCCAGCCCCGCCCACCTGTGTGCTGACCACGGCGGCGCAGAGGTCTGGGAAGGAGAAGGGGGAGAGGCGCAGCTGCCAGGAGAAGGCGCGCATGGCGTTGTAGGCGGCCAGCAGCTCGCCCACCGCCGCAGACGGCACCGCCAGCTGCGCCACGCCGCGCGCCTCGTCGCCCTCCACCAGCACCGCGTCGGCGGGCAGGGCGGCGGTGCGCGGGGGCGCGTAGATGGTCTGATCAATCTCCTCCTCAGATGAAGACTCCTCCCCCTCCTCCTCAGAGCCAGAGCCAGGCGCCTCCTCAGAGCCAGAGCCCGTCTCCGACCCGCTGCCTCCCGGCCCCTGCTTGCCCTCCGACCCGCTGCCTTGCTCCTCCTCGTCCGCTGCGGGGGACTCTGCACACGGCAAGGATGCGGCAGCAGCAGCGTTGGCACTCCTCTGTACGGCTTGCCCGGATCAAAGTAGCAGCATGCAGGCAGTGCAGGCCAGCACCCAGCACCGCCTCCCTCCTGGGCAGGCCGCCCCTACCTGGCTCCTCCTCTGCATCCTTTTTCAGAGCCGCAGAGCCCTTGCGAGCCAGCGGCGGCTTGCCGGCGCCCTTCTTGCCCTCGCCCTTGCCGGCCGCCGGCTTGCTGCCCTGCTGCTTGTCTGCGTTGTTGGCTTTGCCCGGGGCCTTGTCCTTGGCTGCCTCCTTGCCCTTGCCAGCCTGCACCTTGCTGTCGGGTGCGGCGGTGCTGCGGCTGCGGGCGCGGCTGCTCCCCTTGGGCTGCTGCTCCGCCTCCTCCTTGGCAGACCCAGACGCCCGGCCCTTGCCGCCGCCACTCTTCTTGGCTGGTGGCTGGGGGCTGGGGGAGCGGCTGCGCTTGCCGCCAGCCTTTGGCGGCGCCGACTTGGCCGCCGCCTTGCCGCCCGACTTGGCGCCGCTCTTCTGCTTGGCACCAGCCGGATCCGGGGCGGGCGTGGCGCTGGCGGTGCGGCCAGATCGGCGCGGCGCAGCCTTCCCGGCAGCCTCCTCCTTGCCTGCCTCCTCAGACGGCTGCCGCCCCGACCGCTGGCCTGCCATGTTGTGGAGCCCCGCCGCTGCTGCTCAGGCCACCCTCACTGCGCCATTGCCTGGTGCCTGCGGGCATGGGCGGCAGGGGGGGCGCTTAGGGAGCACCTGGCACTGGCTGTAGACTGGCAGGGGAGGCCCAGGAGGTCCTCTGATCGCTGGGAGGGGCAGGAGGGAGTGGGGCAACCCCGGGCCAGCTGCAAGCTGGTGAAGCAAATGCTCGGCATGTGGCCGCTGGCTGCGGCCGGCCCACTGCCATCATGGTGTGCTCGTGTGATTGAGCTGCAACATGAGTCGCAAGGTGCGGCGTTGCCGGCCCTTTCTCGCGCTGAAAACCATGGGTTGCTCACCATGCAGCAGAAATGAACGCCCCAGAGCCGCCTGGCGGGTGAAAAGATGGCCGTCTCAAATTGCCTTGCACCCACTGCGTCCAGCAAAGATTTCAGCAGCGCAGAATTGGTCCACTTGATGACCAGAACGCTGTTATGCCGTGTACTTGCCGCTGAAGGGCGGTTTCCAGAGGCCACCTATGGGCGGCGCGCGGACAGCGCGCAAAGCGCCGTGCTGCAGTAGCTGCAAAAAATTTGCATTTGTCCCAGATCTGGGGTCGGATCCCAGCAGCTGTCCCTACGGCAATCTTGGTGCTCCCCCAGGTTTCCCTCCCCTTCCCCCTCCCGTCCCTTCCCAATGTGCCAGGTTGCTACAACGCGGTTGGCGTCACGGTTTGGGTGCGTGCGAGGCTCATGCCGTGGCACTCTCCGCAGCTCCCGCCAGCCGCATGAACTGCTGGATGTCGACCACCGCGATGCGCTCGTTGGCCGCCGCCCGCCGCCTCTCCTGCTGGGTGTTGTAGCCCCAGTCCACCAGGTACAGGTGGTACTGCTCCAGGCTGGGCAGCTTGGCCACCTGAGGCCACGAGGAGGGGCGCCCAGGGGCCATGGCAGGCATGTGAAGACACAGCATCCCACCTGCAGGGCCACCACTCGAAACCCCAGGCCAGTATGCGCCGCCACGGCCCCTGCCACGCCCCCCCAGCCCCCGCCCCGCCCCCACCTTCTCCAGCGTGGACATCTTGTCCTCCACAAAGTGCAGGCTGGGCGCATGCGGGTGGCGGGCCGCCAGCATCTCCAGCACCTCGCTCTTGGGCTGCCCCGACACCGTCTGGGAGAAGATGCGGTCCGGGGGGAAGGAGATGCCCGCCATCTGGCGCAGGATGGCCTCGGTGAAGCGGGCCTGCAGGGGGGAGAGGGGCACGGGGCACGGGCATGCGCATTGTGCATGGCGCCGCTGGGGCCGGGTCGCCAGACAGTCCCAGCGCAGCCCTCCCAGGCCTGCTGGCTTCCACAGGCTCCCCCCGCGGGCGCTGCGCCGCACACCCCAGCACCCACCTGCTTGGTGGTGACGATGTACACCTCGTGCTGCTGCATCAGCGCCCGCACCGCCTCCGCCACCCCCGGGTAGATGCGGTTGGGGGCCAGCCAGCCCTCCAGGTCCGCCGCCATCCACTCGTCCCGCGTGCTGCCAAACAGGTGCACAAGCTGCAGGCGGGGTGGTGCCCACGGGGGTGAGCAGGAGGAGGGGGATGGAGGGTTGCTGGAGGATACGGAGGGTACGGAGTGCAGCCAAGGATGCGGCTGCCTGCGCCACACGAGACGGCCGGCGGAGCGGGGCCGGCAGCGGGGCGCACCTCGACGCGGTCCAGCTGCCAGCGCTGCATGTACTCTGGCAGCATGTCGTGCCAGCGCTGCAGCATGTCGGTGGGGTCCACCCCCTCCAGCAGGCACCGGATCTGCACAATATTTTCGTACCTGCAGCAGGCGGAGGGCCAGGGCCAGGGGCGGGGTGGATGGCATGACGACGAATAGAGCTGGGCACCAAACGCGCAACAGGGGCGAGAGAGCATTGGGCGTGAGGAATGGCAGGCCCATTCAGTGGTCAACCCACGTGCTTGCAGCCTGCAAGCATTCTGTCGGCAAGCATTCTGTCGGCGGCGCTCCCCAGCATGCAACCGTTGAGTGTAGCCCTCCACGCACAGCAACCAACGACAGCATGCGCACCCCGTCTCCACCACCGGCCGCACCACCCGCATCTTCTCCACGAGCTCCTCCTTGCGGGCCTCCGCCTCTGGCGTCTGAAACACCTCTGGCCACAGCTTGGCAGCAGCCTGCGCCAGCCAGGGAGCGTCAGGCGTTACCTGGGCAGCGCGACAGAAGAGGACCAGCGGGCAGTCCGGCGGCAGCGCAGGCTGCTCCAATGGTGCCCACCTTGAAGGCGCTCAGCGAGGACTCGCCCACCGAGTCGCAGGTCACGCCATCAAAGTCCAGCGCCCAGAGCTCCTTAGCGGCGCTGCCTGCCGCCACCATGCCGCCCCGCCGCCGGCAGTGCTGCAAGTGGCGGCGGTGGGCGATGCCCAATCTAAGCTGCCTGGCGGGGCCGCAGCGAGGTGTGTGTATGCTGGCAGGAGCAGCAGCTGCGCAGGAGGGTGTCATTGAGCAGGACTGCAAGGGAGGCCAGGCGGCCGCTAGGGCGTTGCAGGTATTGCTAAATGCGGTAAGGACATGGTCCGATCAGAGGAGGCCTGTTCCTCTCACACCTCCTGAGTCACGCCAGGCTGTCCTGATTTGGTGCTTGCTGGAAACAGACGGCCGCCCCACTCATGCAACACGCTTCCACAAGTGATCCCCGAAAAGTGCGCTGCTCTGAGCCTGCCTCTGCCTTGCTGCTTGCCCTTGCGTTTTGCCACCGAAAGCGTCGGCGGGGCAAGAGGGTGCGCCCCTGGGACCCGTCAAGTGGGCCATATAGCTCGCATCAACGGTGCCGCTCCTCGTCGCTAGGCACATAGCGGCGGCAGCTTGTAGCGGCCAAAGCGGCGGCAGCCGCCTAGGGCACAATGTGCCGGTGAGCCTGCTGGATTCGTGCTGCAGCAGCTGCGTTGACGCAGCAGTGATGTGGAGCCCTGATGCTGGCCTCGGCTCCCGGGTTTCGCGCAACCAGCCAGGGCGGTATGCCACCTCCCGCCGTGCCCCCCCTTGCGCCTGCCCTCGGGCACCACCTCCCTCCCCGCCTCCTGTGCCGCCCACAGGCTGATGGCCTACATCGGGCCGCCCATCACCGTGGCAGACGTGGTGGTGCGGCCCAGCCGGTCCATCATCAAGCAGAGCTACGACGCGCGGGAGCGGCGCAACGACAGCAGCCTGCCCTTCCACCTGGGCTACGGCAACCTCAACGGAGACGGCTTTGGCATCGGCTGGTTCCCGCCAGACAGCGCCTGCGCCACCGCCGACCACACGCCCTGCGTGAGCCGCGCCGCCCTGCACCCCGGGAGAGCGCTGCGCCCGCCCGCGGCTGGCCTCCGGCACGGCAGATCGCCCGCAGCTCGGCACGGCGTACTGCCCTCCCAGGCGGTGGCCTTCACACGTGCCCGCTGCCGCCGGCTCTGCTGCCTGAAACCGTGCCCGCCCGCCCGCCCGCCTGCCTGCGCCTGCAGGTGTTCACCTCCATCACCCCCGCATGGAACAACGACAACCTCAACCGCCTGGCCACCAAGCTGGAGAGCGGGGTCATCTTTGCGCACGTGCGCGCCGCGTACCCGGGCATGCCCGTGTCGGAGGCCAACTGCCACCCCTTCCAGTGGGGCCGCTACATCTTCATGGTGGGCAGCAGTGAGCAGCGGCGGCTGACAAGATGGGCGGGGCGGGTCACCAGCCCAGGGGCGCACAGCTGCCCTGCGTCGCCTCAGCGTGCCCGCTGCGGCAGCTCAGGCAGGCACCCCCCGATCCCCCCCTGCTGCCGCCCGCCGCCCTGCAGCACAACGGCGTGGTGGCGGGGTTCATGCAGATCCGGCGCCGCCTGCTGGCGGAGCTGGGGGATGCGGTGTACAATGCGGTACAGTCCTTCCACAGCGACTCCGCCGTCAGGTGGGGCTGGGCAGGAGGGAGGGAGGGGGCCCATGCGGCCCAGCCGCACTGCACCAGGCACGCCGCAGCGGGGCGCCCTGGGCCTGGCATGCTGGCCGCATGCGGCAGGCAGGGGTGGGCGTAC
>NW_005435076.1:1321018-1325278 GCF_000147415.1 Chlorella variabilis | reverse complement strand
CGCCAGACGTGCTGCTCAGCGCGGTGCAGAAGACGATCGCCACCATCAGCCGGTGCGGGCGCGGCGCTGGGGGGCTGGCAGGGCTGGCAGGGCCGGGGGGCTTGCAGGGTGGGCACGGGTGGAGGCTGGGCGATGCAGGCGGGCACCGCTCCGGCATCAAGAGCCGTGGCACGGCACCTCACAGCCCCTCCCTCGCCCTGTCCCCCCCTCTGCGCCCCGCCTGCAGCATCCAGGCGGAGGCGGGCATGGCGCCGTCCGACGTCTCGCTGCTCAACTTTGTGGTCAGCGACGGGCGCAGCCTGATCGCCACGCGCTACGTCAGCAGCGCTGACGAGGCGCCCGCCTCCCTGTACTACGCCGAGGGCAGCGCCTACGAGCGGGAACAGCTGAGCGGCGAGGTCAGCCGCAAGTACAGCGCGGCGGCCAAGGCGATGCAGGGGGAGGAGGGGATGGAGGGGGCGGCGGGGGCGCGCAGCAGGCCCGTCACAGGTGCGCCGGCGTGGTGTGGTGCGGTGTGGTGGCGGGGGGGCTGCCTGTCGGGGCACTGACAGGGGCAGACGGCAGGCAGGCAGGCAGGCGCGGTTTCAGGCAGGCAGGGCCGCCGGCAGCAGGCACACGACAGGCCTCCCCATGCCCTGCCCCCCTCCTGCACCATCCACGCGGCCCGCACACACACCCATGCACCACCACACACACACATGCACCACCACACGCACCCATGCACCACCACCCCACACCACAGCACACCACACCACCCCACCCCGCACCTCACCACCCCGCCCCCGCCTGCAGAGGAGGGCGACTACCACCTGCTCTACTCCGACAAGGGCAGCCGCGTGTGCCTGGTGGCCTCCGAGCCCGTCACCTCCGCCGCCCACGACTGGTGCGAGGTGCCGGCCAACACCGCGCTGGTGGTGTGCCGCGAGAAGGGCGGCATCCTCAACATCCTCCTCTCACCCATCACCCACACCGGGGACCACCCACGGCACGGCGAGGTGGTGCGCTGCCTGGAGGCCGTCAACCACACGGCCGCCTACGGCAGCAGCGCGCCGCACCACCACGCCCTGCTGACCCGCCCCCGCAGCCAGCCCTCCCTGCCCCGCCACGACAGCCAGCCCGCGCTGGACGGCCCCACCGACAGCGGCGACAGCGGGCAGGCGGTGCCGGCCAGCCCCATGCCGGGCTGCCACCACCACCACCACGCGTTTGGCGGCGGCGCGGGCGCCAGGGCCGCCGCCAACGGCCCCGTGACGTCGGCGGGGGAGGACGACCGCCTGACGGGGCACACCTCCTCCGTCATGTCCCTCACCTGCGCCAACGGCCTGCTCTTCTCGGGCAGCACAGACTCAACCATGCGGGTGAGGCGCCCCCTGCAGCCAGCCAGGCAGGCAGGCAGGCAGCCCGGGCAGCCAGTGAGTTGCCGCAGAGTGCCGCCAAGAGAGCCGCTCAGCGGCCCAGCCCCGGCCGCAGGCCCCGTCTCCTGACCCGCTGCGCTGGCTGGTGTGCCGCGTGCCGCCGCCACCACGCAGGTCTGGTCCCTGGCGGGTTCCAAGTGCGTGGCCGTGCTGCAGGCGCATCGCGGGCCCATCCGCAAGCTGGAGATCGTGGGCGGGCGCCTGTTCTCGGGTGGGGCGCGCGCTGGCGTCGGCAGGGGGCGCTGCCGACCCCGCTCCTGCTCTGCGCCGCTTCCCTGCTGCCCGGCACGGCCGCGCTGCTGTCCAAGGTCTGCCTGCCGCGCCCCGCTCCTGAACCTTCCCCATCCCATGTATGCCATGCCCGCCGTGGTGCAGCCGGCGCCAAGACCGTCTGCATCTGGTCGTTGTCCCCGGGCTTCCCCTGCCTGGGCCGCCTGCAAGTGGCCGACCTGCGGGGCTCGGTCAAGGCCATCGCCGTGGCGGGCAGCACGCTGTATGTGGGGGGCCAGAGCTGCCAGGTGACGGCCCACAGCCTGACTCCAGAGCTGCTGGCAGGCACCCCCGAGGCCGGCGCGGGCGTGGCGTCGCCCCCAGACATGCGCGGCGCGCTCGCCGGCGGCTGCGGCGCGGCGGCGCGGCCGGGGTCGGGTGCTTCGGTGGCAGGCAGCGTGGCGGTGGCGTGCGGCGGGCCCAGCTCGGAGACCATCCGTGTGGTGGTGGGGCACGCCGACCCCGCCGCCGCCGCCTCCGACCCGCGCCACTCCCACTGCGGCAGCATCACCGCCCTGGCCGTGTGCGGGCCCTACGTCTTCTCAGCCAGCACAGACAGCACGGTGCGGGTGTGGCACGCCGAGGGCCTGGAGTTTGTCAAGGTGCTGCGCGGCCACCGCGGCTCGGTGCTGGCGCTGTACGGCGGCCCGGGCATCGTGCTCAGGTGAGCAAGAGGGAAGGTACACGCGTTTCTAGGGGGCCGGATTGTTTGGAGGCAGGTAGGAGGCAGGATGCTGCGGCGCTGCAAACCCTGCCCACATCTCCGCCCTGCTTTGCCCTGATTTGCCCTGCTTTGCCCTGCTTTGCCCTGCCGTGCGTGCTGTGCAGTGGCGGGCGGGACCACCTCATCCGCGTCTGGGACATGGAGGTGCGCTGGGGGAGGCGGGGAGGCAGGGCCCGCAAGCAGAGCCCGCATGCGTGGGCTGCTCTGGTGCAGCAGCAGCGCCACCACCACCACCACCACCACCACTGCAAAGGCCACCCACCCAGCGCTGCCCTCCCCGCCCTCCCAACCCATGCAGACGCTGGTGTGCCGGCGCACGCTGGCGGGTCACACAGACGACGTGCTGTCGCTGGGCGGCGTGGGGGTGGCGGTGTCCGCCCCCGACATCAGCCAGCTCGTCTCACCGGGCAGCCCCAGCACCGCCGCCATGGCCGCCGGCCTCAGCCCGCTGGGCCTGCCCGTGGGCCCCGCCCCCGGCAGCCCCACGGCGATGTCGGGCAGCCCGCGCGCCGGCCTGGAGCGCGCCCTGCTCTTTGTCAGCGCCGGCGCCGACGGCACCGTGCGCCTGTGGTCAGGTGAAAAGGCGGCCCGCCCGCCACGGCAAGGCGTATGGCTCTCCTGTCCTGGCGTCCATGCGGCAGGCATGTGCCCACGCTGCACCCTCCTCCCCTTCTTCAGCCGTCTCCCACCATTCACGTCTCCTTCTTCGCCCCCGCTGTGTGCGCTGTGAGTGTTTGCAGCCAAGTGCTACAGCTGCCTGCGAGTCTTCTACTCGCGCGCCTCGGGCCCCCAGGCCCCCGCCATGTCGGCGGCCGTCAGCGACAGCGTCACCGCGGGCGGCATGCACGACGGTGTCATCCGACTCTGGCGCACAGACGACGTCTTTGCGGCGGCGCTGGCGGGTGAGCGGCCGAGGCGCCGCGCACGGCATCGATTGCGCGCAGCAGGCCCGGCAGGCCCCCTGCCGGCTGCATGTAGGCCCGTGTGTGCTGACTCACCTCCTGTTGAACCTGTTTGTTGAACCGCGCATGGCGCTGCCCCTGCAGACCTGCTGGGGCTGCGCGAGTGCGACGGCAGCCAGCACGGCGAGGTCGGCACCAGCCCCCGGGCGCCCGCCACCAAGCGCGTGCGGCTGGAGACCCCAGCCAACCCCGAGGCAGCAGGAGCAGCAGCAGCAGCAGACGGCACGGCAGCGTGCGGGGGCCTGGCCGCCCGCGCCGCCGCGGTGGCGGGGTCGGCGGCGGTGCCCTCCCTCAGCACCTCGCGGCTGGAGCGGGAGCTGGAGAAGGCACTGAGGGCCTTCATCCGCATCAAGTGAGGCCGCTGGCGCGGAGGCACACGCCGGCTTGCCGTGGCCGGCCGGCAGGGTTTGCACGAGGCACAGCTGTGTGGTTTGCGCAGCTGCTGCGCCGCTGGTGCCCCAGCGCACCAGCGGGGCCACCAGCAGCGCTGGCAGGGGCCACCGATCGGTCCTGCCCTTTCCAGCACACTCCGCTCCGTCGTGCTCGCCGTGCCCCCGCCTGCAGGACCGTGTCTGCCGACCCCTCCCTGCACGAGGAGAGCTTCCGCGGCGCCAAGTTCCTGCTGCGCCTGCTGGAGGGCATGGGGTGCGAGGTCAAGCTGGCGCAGGTGGGCGCGGGGTGCCGCGGGGGCGGCGATGCCGCCGCCGGCTGGCCTCTCCACTGGGCGGCGACCTGCCGGCAGCAGCGGCAACAGGGCGGGCACAGGCTGCATTGTACCGCACAACTCGTACTGCACACCCCCCACCCCCCCCACCCCCCCGCCCCCACCCTGCAGCCTGTGGATGACAAGAACCCTGTGGTGCTGGGGCGGCTGGTGGCCGACCCCTGC
>NW_005435076.1:1317539-1320608 GCF_000147415.1 Chlorella variabilis | reverse complement strand
CCCCACACACACCTCACCCCACCGCGTAGCCTGTCCATCGAGGTGCGCGGCCCCTCCCGCGACCTGCACAGCGGCAACGAGGGCGGCGTGTTCACGGAGCCGCTGGCCGACCTGTCCAAGGTGCTGGCCTCGCTGGTGGACTCCCACAACAACATCCTGGTGCCCGGATTCTACGCCAACGTGCGACCCAACATGCTGCACGCCGCCGTGCACCGCCTGGAGACCAGCCACGAGTTCAGCCTGGCCGGGTGAGCGAGGGGGGCTATGCCGCGTGGGGGCTATGTGGGTGGGGCGGGGTGGGGGGGCTATGCCGCGTGGCCTTGCTGTTGCTGTGTGTGGCAGTGCCTGCACCCAAACCGTGCGGCTGCGTGCGTCCCTCGCATCCACCACACACGCTAACACCGGCACCGGCGCCCACGCTGCCGCAGGTACAAGCAGCTGATCGGCGTGGACCAGCTGACCTCGGGGCGCACCGAGCGGGACCTGCTGACCGCGCGCTGGTGCCAGCCGTCGCTGAGGTGTGTGCGTGGTGAGGCAGTGTGTGGCGGGGCACCACTGTGCCCACCCGCTGGGGTCAGGCATCCGGCTGGCGCCCGGGGTGTTGCTACCCGCTGGTCCCGCCCTCCTCCCACCCCACACCCCACACGCATCTTCCCCCTCGCACCCTCCCTGCCCCCTGCAGCGTGGTGGATGTGAGGGTGGGCACTTCTGAGGAGCAGGCCAACGCGCACTACCGCTTCGGCCCCACGCGCTTCTCGGTCATCCCCAAGGCGCGGCGGCCCAGCCCTGCCCGCTCGCCTCCCCACCTGCGCCCCCCCCTGCGCTCCTCCTCTTGCACCCCAACACCGCACTCGCAAACACGCACGCACGCTCACACACGCCACCGCGACCAACCTCCCCCGCAGGCGGCGGTGGGCAAGGTGTCCATCCGCTTTGTGCCCGACCAGGATGCGGGGCAGCTGGTGGAGCTGCTGGGCGCGCACGTGCAGCACGAGTTTGCCAAGCTGCGCTCCCCCAACTCTGTGGCGCTGGAGGTGCACAGCACGGGGGACTGGTGGGAGGCCAGCCCAGACAGCGCCTACATGCGCATGGCGGAGCGGGCCCTGGGCAAGGAGTGGGGCGTGGAGCCGCTGCTCGTGCGGGAGGGTGAGACCCGCGCCCGGCTGGCGCCTGCAGACGCGCGTGCTGCGTGATGCGTGCTTGGGTGTGTGAGAGGGGTTGTGGGGCTTGCGGTGGGGAGGCTGCCGCGGCCGGCCCGGCCAGCGCCAGCCCCCCAAGTGCCGGGACCGCGGGGCCCAGGTCTCGACCCCGTGCCTGCCCACCACCGCAGGCGGCACCATGCCGGTGGCCAGCTCGCTGCAGAAGATGCTGGGGGCGCCCGCCCTGCTGCTGCCCATGGGGCAGGTGAGGGAGGGAGGGAGGCAGGCAGGGAGGGAGGGGTGCACCCTGGTCGCTCGCTGGCCGCACCGGCTCCAGCCGCACCATCGTCGAGCTGGTGTGAATAGCATTGGGTGCGCAGCCGGGCGCCTTTGTCTGCCAGGCCCATGCCTGCCACGGCCGCCCCCGCATGCTGGCGCCTGTGCCCCCTCCACCACCACCGCCACTCCCCCCCCCAACAGGCCAGCGACTCCCCCCACCTGGCCAACGAGCGCATCCGGCGCCTCAACCTGTTGCGCGGCAAGAATGTGGTGAAGAACCTGCTGGTGGAGGTGGGGCAGGCGGCGGCGGCGGCCCAGCAGCAGCAGCAGGCCAACGGCGGCAGCCCCGCAAACGGCAAGTGAGCCGCAGCAGGGGCGCTGGCCGCAGCCTGGTGCCCCCAGCTCCTCAGGGCAGGCAGTGGCCCGGCACATAGTGCCTGTAGCATACAACCGTTCTTATCCATGAGGGAGGCGTGGGCCTGCCCACCCCCCTCCTCAAGTGGCAGACCATTGGCTGCCGCTGCTGTACCACTCACATGCTGCTGCACAGCGCAGCCCTCTCCCTGCCTCCTGTGTCTGATACTGCTCCCGAACCCTTCACTTGCCCTTGCCTCCATTCTGAATCGGACATCAAATTTGCCTGTATGTGAGCGCGTGAGAGACCCCGCACCCCTTTGCTGCCCTCACTGCTTCTCGTGCTTACATCTCGCCCACGCTGGAGCGGCGGGTGTAAAAGATGAGGGTGGCGCAGGATTAGGCGGGTAGAAGGTGTAGGCCCTAGGTTCAAAACTCATTTGTTGGCTCTTCTCGGGGTCGGCGGCAGGTCCCCTGCTGCCTGAGAGCAGGGGGCCCGCCAGCCAGGGGCGAGGGGCAGGGCGGTAGGCAGGACATGTGCACGTGTGAGACGCGCGGTGTGGACGGGAGGGACGCTACAGGAATGGCAGAGAGGATGAAAGGCAGAGAGGATGAAAGGGGAGGAATGGGGTGGCCGGCGAGGGATCAATGGGTGGCAGCAGCACTAGGCCTTCTGTCCCGCCCGAGGGAAGGAGCAGCCAGGTTGGCAGCAGCACGGGTGGCGTGACGCCTTACTTGGTGAAGCGCCAGAGGGGTTTGTGATAATCAAAGGAAGAAAAGTGGGGCGCCAGGCGGCTTGGGCCGAGGAGCCGGTGCATGGCAGATCCACACCGCAAAAAGAGGAAAGAGTACAACGGTGGGGGGCGGGGCGGCCATCCAGGCCGCAGAAGAGCACGCAGTCGAGAGGGCGCGCCCGCTGTCACAGCGGGGCATCAAAACAACTCGCAACCGGGCGGCGCACCGGGCCGCTCGCTCTGCTGCGCCATGCCGTGTCTACTGCGCTGCTCTGGGGCAGCTTGGTGGCCGGGGCCCGCGCATGCCTGCGCGCCCCTCAGGCCTGCTGTTCGGCGTGGGTGACGTAGGCGCACACCACCGTGATGTCGTCCATCTTCCCACCCCGCAACTTGCCCAGCTCCAGCTTGCCGTCCTGTGTGGGCGGGGCGGGGCGCGGCGGGGAGGGGTGGGGGCATGAGATGGGGGGAGCCGGGCAGGCATGTGGGACCATCGGCGTGCTGCGCCCCACCACGACCCTGCACCTCGCCGCCACGCCCAGCATCGAAGCACACGGAAGGAGCGC